>NW_028225453.1:0-419948 GCF_052327205.1 Somniosus microcephalus | reverse complement strand
GACTTCACCTTCTCCTTCTCCTTCTTCTACTTCTTCTGATTCACCCTCCAGACTTCACCTTCTCCTTCTCCTTCTTCTGCTTCTTCTGATTCACTCTTCAGACTTCACCTTCTCCTTCCCCTTCTTCTGCTTCTTCTGATTCACCCTCCAGACTTCACCTTCTCCTTCTCCTTCTTCTACTTATTCTGATTCACCCTCCAGACTTCATCTTCTCCTTCTCCTTCTTCTGCTTCTTCTGATTCACCCTCCAGACTTCACCTTCTCCTTCTCCTTCTTCTGCTTCTTCTGATTCACCCTCCAGACTTCAACTTCTCCTTCTCCTTGTTCTACTTCTTCTGATTCACTCTTCAGACTTCACCTTCTCCTTCTCCTTCTTCTGCTTCTTCTGATTCACCCTCCAGACTTCACCTTCTCCTTCTCCTTCTTCTACTTATTCTGATTCACCCTCCAGACTTCATCTTCTCCTTCTCCTTCTTCTGCTTCTTCTGATTCACCCTCCAGACTTCACCTTCTCCTTCTCCTTCTTCTGCTTCTTCTGGTTCACCCTTCAGACTTCACCTTCTCCTTCTCCTTCTTCTGCTTCTTCTGATTCACCCTCCAGACCTCAACTTCTCCTTCTCCTTCTTCTAATTCTTCTGATTCACCCTCCAGACTTCATCTTCTCCTTCTCCTTCTTCTGCTTCTTCTGATTCACCCTCCAGACTTCACCTTCTCCTTCTCCTTCTTCTGCTTCTTCTGATTCACCCTCCAGACTTCGCCTTCTGCTTCTCCTTCTTCTACTTCTTCTGATTCACCCTCCAGACTTCACCTTCTGCTTCTCCTTCTTCTACTTCTTCTGATTCAACCTCCAGTCTTCACCTTCTCCTTCTCCTTCTTCAACTTCTTCTGATTCACCCTCCAGACTTCGCCTTCTCCTTCTCCTTCTTCTACTTCTTCTGATTCACCCTCCAGACTTCACCTTCTTCTTCTCCTTCTTCTGCTTCTTCTGATTCACCCTCCAGACTTCGCCTTCTCCTTCTCCTTCTTCTACTTCTTCCGCTTCACCCTCCAGACTTCACCTTCTCCTTCTCCTTCTTCTACTTCTTCTGATTCACCCTCCAGACTTCACCTTCTCCTTCTCCTTCTTCTGCTTCTTCTGATTCACCCTCCAGACTTCACCTTCTCCTTCTCCTTATTCTGCTTCTTCTGATTCACCCTCCAGACTTCACCTTCTCCTTCTCCTTCTTCAACTTCTTCTGATTCACCCTCCAGACTTCACCTTCTCCTTCTCCTTCTTCTGCTTCTTCTGCTTCACCCTCCAGACTTCACCTCCTCCTTATCCTTCTTCTGCTTCTTCTGCTTCTCCCTCCAGACTTCACCTTCTCCTTCTCCTTCTTCTGCTTCTTCTGCTTCACCCTCCTTACTTCACCTTCTCCTTCTCCTTCTTCTACTTCTTCTGATTCACCCTCCAGAATTCACCTTCTTCTTCTCCTTCTTCTGCTTCTCCCTCCAGACTTCACCTTCTCCTTCTCCTTATTCTGCTTCTTCTGATTCACCCTCCAGACTTCACCTTCTCCTTCTCCTTCTTCAACTTCTTCTGATTCACCCTCCAGACTTCACCTTCTCCTTCTCCTTCTTCTGCTTCTTCTGCTTCGCCCTCCAGACTTCACCTTCTCCTTCTCCTTCTTCTACTTCTTCTGCTTCACGCTCCAGACTTCACCTTCTCCTTCTCCTTCTTCTACTTCTTCTGATTCACCCTCCAGACTTCACCTTCTCCTTCTCCTTCTTCTGCTTCTTCTGATTCAGCCTCCAGACTTCACCTTCTCCTTCTCCTTATTCTGCTTCTTCTGATTCACCCTCCAGACTTCACCTTCTCCTTCTCCTTCTTCTGCTTCTTCTGATTCACCCTCCTGACTTCACCTTCTCCTTCTCCTTCTTCTGCTTCTTCTGATTCACCCTCCTGACTTCACCTTCTCCTTCTCCTTCTTCTACTTCTTCTGCTTCACCCTCCAGACTTCACCTTCTCCTTCTCCTTCTTCTACTTCTTCTGATTCACCCTCCAGACTTCACCTTCTCCTTCTCCTTCTTCTGCTTCTTCTGATTCACCCTCCAGACTTCACCTTCTCCTTCTCCTTATTCTGCTTCTTCTGATTCACCCTCCAGACTTCACCTTCTCCTTCTCCTTCTTCTGCTTCTTCTGATTCACCCTCCAGACTTCACCTTTTCCTTCTCCTTCTTCTGCTTCTTCTGATTCACCCTCCAGACTTCACCTTCTCCTTCTCCTTCTTCTGCTTCTTCTGATTCACCCTCCAGACTTCACCTTCTCCTTCTCCTTCTTCTACTTCTTCTGATTCACCCTCCAGACTTCACCTTCTCCTTCTCTTTCTTCTGCTTCTTCTGATTCACCCTCCAGACTTCACCTTCTCCTTCTCCTTCTTCTACTTCTTCTGATTCACCCTCCAGACTTCACCTTCTCCTTCTCCTTCTTCTGCTTCTTCTGATTCACCCTCCAGACTTCACCTTCTGCTTCTCCTTCGTCTACTTCTTCTGATTCACCCTCCAGACTACACCTTCTCCTTCTCCTTCTTCTACTTCTTCTGATTCACCCTCCAGACTTCACCTTCTCCTTCTCCTTCTTCTCTTTCTTCTGATTCACCCTCCAGACTTCATCTTCTCCTTCTCCTTCTTCTACTTCTTCTGATTCACCCTCCAGACTTCATCTTCTCCTTCTCCTTCTTCTGCTTCTTCTGATTCACCCTCCAGACTTCACCTTCTCCTTCTCCTTCTTCTGCTTCTTCTGATTCACCCTCCAGACTTCAACTTCTCCTTCTCCTTCTTCTACTTCTTCTGATTCACCCTCCAGACTTCACCTTCTCCTTCTCCTTCTTCTACTTCTTCTGATTCACCCTCCAGTCTTCACCTTCTCCTTCTCCTTCTTCTGTTTCTTCTGCTTCACCCTCCAGACTTCACCTTCTCCTTCTCCTACTTCTGCTTCTTCTGCTTCACACTCGAGACTTCACCTTCTCCTTCTCCTTCTTCTGCTTCTTCTGCTGCGCCCTCCAGGCTTCACCTTCTCCTTCTCCTTCTTCTGCTTCTTCTGCTTCACCGTCCTGACTTCACCTTCTCCTTCTCCTTCTTTTACTTCTTCTGCTACACCCCCCTGACTTCACCTGCTCCTTCTCCTTCTTCTGCTTCTTCTGATTCACCCTCCTAAATTCACCTTCTCCTTCTCCTTCTTCTGCTTCTTCTGATTCACCCTCCTGACTTCACCTTCTCCTTCTCCTTCTTCTGCTTCTTCTGATTCACCCTCCAGACTTCACCTTCTCCTTCTCCTTCTTCTGCTTCTTCTGATTCACCCTCCAGACTTCACCTTCTCCTTCTCCTTCTTCTGCTTCTTCTGCTTCACCCTCCAGACTTCACCTTCTCCTTCTCCTTCTTCTGCTTCTTCTGCTTCACCCTCCTGACTTCACCTTCTCCTTCTCCTTCTTCGACTTCTTCTGATTCACCCTCCAGACTTCACCTACTCCTTCTCCTTCTTCTGCTTCTTCTGCTTCACCCTCCAGACTTCACCTTCTCCTTCTCCTTCTTCTGCTTCTTCTGCTTCGCCCTCCAGACTTCAACTTCTCCTTCTCCTTCTTCTGCTTCTTCTGCTTCACTCTCCTGACTTCACCTTCTCCTTCTCCTTCTTCTACTTCTTCTGATTCACCCTCCAGACTTCACCCTCTCCTTCTCCTTCTTCTGCTTCTTCTGCTTCACCCTCCAGACTTCACCTTCTCTTTCTCCTTCTTTTGCTTCTTCTGCTGTGCCCTCCAGACTTCACCTTCTCCTTCTCCTTCTTCTGCTTCTTCTGATTCACCCTCCAGACTTCACCTTCTCCTTCTCCTTCTTCTACTTCTTCTGATCCACCCTCCTGACTTCACCTTCTCCTTCTCCTTCTTCTGCTTCTTCTGCTTCACCCTCCAGACTTCACCTTCTCCTTCTCCTTCTTCTGCTTCTTCTGCTTCACCCACCAGACTTCACCTTCTCCTTCTCCTTCTTCTGCTTCTTCTGCTTCACCCTCCTGACTTCACCTTCTCCTTCTCCTTCTTCTGCTTCTTCTGCTTCACCCTCCAGACTTCACCTACTCCTTCTACTTCTTCTGCTTCTTCTGCTTCGCCCTCCAGACTTCACCTTCTCCTTCTCCTTCTTCTGCTTCTTCTGCTTCACTCTCCTGACTTCACCTTCTCCTTCTCCTTCTTCTACTTCTTCTGATTCACCCTCCAGACTTCACCCTCTCCTTCTCCTTCTTCTGCTTCTTCTGCTTCACCCTCCAGACTTCACCTTCTCTTTCTCCTTCTTCTGCTTCTTCTGCTGCGCCCTCCAGACTTCACCTTCTCCTTCTCCTTCTTCTGCTTCTTCTGATTCACCCTCCAGACTTCACCTTCTCCTTCTCCTTCTTCTACTTCTTCTGATCCACCCTCCTGACTTCACCTTCTCCTTCTCCTTCTTCTGCTTCTTCTGCTTCACCCTCCAGACTTCACCTTCTCCTTCTCCTTCTTCTGCTTCTTCTGCTTCACCCACCAGACTTCAGCTTCTACTTCTCCTTCTTCTGCTTCTTCTGCTTCACCCTCCTGACTTCACCTTATCCTTCTCCTTCTTCTACTTCTTCTGATTCACCCTCCAGACTTCACCTACTCCTTCTCCTTCTTCTGCTTCTTCTGCTTCACCCTCCAGACTTCACCTTCTCCTTCTCCTTCTTCTGCTTCTTCTGCTTCGCCCTCCAGACTTCACCTTCTCCTTCTCCTTCTTCTGCTTCTTCTGCTTCACTCTCCTGACTTCACCTTCTCCTTCTCCTTCTTCTTTTTCTTCTGATTCACCCTCCAGACTTCACCCTCTCCTTCTCCTTCTTCTGCTTCTTCTGCTTCACCCTCCAGACTTCACCTTCTCCTTCTCCTTCTTCTGCTTCTTCTGCTTCACCGTCCTGACTTCACCTTCTCCTTCTCCTTCTTCTACTTCTTCTGCTTCACCCCCCTGACTTCACCTGCTCCTTCTCCTTCTTCTGCTTCTTCTGATTCACCCTCCTAACTTCACCTTCTCCTTCTCCTTCTTCTGCTTCTTCTGATTCACCCTCCAGACTTCACCTTCTCCTTCTCCTTCTTCTACTTCGTCTGATTCACCCTCCAGACTTCACCTTCTCCTTCTCCTTCTTCTACTTCTTCTGATTCACCCTCCAGTCTTCACCTACTCCTTCTCCTTCTTCTGTTTCTTCTGCTTCACCCTCCAGACTTCACCTTCTCCTTCTCTTTCTTCTGCTTCTTCTGATTCACCCTCCAGACTTCATCTTCTCCTTCTCCTTCTTCTGATTCTTCCGATTCACCCTCCAGACTTCACCTTCTCCTTCTCCTTCTTCTGCTTCTTCTGATTCACCCTCCTGACTTCACCTTCTCCTTCTCCTTCTTCTACTTCTTCTGCTTCACCCTCCAGACTTCACCTTCTCCTTCTCCTTCTTCTACTTCTTCTGATTCACCCTCCAGACTTCACCCTCTCCTTCTCCTTCTTCTGCTTCTTCTGCTTCACCCTCCAGACTTCACCTTCTCTTTCTCCTTCTTCTGCTTCTTCTGCTGCGCCCTCCAGACTTCACCTTCTCCTTCTTCTGCTTCTTCTGATTCACCCTCCAGACTTCACCTTCTCCTTCTCCTTCTTCTACTTCTTCTGATCCACCCTCCTGACTTCACCTTCTCCTTCTCCTTCTTCTGCTTCTTCTGCTTCACCTTCCAGACTTCACCTTCTCCTTCTCCTTCTTCTGCTTCTTCTGCTTCACCCACCAGACTTCACCTTCTCCTTCTCCTTCTTCTGCTTCTTCTGCTTCACCCTCCTGACTTCACCTTATCCTTCTCCTTCTTCTACTTCTTCTGATTCACCCTCCAGACTTCACCTACTCCTTCTCCTTCTTCTGCTTCTTCTGCTTCACCCCCCAGACTTCACCTTCTCCTTCTCCTTCTTCTGCTTCTTCTGCTTCGCCCTCCAGACTTCACCTTCTCCTTCTCCTTCTTCTGCTTCTTCTGCTTCACTCTCCTGACTTCACCTTCTCCTTCTCCTTCTTCTACTTCTTCTGATCCACCCTCCTGACTTCACCTTCTCCTTCTCCTTCTTCTGCTTCTTCTGCTTCACCTTCCAGACTTCACCTTCTCCTTCTCCTTCTTCTGCTTCTTCTGCTTCACCCACCAGACTTCACCTTCTCCTTCTCCTTCTTCTGCTTCTTCTGCTTCACCCTCCTGACTTCACCTTATCCTTCTCCTTCTTCTACTTCTTCTGATTCACCCTCCAGACTTCACCTACTCCTTCTCCTTCTTCTGCTTCTTCTGCTTCACCCCCCAGACTTCACCTTCTCCTTCTCCTTCTTCTGCTTCTTCTGCTTCGCCCTCCAGACTTCACCTTCTCCTTCTCCTTCTTCTGCTTCTTCTGCTTCACTCTCCTGACTTCACCTGCTCCTTCTCCTTCTTCTGCTTCTTCTGATTCACCCTCCTAACTTCACCTTCTCCTTCTCCTTCTTCTGCTTCTTCTGATTCACCCTCCAGATTTCACCTTCTCCTTCTCCTTCTTCTACTTCGTCTGATTCACCCTCCAGACTTCACCTTCTCCTTCTCCTTCTTCTACTTCTTCTGATTCACCCTCCAGTCTTCACCTACTCCTTCTCCTTCTTCTGTTTCTTCTGCTTCACCTTCCAGACTTCACCTTCTCCTTCTCTTTCTTCTGCTTCTTCTGATTCACCCTCCAGACTTCATCTTCTCCTTCTCCTTCTTCTGATTCTTCTGATTCACCCTCCAGACTTCACCTTCTCCTTCTCCTTCTTCTGCTTCTTCTGATTCACCCTCCTGACTTCACCTTCTCCTTCTCCTTCTTCTCCTTCTTCTGCTTCACCCTCCAGACTTCACCTTCTCCTTCTCCTTCTTCTACTTCTTCTGATTCACCCTCCAGACTTCACCTTCTCCTTCTCCTTCTTCTGCTTCTTCTGATTCACCCTCCAGACTTCACCTTCTCCTTCTCCTTATTCTGCTTCTTCTGATTCACCCTCCAGACTTCACCTTCTCCTTCTCCTTGTTCTGCTTCTTCTGATTCACCCTCCAGACTTCACCTTTTCCTTCTCCTTCTTCTGCTTCTTCCGATTCACCCTCCAGACTTCACCTTCTCCTTCTCCTTCTTCTGCTTCTTCTGATTCACCCTCCAGACTTCACCTTCTCCTTCTCCTTCTTCTACTTCTTCTGATTCACCCTCCAGACTTCACCTTCTCCTTCTCTTTCTTCTGCTTCTTCTGATTCACCCTCCAGACTTCACCTTCTCCTTCTCCTTCTTCTGCTTCTTCTGCTTCACCCTCCAGACTTCACCTTCTCCTTCTCCTTCTTCTGCTTCTTCTGCTTCACCCTCCTGACTTCACCTTCTCCTTCTCCTTCTTCTACTTCTTCTGATTCACCCTCCTGACTTCACCTTCTCCTTCTCCTTCTTCTACTTCTTCTGCTTCACCCTCCAGACTTCACCTTCTCCTTCTCCTTCTTCTACTTCTTCTGATTCACCCTCCAGACTTCACCTTCTCCTTCTCCTTCTTCTACTTCTTCTGATTCACCCTCCAGACTTCACCTTCTCCTTCTCCTTCTTCTACTTCTTCTGATTCATCCTCCAGACTTCACCTTCTCCTTCTCCTTCTTCTGCTTCTTCTGATTCACCCTCCAGACTTCACCTTCTCCTTCTCCTTATTTTGCTTCTTCTGATTCACCCTCCAGACTTCACCTTCTCCTTCTCCTTCTTCTACTTCTTCTGATTCACCCTCCAGACTTCACCTTCTCCTTCTCCTTCTTCTGCTTCTTCTGATTCACCCTCCAGACTTCACCTTCTCCTTCTCCTTCTTCTACTTCTTCTGATTCACCCTCCAGACTTCATCTTCTCCTTCTCCTTCTTCTGCTTCTTCTGATTCACCCTCCAGACTTCACCTTCTCCTTCTCCTTCGTCTACTTCTTCTGATTCACCCTCCAGACTACACCTTCTCCTTCTCCTTCTTCTACTTCTTCTGATTCACCCTCCAGACTTCACCTTCTCCTTCTCCTTCTTCTGTTTCTTCTGATTCACCCTCCAGACTTCACCTTCTCCTTCTCCTTCTTCTACTTCTTCTGATTCAGCCTCCAGACTTCACCTTCTCCTTCTCCTTCTTCTACTTCTTCTGATTCACCCTCCAGACTTCATCTTCTCCTTCTCCTTCTTCTGCATCTTCTGATTCACCCTCCAGACTTCACCTTCTCCTTCTCCTTCTTCTGCTTCTTCTGATTCACCCTCCAGACTTCACCTTCTCCTTCTCCTTCTTCTAATTCTTCTGATTCACCCTCCAGACTTCACCTTCTCCTTCTCCTTCTTCTACTTCTTCTGATTCTCCCTCCAGTCTTCACATTCTCCTTCTCCTTCTTCTGTTTCTTCTGCTTCAGCCTCCAGACTTCACCTTCTCCTTCTCTTTCTTCTGATTCTTCTGATTCACCCTCCAGACTTCACCTTCGCCTTCTCCTTCTTCTGATTCTTCTGATTCACCCTCCAGACTTCACCTTCTCCTTCTCCTTCTTCTTCTTCTGCTTCTTCTGATTCACCCTCCTGGCTTCACCTTCTCCTTCTCCTTCTTCTACTTCTTCTGATTCACCCTCCTGACTTCACCTTCTCCTTCTCCTTCTTCTCCTTCTTCTGCTTCACCCTCCAGACTTCACCTTCTCCTTCTCCTTCTTCTGCTTCTTCTGATTCACTCTCCAGACTTCACCTTCTCCTTCTCCTTCTTCTGCTTCTTCTGATTCACCCTCCAGACTTCACCTTCTCCTTCTCCTTCTTCTACTTCTTCTGATTCACCCTCCAGACTTCACCTTCTCCTTCTCTTTCTTCTGCTTCTTCTGATTCACCCTCCAGACTTCACCTTCTCCTTCTCCTTCTTCTACTTCTTCTGATTCACCCTCCAGACTTCACCTTCTCCTTCTCTTTCTTCTGCTTCTTCTGATTCACCCTCCAGACTTCACCTTCTCCTTCTCCTTCTTCTGCTTCTTCTGCTTCACCCTCCAGACTTCACCTTCTCCTTCTCCTTCTTCTGCTTCTTCTGCTTCACCCTCCTGACTTCACCTTCTCCTTCTCCTTCTTCTACTTCTTCTGATTCACCCTCCTGACTTCACCTTCTCCTTCTCCTTCTTCTACTTCTTCTGCTTCACCCTCCAGACTTCACCTTCTCCTTCTCCTTCTTCTACTTCTTCTGATTCACCCTCCAGACTTCACCTTCTCCTTCTCCTTCTTCTACTTCTTCTGATTCACCCTCCAGACTTCACCTTCTCCTTCTCCTTCTTCTACTTCTTCTGATTCATCCTCCAGACTTCACCTTCTCCTTCTCCTTCTTCTGCTTCTTCTGATTCACCCTCCAGACTTCACCTTCTGCTTCTCCTTATTTTGCTTCTTCTGATTCACCCTCCAGACTTCACCTTCTCCTTCTCCTTCTTCTGCTTCTTCTGATTCACCCTCCAGACTTCACCTTCTCCTTCTCCTTCTTCTGCTTCTTCTGATTCACCCTCCAGACTTCACCTTCTCCTTCTCCTTCTTCTACTTCTTCTGATTCACCCTCCAGACTTCATCTTCTCCTTCTCCTTCTTCTGCTTCTTCTGATTCACCCTCCAGACTTCACCTTCTCCTTCTCCTTCGTCTACTTCTTCTGATTCACCCTCCAGACTACACCTTCTCCTTCTCCTTCTTCTACTTCTTCTGATTCACCCTCCAGACTTCACCTTCTCCTTCTCCTTCTTCTGTTTCTTCTGATTCACCCTCCAGACTTCACCTTCTCCTTCTCCTTCTTCTACTTCTTCTGATTCACCCTCCAGACTTCACCTTCTCCTTCTCCTTCTTCTACTTCTTCTGATTCACCCTCCAGACTTCATCTTCTCCTTCTCCTTCTTCTGCATCTTCTGATTCACCCTCCAGACTTCACCTTCTCCTTCTCCTTCTTCTGCTTCTTCTGATTCACCCTCCAGACTTCACCTTCTCCTTCTCCTTCTTCTAATTCTTCTGATTCACCCTCCAGACTTCACCTTCTCCTTCTCCTTCTTCTACTTCTTCTGATTCTCCCTCCAGTCTTCACATTCTCCTTCTCCTTCTTCTGTTTCTTCTGCTTCAGCCTCCAGACTTCACCTTCTCCTTCTCTTTCTTCTGATTCTTCTGATTCACCCTCCAGACTTCACCTTCGCCTTCTCCTTCTTCTGATTCTTCTGATTCACCCTCCAGACTTCACCTTCTCCTTCTCCTTCTTCTTCTTCTGCTTCTTCTGATTCACCCTCCTGGCTTCACCTTCTCCTTCTCCTTCTTCTACTTCTTCTGATTCACCCTCCTGACTTCACCTTCTCCTTCTCCTTCTTCTCCTTCTTCTGCTTCACCCTCCAGACTTCACCTTCTCCTTCTCCTTCTTCTGCTTCTTCTGATTCACTCTCCAGACTTCACCTTCTCCTTCTCCTTCTTCTGCTTCTTCTGATTCACCCTCCAGACTTCACCTTCTCCTTCTCCTTCTTCTACTTCTTCTGATTCACCCTCCAGACTTCACCTTCTCCTTCTCTTTCTTCTGCTTCTTCTGATTCACCCTCCAGACTTCACCTTCTCCTTCTCCTTCTTCTACTTCTTCTGATTCACCCTCCAGACTTCACCTTCTCCTTCTCTTTCTTCTGCTTCTTCTGATTCACCCTCCAGACTTCACCTTCTCCTTCTCCTTCTTCTGCTTCTTCTGCTTCACACTCCAGACTTCACCTTCTCCTTCTCCTTCTTCTGCTTCTTCTGCTTCACCCTCCTGACTTCACCTTCTCCTTCTCCTTCTTCTACTTCTTCTGATTCACCCTCCTGACTTCACCTTCTCCTTCTCCTTCTTCTACTTCTTCTGCTTCACCCTCCAGACTTCACCTTCTCCTTCTCCTTCTTCTACTTCTTCTGATTCACCCTCCAGACTTCACCTTCTCCTTCTCCTTCTTCTACTTCTTCTGATTCACCCTCCAGACTTCACCTTCTCCTTCTCCTTCTTCTACTTCTTCTGATTCATCCTCCAGACTTCACCTTCTCCTTCTCCTTCTTCTGCTTCTTCTGATTCACCCTCCAGACTTCACCTTCTCCTTCTCCTTATTCTGCTTCTTCTGATTCACCCTCCAGACTTCACCTTCTCCTTCTCCTTCTTCTGCTTCTTCTGATTCACCCTCCAGACTTCACCTTCTCCTTCTCCTTCTTCTGCTTCTTCTGATTCACCCTCCAGACTTCACCTTCTCCTTCTCCTTCTTCTCCTTCTTCTGATTCACCCTCCAGACTTCATCTTCTCCTTCTCCTTCTTCTGCTTCTTCTGCTTCACCCTCCTGACTTCACCTTCTCCTTCTCCTTCTTCTACCTCTTCTGATTCACCCTCCAGACTTCACCTTCTCCTTCTCCTTCTTCTGCTTCTTCTGATTCACCCTCCAGACTTCACCTTCTCCTTCTCCTTCTTCTGCTTCTTCTGATTCACCCTCCAGACTTCACCTTCTCCTTCTCCTTATTCTGCTTCTTCTGATTCACCCTCCAGACTTCACCTTCTCCTTCTCCTTCTTCTGCTTCTTCTGATTCACCCTCCAGACTTCACCTTTTCCTTCTCCTTCTTCTGCTTCTTCTGATTCACTCTCCAGACTTCACCTTCTCCTTCTCCTTCTTCTGCTTCTTCTGATTCACCCTCCAGACTTCACCTTCTCCTTCTCCTTCTTCTACTTCTTCTGATTCACCCTCCAGACTTCACCTTCTCCTTCTCTTTCTTCTGCTTCTTCTGATTCACCCTCCAGACTTCACCTTCTCCTTCTCCTTCTTCTGCTTCTTCTGCTTCACCCTCCAGACTTCACCTTCTCCTTCTCCTTCTTCTGCTTCTTCTGCTTCACCCTCCTGACTTCACCTTCTCCTTCTCCTTCTTCTACTTCTTCTGATTCACCCTCCTGACTTCACCTTCTCCTTCTCCTTCTTCTACTTCTTCTGCTTCACCCTCCAGACTTCACCTTCTCCTTCTCCTTCTTCTACTTCTTCTGATTCACCCTCCAGACTTCACCTTCTCCTTCTCCTTCTTCTACTTCTTCTGATTCACCCTCCAGACTTCACCTTCTCCTTCTCCTTCTTCTACTTCTTCTGATTCATCCTCCAGACTTCACCTTCTCCTTCTCCTTCTTCTGCTTCTTCTGATTCACCCTCCAGACTTCACCTTCTCCTTCTCCTTATTCTGCTTCTTCTGATTCACCCTCCAGACTTCACCTTCTCCTTCTCCTTCTTCTGCTTCTTCTGATTCACCCTCCAGACTTCACCTTCTCCTTCTCCTTCTTCTGCTTCTTCTGATTCACCCTCCAGACTTCACCTTCTCCTTCTCCTTCTTCTCCTTCTTCTGATTCACCCTCCAGACTTCATCTTCTCCTTCTCCTTCTTCTGCTTCTTCTGCTTCACCCTCCTGACTTCACCTTCTCCTTCTCCTTCTTCTACCTCTTCTGATTCACCCTCCAGACTTCACCTTCTCCTTCTCCTTCTTCTGCTTCTTCTGATTCACCCTCCAGACTTCACCTTCTCCTTCTCCTTATTCTGCTTCTTCTGATTCACCCTCCAGACTTCAACTTCTCCTTCTCGTTATTCTGCTTCTTCTGATTCAACCTCCAGACTTCACCTTCTCCTTCTCCTTCTTCTGCTTCTTCTGATTCACCCTCCAGACTGCACCTTCTCCTTCTCCTTCTTCTACTTCTTCTGATCCACCCTCCTGACTTCACCTTCTCCTTCTCCTTCTTCTGCTTCTTCTGATTCACCCTCCTGGCTTCACCTTCTCCTTCTCCTTCTTCTACTTCTTCTGATTCACCCTCCTGACTTCACCTTCTCCTTCTCCTTCTTCTCCTTCTTCTGCTTCACCCTCCAGACTTCACCTTCTCCTTCTCCTTCTTCTACCTCTTCTGATTCACCCTCCAGACTTCACCTTCTCCTTCTCCTTCTTCTGCTTCTTCTGATTCACCCTCCAGACTTCACCTTCTCCTTCTCCTTCTTCTGCTTCTTCTGATTCACCCTCCAGACTTCACCTTCTCCTTCTCGTTATTCTGCTTCTTCTGATTCAACCTCCAGACTTCACCTTCTCCTTCTCCTTCTTCTGCTTCTTCTGATTCACCCTCCAGACTTCACCTTCTCCTTCTCCTTCTTCTGTTTCTTCTGATTCGCCCTCCAGACTTCACCTTCTCCTTCTACTTCTTCTGCTTCTTCTGATTCACCCTCCTGACTTCACCTTCTCCTTCTCCTTCTTCTACTTCTTCTGATTCACCCTCCAGACTTCATCTTCTCCTTCTCCTTCTTCTGCTTCTTCTGCTTCACCCTCCTGACTTCACCTTCTCCTTCTCCTTCTTCTACCTCTTCTGATTCACCTTCCAGACTTCACCTTCTCCTTCTCCTTCTTCTGCTTCTTCTGATTCACCCTCCAGACTTCACCTTCTCCTTCTCCTTATTCTGCTTCTTCTGATTCACCCTCCAGACTTCACCTTCTCCTTCTCGTTATTCTGCTTCTTCTGATTCACCCTCCAGACTTCACCTTCTCCTTCTCCTTATTCTGCTTCTTCTGATTCACCCTCCAGACTTCAACTTCTCCTTCTCGTTATTCTGCTTCTTCTGATTCAACCTCCAGACTTCACCTTCTCCTTCTCCTTCTTCTGCTTCTTCTGATTCACCCTCCAGACTGCACCTTCTCCTTCTCCTTCTTCTACTTCTTCTGATCCACCCTCCTGACTTCACCTTCTCCTTCTCCTTCTTCTGCTTCTTCTGATTCACCCTCCTGGCTTCACCTTCTCCTTCTCCTTCTTCTACTTCTTCTGATTCACCCTCCTGACTTCACCTTCTCCTTCTCCTTCTTCTCCTTCTTCTGCTTCACCCTCCAGACTTCACCTTCTCCTTCTCCTTCTTCTACCTCTTCTGATTCACCCTCCAGACTTCACCTTCTCCTTCTCCTTCTTCTGCTTCTTCTGATTCACCCTCCAGACTTCACCTTCTCCTTCTCCTTCTTCTGCTTCTTCTGATTCACCCTCCAGACTTCACCTTCTCCTTCTCGTTATTCTGCTTCTTCTGATTCAACCTCCAGACTTCACCTTCTCCTTCTCCTTCTTCTGCTTCTTCTGATTCACCCTCCAGACTTCACCTTCTCCTTCTCCTTCTTCTGTTTCTTCTGATTCGCCCTCCAGACTTCACCTTCTCCTTCTACTTCTTCTGCTTCTTCTGATTCACCCTCCTGACTTCACCTTCTCCTTCTCCTTCTTCTACTTCTTCTGATTCACCCTCCAGACTTCATCTTCTCCTTCTCCTTCTTCTGCTTCTTCTGCTTCACCCTCCTGACTTCACCTTCTCCTTCTCCTTCTTCTACCTCTTCTGATTCACCTTCCAGACTTCACCTTCTCCTTCTCCTTCTTCTGCTTCTTCTGATTCACCCTCCAGACTTCACCTTCTCCTTCTCCTTATTCTGCTTCTTCTGATTCACCCTCCAGACTTCACCTTCTCCTTCTCGTTATTCTGCTTCTTCTGATTCAACCTCCAGACTTCACCTTCTCCTTCTCCTTCTTCTGCTTCTTCTGATTCACCCTCCAGACTGCACCTTCTCCTTCTCCTTCTTCTACTTCTTCTGATCCACCCTCCTGACTTCACCTTCTCCTTCTCCTTCTTCTGCTTCTTCTGATTCACCCTCCTGGCTTCACCTTCTCCTTCTCCTTCTTCTACTTCTTCTGATTCACCCTCCTGACTTCACCTTCTCCTTCTCCTTCTTCTCCTTCTTCTGCTTCACCCTCCAGACTTCACCTTCTCCTTCTCCTTCTTCTACCTCTTCTGATTCACCCTCCAGACTTCACCTTCTCCTTCTCCTTCTTCTGCTTCTTCTGATTCACCCTCCAGACTTCACCTTCTCCTTCTCCTTATTCTGCTTCTTCTGATTCACCCTCCAGACTTCACCTTCTCCTTCTCGTTATTCTGCTTCTTCTGATTCAACCTCCAGACTTCACCTTCTCCTTCTCCTTCTTCTGCTTCTTCTGATTCACCCTCCAGACTTCACCTTCTCCTTCTCCTTCTTCTGTTTCTTCTGATTCGCCCTCCAGACTTCACCTTCTCCTTCTCCTTCTTCTGCTTCTTCTGATTCACCCTCCTGACTTCACCTTCTCCTTCTCCTTCTTCTACTTCTTCTGATTCACCCTCCTGACTTCACCTTCTCCTTCTCCTTCTTCTACTTCTTCTGATTCACCCTCCAGACTTCACCTTCTCCTTCTCCTTCTTCTTCTTCTTCTGATTCACCCTCCAGACTTCACCTTCTCATTCTCCTTCTTCTGCTTCTTCTGCTGCGCCCTCCAGACTTCACCTTCTCCTTCTCCTTCTTCTGCTTCTTCTGCTTCACACTCCAGACTTCACCTTCTCCTTCTCCTTCTTCTGCTTCTTCTGCTGCGCCCTCCAGGCTTCACCTTCTCCTTCTCCTTCTTCTGCTTCTTCTGCTTCACCGTCCTGACTTCACCTTCTCCTTCTCCTTCTTCTACTTCTTCTGCTACACCCCCCTGACTTCACCTGCTCCTTCTCCTTCTTCTGCTTCTTCTGATTCACCCTCCTAAATTCACCTTCTCCTTCTCCTTCTTCTGCTTCTTCTGATTCACCCTCCTGACTTCACCTTCTCCTTCTCCTTCTTCTGCTTCTTCTGATTCACCCTCCAGACTTCACCTTCTCCTTCTCCTTCTTCTGCTTCTTCTGATTCTCCCTCCAGACTTCACCTTCTCCTTCTCCTTCTTCTACTTCTTCTGATTCACCCTCCAGACTTCACCTACTCCTTCTCCTTCTTCTGCTTCTTCTGCTTCACCCTCCAGACTTCACCTTCTCCTTCTCCTTCTTCTGCTTCTTCTGCTTCGCCCTCCAGACTTCACCTTCTCCTTCTCCTTCTTCTGCTTCTTCTGCTTCACTCTCCTGACTTCACCTTCTCCTTCTCCTTCTTCTACTTCTTCTGATTCACCCTCCAGACTTCACCTTCTCCTTCTCCTTCTTCTACTTCTTCTGATTCACCCTCCAGACTTCACCTTCTCCTTCTCCTTCTTCTACTTCTTCTGATTCACCCTCCAGACTTCATCTTCTCCTTCTCCTTCTTCTGCATCTTCTGATTCACCCTCCAGACTTCACCTTCTCCTTCTCCTTCTTCTGCTTCTTCTGATTCACCCTCCAGACTTCACCTTCTTCTTCTCCTTCTTCTAATTCTTCTGATTCACCCTCCAGACTTCACCTTCTCCTTCTCCTTCTTCTACTTCTTCTGATTCTCCCTCCAGTCTTCACATTCTCCTTCTCCTTCTTCTGTTTCTTCTGCTTCAGCCTCCAGACTTCACCTTCTCCTTCTCTTTCTTCTGATTCTTCTGATTCACCCTCCAGACTTCACCTTCGCCTTCTCCTTCTTCTGATTCTTCTGATTCACCCTCCAGACTTCACCTTCTCCTTCTCCTTCTTCTGCTTCTTCTGATTCACCCTCCTGGCTTCACCTTCTCCTTCTCCTTCTTCTACTTCTTCTGATTCACCCTCCTGACTTCACCTTCTCCTTCTCCTTCTTCTCCTTCTTCTGCTTCACCCTCCAGACTTCACCTTCTCCTTCTCCTTCTTCTACCTCTTCTGATTCACCCTCCAGACTTCACCTTCTCCTTCTCCTTCTTCTGCTTCTTCTGATTCACCCTCCAGACTTCACCTTCTCCTTCTCCTTATTCTGCTTCTTCTGATTCACCCTCCAGACTTCACCTTCTCCTTCTCGTTATTCTGCTTCTTCTGATTCAACCTCCAGACTTCACCTTCTCCTTCTCCTTCTTCTGCTTCTTCTGATTCACCCTCCAGACTTCACCTTCTCCTTCTCCTTCTTCTGCTTCTTCTGATTCACTCTCCAGACTTCACCTTCTCCTTCTCCTTATTCTGCTTCTTCTGATTCACCCTCCAGACTTCACCTTCCCCTTCTCCTTCTTCTGCTTCTTCTGATTCACCCTCCAGACTTCACCTTTTCCTTCTCCTTCTTCTGCTTCTTCTGATTCACTCTCCAGACTTCACCTTCTCCTTCTCCTTCTTCTGCTTCTTCTGATTCACCCTCCAGACTTCACCTTCTCCTTCTCCTTCTTCTACTTCTTCTGATTCACCCTCCAGACTTCACCTTCTCCTTCTCTTTCTTCTGCTTCTTCTGATTCACCCTCCAGACTTCACCTTCTCCTTCTCCTTCTTCTGCTTCTTCTGCTTCACCCTCCAGACTTCACCTTCTCCTTCTCCTTCTTCTGCTTCTTCTGCTTCACCCTCCTGACTTCACCTTCTCCTTCTCCTTCTTCTACTTCTTCTGATTCACCCTCCTGACTTCACCTTCTCCTTCTCCTTCTTCTACTTCTTCTGCTTCACCCTCCAGACTTCACCTTCTCCTTCTCCTTCTTCTACTTCTTCTGATTCACCCTCCAGACTTCACCTTCTCCTTCTCCTTCTTCTACTTCTTCTGATTCACCCTCCAGACTTCACCTTCTCCTTCTCCTTCTTCTACTTCTTCTGATTCATCCTCCAGACTTCACCTTCTCCTTCTCCTTCTTCTGCTTCTTCTGATTCACCCTCCAGACTTCACCTTCTCCTTCTCCTTATTCTGCTTCTTCTGATTCACCCTCCAGACTTCACCTTCTCCTTCTCCTTCTTCTGCTTCTTCTGATTCACCCTCCAGACTTCACCTTCTCCTTCTCCTTCTTCTGCTTCTTCTGATTCACCCTCCAGACTTCACCTTCTCCTTCTCCTTCTTCTACTTCTTCTGATTCACCCTCCAGACTTCATCTTCTCCTTCTCCTTCTTCTGCTTCTTCTGCTTCACCCTCCTGACTTCACCTTCTCCTTCTCCTTCTTCTACCTCTTCTGATTCACCCTCCAGACTTCACCTTCTCCTTCTCCTTCTTCTGCTTCTTCTGATTCACCCTCCAGACTTCACCTTCTCCTTCTCCTTATTCTGCTTCTTCTGATTCACCCTCCAGTCTTCAACTTCTCCTTCTCGTTATTCTGCTTCTTCTGATTCAACCTCCAGACTTCACCTTCTCCTTCTCCTTCTTCTGCTTCTTCTGATTCACCCTCCAGACTGCACCTTCTCCTTCTCCTTCTTCTACTTCTTCTGATCCACCCTCCTGACTTCACCTTCTCCTTCTCCTTCTTCTGCTTCTTCTGATTCACCCTCCTGGCTTCACCTTCTCCTTCTCCTTCTTCTACTTCTTCTGATTCACCCTCCTGACTTCAACTTCTCCTTCTCCTTCTTCTCCTTCTTCTGCTTCACCCTCCAGACTTCACCTTCTCCTTCTCCTTCTTCTACCTCTTCTGATTCACCCTCCAGACTTCACCTTCTCCTTCTCCTTCTTCTGCTTCTTCTGATTCACCCTCCAGACTTCACCTTCTCCTTCTCCTTCTTCTGCTTCTTCTGATTCACCCTCCAGACTTCACCTTCTCCTTCTCGTTATTCTGCTTCTTCTGATTCAACCTCCAGACTTCACCTTCTCCTTCTCCTTCTTCTGCTTCTTCTGATTCACCCTCCAGACTTCACCTTCTCCTTCTCCTTCTTCTGTTTCTTCTGATTCGCCCTCCAGACTTCACCTTCTCCTTCTACTTCTTCTGCTTCTTCTGATTCACCCTCCTGACTTCACCTTCTCCTTCTCCTTCTTCTACTTCTTCTGATTCACCCTCCAGACTTCATCTTCTCCTTCTCCTTCTTCTGCTTCTTCTGCTTCACCCTCCTGACTTCACCTTCTCCTTCTCCTTCTTCTACCTCTTCTGATTCACCCTCCAGACTTCACCTTCTCCTTCTCCTTCTTCTGCTTCTTCTGATTCACCCTCCAGACTTCACCTTCTCCTTCTCCTTATTCTGCTTCTTCTGATTCACCCTCCAGACTTCACCTTCTCCTTCTCGTTATTCTGCTTCTTCTGATTCAACCTCCAGACTTCACCTTCTCCTTCTCCTTCTTCTGCTTCTTCTGATTCACCCTCCAGACTGCACCTTCTCCTTCTCCTTCTTCTACTTCTTCTGATCCACCCTCCTGACTTCACCTTCTCCTTCTCCTTCTTCTGCTTCTTCTGATTCACCCTCCTCCTTCACCTTCTCCTTCTCCTTCTTCTACTTCTTCTGATTCACCCTCCTGACTTCACCTTCTCCTTCTCCTTCTTCTCCTTCTTCTGCTTCACCCTCCAGACTTCACCTTCTCCTTCTCCTTCTTCTACCTCTTCTGATTCACCCTCCAGACTTCACCTTCTCCTTCTCCTTCTTCTGCTTCTTCTGATTCACCCTCCAGACTTCACCTTCTCCTTCTCCTTATTCTGCTTCTTCTGATTCACCCTCCAGACTTCACCTTCTCCTTCTCGTTATTCTGCTTCTTCTGATTCAACCTCCAGACTTCACCTTCTCCTTCTCCTTCTTCTGCTTCTTCTGATTCACCCTCCAGACTTCACCTTCTCCTTCTCCTTCTTCTGTTTCTTCTGATTCGCCCTCCAGACTTCACCTTCTCCTTCTCCTTCTTCTGCTTCTTCTGATTCACCCTCCTGACTTCACCTTCTCCTTCTCCTTCTTCTACTTCTTCTGATTCACCCTCCTGACTTCACCTTCTCCTTCTCCTTCTTCTACTTCTTCTGATTCACCCTCCAGACTTCACCTTCTCCTTCTCCTTCTTCTTCTTCTTCTGATTCACCCTCCAGACTTCACCTTCTCATTCTCCTTCTTCTGCTTCTTCTGCTGCGCCCTCCAGACTTCACCTTCTCCTTCTCCTTCTTCTGCTTCTGCTTCACACTCCAGACTTCACCTTCTCCTTCTCCTTCTTCCGCTTCTTCTGCTGCGCCCTCCAGGCATCACCTTCTCCTTCTCCTTCTTCTGCTTCTTCTGCTTCACCGTCCTGACTTCACCTTCTCCTTCTCCTTCTTCTACTTCTTCTGCTACACCCCCCTGACTTCACCTGCTCCTTCTCCTTCTTCTGCTTCTTCTGATTCACCCTTCTAAATTCACCTTCTCCTTCTCCTTCTTCTGCTTCTTCTGATTCACCCTCCTGACTTCACCTTCTCCTTCTCCTTCTTCTGCTTCTTCTGATTCACCCTCCAGACTTCACCTTCTCCTTCTCCTTCTTCTGCTTCTTCTGATTCTCCCTCCAGACTTCAACTTCTCCTTCTCCTTCTTCTGCTTCTTCTGCTTCACCCTCCAGACTTCACCTTCTCCTTCTCCTTCTTCTGCTTCTTCTTCTTCACCCTCCTGACTTCACCTTCTCCTTCTCCTTCTTCTACTTCTTCTGATTCACCCTCCAGACTTCACCTACTCCTTCTCCTTCTTCTGCTTCTTCTGCTTCACCCTCCAGACTTCACCTTCTCCTTCTCCTTCTTCTGCTTCTTCTGCTTCGCCCTCCAGACTTCACCTTCTCCTTCTCCTTCTTCTGCTTCTTCTGCTTCACTCTCCTGACTTCACCTTCTCCTTCTCCTTCTTCTACTTCTTCTGATTCACCCTCCAGACTTCACCCTCTCCTTCTCCTTCTTCTGCTTCTTCTGCTTCACCCTCCAGACTTCACCTTCTCTTTCTCCTTCTTCTGCTTCTTCTGCTGCGCCCTCCAGACTTCACCTTCTCCTTCTCCTTCTTCTGCTTCTTCTGATTCACCCTCCAGACTTCACCTTCTCCTTCTCCTTCTTCTACTTCTTCTGATCCACCCTCCTGACTTCACCTTCTCCTTCTCCTTCTTCTGCTTCTTCTGCTTCACCCTCCAGACTTCACCTTCTCCTTCTCCTTCTTCTGCTTCTTCTGCTTCACCCACCAGACTTCACCTTCTCCTTCTCCTTCTTCTGCTTCTTCTGCTTCACCCTCCTGACTTCACCTTCTCCTTCTCCTTCTTCTACCTCTTCTGATTCACCCTCCAGACTTCACCTTCTCCTTCTCCTTCTTCTGCTTCTTCTGATTCACCCTCCAGACTTCACCTTCTCCTTCTCCTTATTCTGCTTCTTCTGATTCACCCTCCAGACTTCACCTTCTCCTTCTCGTTATTCTGCTTCTTCTGATTCAACCTCCAGACTTCACCTTCTCCTTCTCCTTCTTCTGCTTCTTCTGATTCACCCTCCTGACTTCACCTTCTCCTTCTCCTTCTTCTCCTTCTTCTGCTTCACCCTCCAGACTTCACCTTCTCCTTCTCCTTCTTCTACCTCTTCTGATTCACCCTCCAGACTTCACCTTCTCCTTCTCCTTCTTCTACTTCTTCTGATTCACCCTCCAGACTTCACCTTCTCCTTCTCCTTCTTCTACTTCTTCTGATTCACCCTCCAGACTTCATCTTCTCCTTCTCCTTCTTCTGCATCTTCTGATTCACCCTCCAGACTTCACCTTCTCCTTCTCCTTCTTCTGCTTCTTCTGATTCACCCTCCAGACTTCACCTTCTCCTTCTCCTTCTTCTACTTCTTCTGATTCACCCTCCAGACTTCACCTACTCCTTCTCCTTCTTCTGCTTCTTCTGCTTCACCCTCCAGACTTCACCTTCTCCTTCTCCTTCTTCTGCTTCTTCTGCTTCGCCCTCCAGACTTCACCTTCTCCTTCTCCTTCTTCTGCTTCTTCTGCTTCACTCTCCTGACTTCACCTTCTCCTTCTCCTTCTTCTACTTCTTCTGATTCACCCTCCAGACTTCACCTTCTCCTTCTCCTTCTTTTACTTCTTCTGATTCACCCTCCAGACTTCACCATCTCCTTCTCCTTCTTCTACTTCTTCTGATTCACCCTCCAGACTTCATCTTCTCCTTCTCCTTCTTCTGCATCTTCTGATTCACCCTCCAGACTTCACCTTCTCCTTCTCCTTCTTCTGCTTCTTCTGATTCACCCTCCAGACTTCACCTTCTTCTTCTCCTTCTTCTAATTCTTCTGATTCACCCTCCAGACTTCACCTTCTCCTTCTCCTTCTTCTACTTCTTCTGATTCTCCCTCCAGTCTTCACATTCTCCTTCTCCTTCTTCTGTTTCTTCTGCTTCAGCCTCCAGACTTCACCTTCTCCTTCTCTTTCTTCTGATTCTTCTGATTCACCCTCCAGACTTCACCTTCGCCTTCTCCTTCTTCTGATTCTTCTGATTCACCCTCCAGACTTCACCTTCTCCTTCTCCTTCTTCTGCTTCTTCTGATTCACCCTCCTGGCTTCACCTTCTCCTTCTCCTTCTTCTACTTCTTCTGATTCACCCTCCTGACTTCACCTTCTCCTTCTCCTTCTTCTCCTTCTTCTGCTTCACCCTCCAGACTTCACCTTCTCCTTCTCCTTCTTCTACCTCTTCTGATTCACCCTCCAGACTTCACCTTCTCCTTCTCCTTCTTCTGCTTCTTCTGATTCACCCTCCAGACTTCACCTTCTCCTTCTCGTTATTCTGCTTCTTCTGATTCACCCTCCAGACTTCACCTTCTCCTTCTCGTTATTCTGCTTCTTCTGATTCAACCTCCAGACTTCACCTTCTCCTTCTCCTTCTTCTGCTTCTTCTGATTCACCCTCCAGACTTCACCTTCTCCTTCTACTTCTTCTGCTTCTTCTGATTCACTCTCCAGACTTCACCTGCTCCTTCTCCTTATTCTGCTTCTTCTGATTCACCCTCCAGACTTCACCTTCTCCTTCTCCTTCTTCTGCTTCTTCTGATTCACCCTCCAGACTTCACCTTTTCCTTCTCCTTCTTCTGCTTCTTCTGATTCACTCTCCAGACTTCACCTTCTCCTTCTCCTTCTTCTGCTTCTTCTGATTCACCCTCCAGACTTCACCTTCTCCTTCTGCTTCTTCTACTTCTTCTAATTCACCCTCCAGACTTCACCTTCTCCTTCTCTTTCTTCTGCTTCTTCTGATTCACCCTCCAGACTTCACCATCTCCTTCTCCTTCTTCTGCTTCTTCTGCTTCACCCTCCAGACTTCACCTTCTCCTTCTCCTTCTTCTGCTTCTTCTGCTTCACCCTCCTGACTTCACCTTCTCCTTCTCCTTCTTCTACTTCTTCTGATTCACCCTCCTGACTTCACCTTCTCCTTCTCCTTCTTCTACTTCTTCTGCTTCACCCTCCAGACTTCACCTTCTCCTTCTCCTTCTTCTACTTCTTCTGATTCACCCTCCAGACTTCACCTTCTCCTTCTCCTTCTTCTACTTCTTCTGATTCACCCTCCAGACTTCACCTTCTCCTTCTCCTTCTTCTACTTCTTCTGATTCATCCTCCAGACTTCACCTTCTCCTTCTCCTTCTTCTGCTTCTTCTGATTCACCCTCCAGACTTCACCTTCTCCTTCTCCTTATTCTGCTTCTTCTGATTCACCCTCCAGACTTCACCTTCTCCTTCTCCTTCTTCTGCTTCTTCTGATTCACCCTCCAGACTTCACCTTCTCCTTCTCCTTCTTCTGCTTCTTCTGATTCACCCTCCAGACTTCACCTTCTCCTTCTCCTTCTTCTACTTCTTCTGATTCACCCTCCAGACTTCATCTTCTCCTTCTCCTTCTTCTGCTTCTTCTGCTTCACCCTCCTGACTTCACCTTCTCCTTCTCCTTCTTCTACCTCTTCTGATTCACCCTCCAGACTTCACCTTCTCCTTCTCCTTCTTCTGCTTCTTCTGATTCACCCTCCAGACTTCACCATCTCCTTCTCCTTATTCTGCTTCTTCTGATTCACCCTCCAGTCTTCAACTTCTCCTTCTCGTTATTCTGCTTCTTCTGATTCAACCTCCAGACTTCACCTTCTCCTTCTCCTTCTTCTGCTTCTTCTGATTCACCCTCCAGACTGCACCTTCTCCTTCTCCTTCTTCTACTTCTTCTGATCCACCCTCCTGACTTCACCTTCTCCTTCTCCTTCTTCTGCTTCTTCTGATTCACCCTCCTGGCTTCACCTTCTCCTTCTCCTTCTTCTACTTCTTCTGATTCACCCTCCTGACTTCACCTTCTCCTTCTCCTTCTTCTCCTTCTTCTGCTTCACCCTCCTGGCTTCACCTTCTCCTTCTCCTTCTTCTACTTCTTCTGATTCACCCTCCTGACTTCACCTTCTCCTTCTCCTTCTTCTGCTTCTTCTGATTCACCCTCCTGGCTTCACCTTCTCCTTCTCCTTCTTCTACTTCTTCTGATTCACCCTCCAGACTTCACCTTCTCCTTCTCCTTCTTCTACCTCTTCTGATTCACCCTCCAGACTTCACCTTCTCCTTCTCCTTCTTCTGCTTCTTCTGATTCACCCTCCAGACTTCACCTTCTCCTTCTCCTTCTTCTGCTTCTTCTGATTCACCCTCCAGACTTCACCTTCTCCTTCTCGTTATTCTGCTTCTTCTGATTCAACCTCCAGACTTCACCTTCTCCTTCTCCTTCTTCTGCTTCTTCTGATTCACCCTCCAGACTTCACCTTCTCCTTCTCCTTCTTCTGTTTCTTCTGATTCGCCCTCCAGACTTCACCTTCTCCTTCTACTTCTTCTGCTTCTTCTGATTCACCCTCCTGACTTCACCTTCTCCTTCTCCTTCTTCTACTTCTTCTGATTCACCCTCCAGACTTCATCTTCTCCTTCTCCTTCTTCTGCTTCTTCTGATTCACCCTCCAGACTTCACCTTCTCCTTCTCCTTCTTCTTCTTCTTCTGATTCACCCTCCAGACTTCACCTTCTCATTCTCCTTCTTCTGCTTCTTCTGCTGCGCCCTCCAGACTTCACCTTCTCCTTCTCCTTCTTCTGCTTCTTCTGCTTCACACTCCAGACTTCACCTTCTCCTTCTCCTTCTTCTGCTTCTTCTGCTGCGCCCTCCAGGCTTCACCTTCTCCTTCTCCTTCTTCTGCTTCTTCTGCTTCACCGTCCTGACTTCACCTTCTCCTTCTCCTTCTTCTACTTCTTCTGCTACACCCCCCTGACTTCACCTGCTCCTTCTCCTTCTTCTGCTTCTTCTGATTCACCCTCCTAAATTCACCTTCTCCTTCTCCTTCTTCTGCTTCTTCTGATTCACCCTCCTGACTTCACCTTCTCCTTCTCCTTCTTCTGCTTCTTCTGATTCACCCTCCAGACTTCACCTTCTCCTTCTCCTTCTTCTGCTTCTTCTGATTCTCCCTCCAGACTTCACCTTCTCCTTCTCCTTCTTCTGCTTCTTCTGCTTCACCCTCCAGACTTCACCTTCTCCTTCTCCTTCTTCTGCTTCTTCTGCTTCACCCTCCTGACTTCACCTTCTCCTTCTCCTTCTTCTACTTCTTCTGATTCACCCTCCGGACTTCACCTACTCCTTCTCCTTCTTCTGCTTCTTCTGCTTCACCCTCCAGACTTCACCTTCTCCTTCTCCTTCTTCTGCTTCTTCTGCTTCGCCCTCCAGACTTCACCTTCTCCTTCTCCTTCTTCTGCTTCTTCTGCTTCACTCTCCTGACTTCACCTTCTCCTTCTCCTTCTTCTACTTCTTCTGATTCACCCTCCAGACTTCACCCTCTCCTTCTCCTTCTTCTGCTTCTTCTGCTTCACCCTCCAGACTTCACCTTCTCTTTCTCCTTCTTCTGCTTCTTCTGCTGCGCCCTCCAGACTTCACCTTCTCCTTCTCCTTCTTCTGCTTCTTCTGATTCACCCTCCAGACTTCACCTTCTCCTTCTCCTTCTTCTACTTCTTCTGATCCACCCTCCTGACTTCACCTTCTCCTTCTCCTTCTTCTGCTTCTTCTGCTTCACCCTCCAGACTTCACCTTCTCCTTCTCCTTCTTCTGCTTCTTCTGCTTCACCCTCCTGACTTCACCTTCTCCTTCTCCTTCTTCTACCTCTTCTGATTCACCCTCCAGACTTCACCTTCTCCTTCTCCTTCTTCTGCTTCTTCTGATTCACCCTCCAGACTTCACCTTCTCCTTCTCCTTATTCTGCTTCTTCTGATTCACCCTCCAGACTTCACCTTCTCCTTCTCGTTATTCTGCTTCTTCTGATTCAACCTCCAGACTTCACCTTCTCCTTCTCCTTCTTCTGCTTCTTCTGATTCACCCTCCTGACTTCACCTTCTCCTTCTCCTTCTTCTCCTTCTTCTGCTTCACCCTCCAGACTTCACCTTCTCCTTCTCCTTCTTCTACCTCTTCTGATTCACCCTCCAGACTTCACCTTCTCCTTCTCCTTCTTCTACTTCTTCTGATTCACCCTCCAGACTTCACCTTCTCCTTCTCCTTCTTCTACTTCTTCTGATTCACCCTCCAGACTTCATCTTCTCCTTCTCCTTCTTCTGCATCTTCTGATTCACCCTCCAGACTTCACCTTCTCCTTCTCCTTCTTCTGCTTCTTCTGATTCACCCTCCAGACTTCACCTTCTCCTTCTCCTTCTTCTACTTCTTCTGATTCACCCTCCAGACTTCACCTTCTCCTTCTCCTTCTTCTACTTCTTCTGATTCACCCTCCAGTCTTCACATTCTCCTTCTCTTTCTTCTGATTCTTCTGATTCACCCTCCAGACTTCACCTTCTCCTTCTCCTTCTTCTGATTCTTCTGATTCACCCTCCAGACTTCAACTTCTCCTTCTCCTTCTTCTGCTTCTTCTGATTCACCCTCCTGGCTTCACCTTCTCCTTCTCCTTCTTCTACTTCTTCTGATTCACCCTCCTGACTTCACCTTCTCCTTCTCCTTCTTCTCCTTCTTCTGCTTCACCCTCCAGACTTCACCTTCTCCTTCTCCTTCTTCTACCTCTTCTGATTCACCCTCCAGACTTCACCTTCTCCTTCTCCTTCTTCTGCTTCTTCTGATTCACCCTCCAGACTTCACCTTCTCCTTCTCCTTATTCTGCTTCTTCTGATTCACCCTCCAGACTTCACCTTCTCCTTCTCGTTATTCTGCTTCTTCTGATTCAACCTCCAGACTTCACCTTCTCCTTCTCCTTCTTCTGCTTCTTCTGATTCACCCTCCAGACTTCACCTTCTCCTTCTCCTTCTTCTGTTTCTTCTGATTCGCCCTCCAGACTTCACCTTCTCCTTCTCCTTCTTCTGCTTCTTCTGATTCACCCTCCTGACTTCACCTTCTCCTTCTCCTTCTTCTACTTCTTCTGATTCACCCTCCTGACTTCACCTTCTCCTTCTCCTTCTTCTACTTCTTCTGATTCACCCTCCAGACTTCACCTTCTCCTTCTCCTTCTTCTGCTTCTTCTGATTCACCCTCCAGACTTCACCTTCTCATTCTCCTTCTTCTGCTTCTTCTGCTGCGCCCTCCAGACTTCCCCTTCTCCTTCTCCTTCTTCTGCTTCTTCTGCTTCACACTCCAGACTTCACCTTCTCCTTCTCCTTCTTCTGCTTCTTCTGCTGCGCCCTCCAGGCTTCACCTTCTCCTTCTCCTTCTTCTGCTTCTTCTGCTTCACCGTCCTGACTTCACCTTCTCCTTCTCCTTCTTCTACTTCTTCTGCTACACCCCCCTGACTTCACCTGCTCCTTCTCCTTCTTCTGCTTCTTCTGATTCACCCTCCTAAATTCACCTTCTCCTTCTCCTTCTTCTGCTTCTTCTGATTCACCCCCCTGACTTCACCTTCTCCTTCTCCTTCTTCTGCTTCTTCTGATTCACCCTCCAGACTTCACCTTCTCCTTCTCCTTCTTCTGCTTCTTCTGATTCACCCTCCAGACTTCACCTTCTCCTTCTCCTTCTTCTGCTTCTTCTGCTTCACCCTCCAGACTTCACCTTCTCCTTCTCCTTCTTCTGCTTCTTCTGCTTCACCCTCCTGACTTCACCTTCTCCTTCTCCTTCTTCTACTTCTTCTGATTCACCCTCCTGACTTCACCTTCTCCTTCTCCTTTTTTACTTCTTCTGCTTCACCCTCCAGACTTCACCTTCTCCTTCTCCTTCTTCTACTTCTTCTGATTCACCCTCCAGATTTCACCTTCTCCTTCTCCTTCTTCTACTTTTTCTGATTCACCCTCCAGACTTCACCTTCTCCTTCTCCTTCTTCTACTTCTTCTGATTCATCCTCCAGACTTCACCTTCTCCTTCTCCTTCTTCTGCTTCTTCTGATTCACCCTCCAGACTTCACCTTCTCCTTCTCCTTATTCTGCTTCTTCTGATTCACCCTCCAGACTTCACCTTCTCCTTCTCGTTATTCTGCTTCTTCTGATTCAACCTCCAGACTTCACCTTCTCCTTCTCCTTCTTCTGCTTCTTCTGATTCACCCTCCAGACTTCACCTTCTCCTTCTCCTTCTTCTGTTTCTTCTGATTCGCCCTCCAGACTTCACCTTCTCCTTCTCCTTCTTCTGCTTCTTCTGATTCACCCTCCTGACTTCACCTTCTCCTTCTCCTTCTTCTACTTCTTCTGATTCACCCTCCTGACTTCACCTTCTCCTTCTCCTTCTTCTACTTCTTCTGATTCACCCTCCAGACTTCACCTTCTCCTTCTCCTTCTTCTGCTTCTTCTGATTCACCCTCCAGACTTCACCTTCTCATTCTCCTTCTTCTGCTTCTTATGCTGCGCCCTCCAGACTTCACCTTCTCCTTCTCCTTCTTCTGCTTCTTCTGCTTCACACTCCAGACTTCACCTTCTCCTTCTCCTTCTTCTGCTTCTTCTGCTGCGCCCTCCAGGCTTCACCTTCTCCTTCTCCTTCTTCTGCTTCTTCTGCTTCACCGTCCTGACTTCACCTTCTCCTTCTCCTTCTTCTACTTCTTCTGCTACACCCCCTTGACTTCACCTGCTCCTTCTCCTTTTTCTGCTTCTTCTGATTCACCCTCCTAAATTCACCTTCTCCTTCTCCTTCTTCTGCTTCTTCTGATTCACCCTCCTGACTTCACCTTCTCCTTCTCCTTCTTCTGCTTCTTCTGATTCACCCTCCAGACTTCACCTTCTCCTTCTCCTTCTTCTGCTTCTTCTGATTCACCCTCCAGACTTCACCTTCTCCTTCTCCTTCTTCTGCTTCTTCTGATTCACCCTCCAGACCTCACCTTCTCCTTCTCCTTCTTCTACTTCTTCTGATTCACCCTCCAGACGTCATCTTCTCCTTCTCCTTCTTCTGCTTCTTCTGATTCACCCTCCAGACTTCACCTTCTCCTTCTCTTTCTTCTGCTTCTTCTGATTCACCCTCCAGACTTCACCTTCTCCTTCTCCTTCTTCTACTTCTTCTGATTCACCGTCCAGACTTCACCTTCTCCTTCTCCTTCTTCGACCTCTTCTGATTCACCCTCCAGTCTTCACCTTCTCCTTCTCCTTCTTCTGTTTCTTCTGCTTCACCCTCCAGACTTCACCTTCTCCTTCTCTTTCTTCTGCTTCTACTGCTTCACCCTCCAGACTTCACCTTCTCCTTCTCCTACTTCTGATTCTTCTGATTCACCCTCCAGACTTCACCTTCTCTATCTCCTTCTTCTGCTTCTTCTGATTCACCCTCCTGACTTCACCTTCTCCTTCTCCTTCTTCTACTTCTTCTGATTCACCCTCCTGACTTCACCTTCTCCTTCTCCTTCTTCTACTTCTTCTGCTTCACCCTCCAGACTTCACCTTCTCCTTCTCCTTTTCTACTTCTTCTGATTCACCCTCCAGACTTCACCTTCTCCTTCTCCTTCTTCTGCTTCTTCTGATTCACCCTCCAGACTTCACATTCTCCTTCTCCTTCTTCTGCTTCTTCTGATTCACCCTCCAGACTTCACCTTCTCCTTCTCCTTCTTCTGCTTCTTCTGATTCACACTCCAGACTTCACCTTCACCTTCTCCTTCTTCTACTTCTTCTGATTCACCCTCCAGACTTCACCTTCTCCATCTCCTTCTTCTGCTTCTTCTGATTCACCCTCCAGACTTCACCTTCTCCTTCTCCTTCTTCTACTTCTTCTGATTCACCCTCCAGACTTCACATTCTCCTTCTCCTTCTTCTGCTTCTTCTGATTCAACCTCCTGACTTCACCTTCTCCTTCTCCTTCTTCTACTTCTTCTGATTCACCCTCCTGACTTCACCTTCTCCTTCTCCTTCTTCTACTTCTTCTGCTTCACCCTCCAGACTTCACCTTCTCCTTCTCCTTCTTCTACTTCTTCTGATTCACACTCCAGACTTCACCTTCTCCTTCTCCTTCTTCTGCTTCTTCTGATTCACCCTCCAGACTTCACCTTCTCATTCTCCTTCTTCTGCTTCTTCTGCTGCGCCCTCCAGACTTCACCTTCTCCTTCTCCTTCTTCTGCTTCTTCTGCTTCACACTCCAGACTTCACCTTCTCCTTCTCCTTCTTCTGCTTCTTCTGCTGCGCCCTCCAGGCTTCACCTTCTCCTTCTCCTTCTTCTGCTTCCTCTGCTTCACCGTCCTGACTTCACCTTCTCCTTCTCCTTCTTCTACTTCTTCTGCTACCCCCCCCTGACTACACCTGCTCCTTCTCCTTCTTCTGCTTCTTCTGATTCACCCTCCTAACTTCACCTTCTCCTTCTCCTTCTTCTGCTTCTTCTGATTCACCCTCCTGACTTCACCTTCTCCTTCTCCTTCTTCTGCTTCTTCTGATTCACCCTCCAGACTTCACCTTCTCCTTCTCCTTCTTCTGCTTCTTCTGATTCACCCTCCAGACTTCACCTTCTCCTTCTCCTTCTTCTGCTTCTTCTGATTCACCCTCCAGACCTCACCATCTCCTTCTCCTTCTTCTACTTCTTCTGATTCACCCTCCAGACTTCATCTTCTCCTTCTCCTTCTTCTGCTTCTTCTGATTCACCCTCCAGACTTTACCTTCTCCTTCTTCTGCTTCTTCTGATTCACCCTCCAGACTTCACCTTCTCCTTCTCCTTCTTCTACTTCTTCTGATTCACCCTCCAGACTTCACCTTCTCCTTCTCCTTCTTCTACTTCTTCTGATTCACCCTCCAGTCTTCACCTTCTCCTTCTCCTTCTTCTGTTTCTTCTGCTTCACCCTCCAGACTTCACCTTCTCCTTCTCTTTCTTCTGCTTCTTCTGCTTCACCCTCCAGACTTCACCTTCTCCTTCTCCTTCTTCTGATTCTTCTGATTCACCCTCTAGACTTCACCTTCTCTATCTCCTTCTTCTGCTTCTTCTGATTCACCCTCCTGACTTCACCTTCTCCTTCTCCTTCTTCTACTTCTTCTGATTCACCCTCCTGACTTCACCTTCTCCTTCTCCTTCTTCTACTTCTTCTGCTTTACCCTCCAGACTTCACCTTCTCCTTCTCCTTCTTCTACTTCTTCTGATTCACCCTCCAGACTTCACCTTCTCCTTCTCCTTCTTCTGCTTCTTCTGATTCACCCTCCAGACTTCACCTTCTCCTTCTCCTTATTCTGCTTCTTCTGATTCACCCTCCAGACTTCACCTTCTCCTTCTCCTTCTTCTGCTTCTTCTGATTCACCCTCCAGACTTCACCTTCTCCTTCTCCTTCTTCTGCTTCTTCTGATTCACCCTCCAGACTTCACCTTCTCCTTCTCCTTCTTCTGCTTCTTCTGATTCACCCTCCAGACTTCACCTTCTCCTTCTCCTTCTTCTACTTCTTCTGATTCACCCTCCAGACTTCACCTTCTCCTTCTCCTTCTTCTGCTTCTTCTGATTCACCCTCCTGACTTCACCTTCTCCTTCTCCTTCTTCTACATCTTCTGATTCACCCTCCTGACTTCACCTTCTCCTTCTCCTTCTTCTACTTCTTCTGCTTCACCCTCCAGACTTCACCTTCTCCTTCTCCTTCTTCTACTTCTTCTGATTCACCCTCCAGACTTCACCTTCTCCTTCTCCTTCTTCTACTTCTTCTGATTCACCCTCCAGACTTCACCTTCTCCTTCTCCTTCTTCTGCTTCTTCTGATTCACCCTCCAGACTTCACCTTCTCCTTCTCCTTATTCTGCTTCTTCTGAATCACCCTCCAGACTTCACCTTCTCCTTCTCCTTCTTCTGCTTCTTCTGATTCACCCTCCAGACTTCACCTTCTCCTTCTCCTTCTTCTGCTTCTTCTGATTCACACTCCAGACTTCACCTTCACCTTCTCCTTCTTCTACTTCTTCTGATTCACCCTCCAGACTTCACCTTCTCCATCTCCTTCTTCTGCTTCTTCTGATTCACCCTCCAGACTTCACCTTCTCCTTCTCCTTCGTCTGCTTCTTCTGATTCACCTCCAGACTTCACCTTCTCCTTCTCCTTCTTCTGCTTCTTCTGATTCACCCTCCAGACTTCACCTTCTCCTTCTCCTTCTTCTACTTCTTCTGATTCACCCTCCAGACTTCACCTTCTCCTTCTCTTTCTTCTGCTTCTTCTGATTCACCCTCCAGACTTCACCTTCTCCTTCTCCTTCTTCTGATTCTTCTGATTCACCCTCCAGACTTCACCTTCTCCTTCTCCTTCTTCTGCTTCTTCTGATTCACCCTCCTGACTTCACCTTCTCCTTCTCCTTCTTCTACATCTTCTGATTCACCCTCCTGACTTCACCTTCTCCTTCTCCTTCTTCTACTTCTTCTGCTTCACCCTCCAGACTTCACCTTCTCCTTCTCCTTCTTCTGCTTCTTCTGATTCACCCTCCAGACTTCACCTTCTCCTTCTCCTTCGTCTACTTCTTCTGATTCACCCTCCAGACTACACCTTCTCCTTCTCCTTCTTCTACTTCTTCTGATTCACCCTCCAGACTTCACCTTCTCCTTCTCCTTCTTCTGTTTCTTCTGATTCACCCTCCAGACTTCACCTTCTCCTTCTCCTTCTTCTACTACTTCTGATTCACCCTCCAGACTTCACCTTCTCCTTCTCCTTCTTCTACTTCTTCTGATTCACCCTCCAGACTTCATCTTCTCCTTCTCCTTCTTCTGCTTCTTCTGATTCACCCTCCAGACTTCACCTTCTCCTTCTCCTTCTTCTACTTCTTCTGATTCACCCTCCAGACTTCACCTTCTCCTTCTCCTTCTTCTACTTCTTCTGATTCACCCTCCAGTCTTCACCTTCTCCTTCTCCTTCTTCTGTTTCTTCTGCTTCACCCTCCAGACTTCACCTTCTCCTTCTCTTTCTTCTGCTTCTTCTGATTCACCCTCCAGACTTCACCTTCTCCTTCTCCTTCTTCTGATTCTTCTGATTCACCCTCCAGACTTCACCTTCTCCTTCTCCTTCTTCTGCTTCTTCTGATTCACCCTCCTGACTTCACCTTCTCCTTCTCCTTCTTCTACTTCTTCTGATTCACCCTCCTGACTTCACCTTCTCCTTCTCCTTCTTCTACTTCTTCTGCTTCACCCTCCAGACTTCACCTTCTCCTTCTCCTTCTTCTACTTCTTCTGATTCACCCTCCAGACTTCACCTTCTCCTTCTCCTTCTTCTGCTTCTTCTGATTCACCCTCCAGACTTCACCTTCTCCTTCTCCTTATTCTGCTTCTTCTGATTCACCCTCCAGACTTCAACTTCTCCTTCTCCTTATTCTGCTTCTTCTGATTCACCCTCCAGACTTCACCTTCTCCTTCTCCTTCCTTTGCTTCTTCTGATTCACCCTCCAGACTTCACCTTCTCCTTCTCCTTCTTCTGATTCTTCTGATTCACCCTCCAGACTTCACCTTCTCCTTCTCCATCTTCTGCTTCTTCTGATTCACCCTCCTGACTTCACCTTCTCCTTCTCCTTCTTCTACTTCTTCTGATTCACCCTCCTGACTTCACCTTCTCCTTCTCCATCTTCTACTTCTTCTGCTTCACCCTCCAGACTTCAACTTCTCCTTCTCCTTCTTCTACTTCTTCTGATTCACCCTCCAGACTTCACCTTCTCCTTCTCCTTCTTCTGCTTCTTCTGATTCACCCTCCAGACTTCACCTTCTCCTTCTCCTTCTTCTGCTTCTTCTGATTCACCCTCCAGACTTCACCTTCTCCTTCTCCTTCTTCTACTTCTTCTGATTCACCCTCCAGACTTCAACTTCTCCTTCTCCTTCTTCTGCTTCTTCTGATTCACCCTCCAGACTTCACCTTCTCCTTCTCCTTCGTCTCCTTCTTCTGATTCACCCTCCAGACTACACCTTCTCCTTCTCCTTCTTCTACTTCTTCTGATTCACACTCCAGACTTCACCTTCTCCTTCTCATTCTTCTGTTTCTTCTGATTCACCCTCCAGACTTCATCTTCTCCTTCTCCTTCTTCTACTTCTTCTGATTCACCCTCCAGACTTCACCTTCTCCTTCTCCTTCTTCTACTTCTTCTGATTCACCCTCCAGACTTCATCTTCTATTTCTCCTTCTTCTACTTCTTCTGATTCACCCTCCAGACTTCACCTTCTCCTTCTCCTTCTTCTGCTTCTTCTGATTCACCCTCCAGACTTCACCTTCTCCTTCTCCTTATTCTGCTTCTTCTGATTCACCCTCCAGACTTCACCTTCTCCTTCTCCTTCTTCTACTTCTTCTGATTCACCCTCCAGACTTCACCTTCTCCTTCTCCTTCTTCTGCTTCTTCTGATTCACCCTCCAGACTTCACCTTCTCCTTCTCCTTCGTCTACTTCTTCTGATTCACCCTCCAGACTACACCTTCTCCTTCTCCTTCTTCTACTTCTTCTGATTCACCCTCCAGACTTCACCTTCTCCTTCTCCTTCTTCTGTTTCTTCTGATTCACCCTCCAGACTTCATCTTTTCCTTCTCCTTCTTCTCCTTCTTCTGATTCACCCTCCAGACTTCACCTTCTCCTTCTCCTTCTTCTACTTCTTCTGATTCACCCTCCAGACTTCATCTTCTCCTTCTCCTTCTTCTACTTCTTCTGATTCACCCTCCAGACTTCACCTTCTCCTTCTCCTTCTTCTGCTTCTTCTGATTCACCCTCCAGACTTCACCTTCTCCTTCTCCTTATTCTGCTTCTTCTGATTCACCTCCAGACTTCACCTTCTCCTTCTCCTTCTTCTGCTTCTTCTGATTCACCCTCCAGACTTCACCTTCTCCTTCTCCTTCTTCTGCTTCTTCTGATTCACCCTCCAGACTTCACCTTCTCCTTCTCCTTCTTCTACTTCTTCTGATTCACCCTCCAGACTTAACCTTCTCCTTCTCCTTCTTCTGCTTCTTCTGATTCACCCTCCAGACTTCACCTTCTCCTTCTCCTTCGTCTACTTCTTCTGATTCACCCTCCAGACGACACCTTCTCCTTCTCCTTCTTCTACTTCTTCTGATTCACCCTCCAGACTTCACCTTCTCCTTCTCCTTCTTCTGTTTCTTCTGATTCACCCTCCAGACTTCACCTTCTCCTTCTCCTTCTTCTACTTCTTCTGATTCACCCTCCGGACTTCATCTTCTCCTTCTCCTTCTTCTGCTTCTTCTGATTCACCCTCCAGACTTCACCTTCTCCTTCTCCTTCTTCTGCTTCTTCTGATTCACCCTCCAGACTTCAACTTCTCCTTCTCCTTCTTCTACTTCTTCTGATTCACCCTCCAGACTTCACCTTCTCCTTCTCCTTCTTCTACTTCTTCTGATTCACCCTCCAGTCTTCACCTTCTCCTTCTCCTTCTTCTGTTTCTTCTGCTTCACCCTCCAGACTTCAACTTCTCCTTCTCTTTCTTCTGCTTCTTCTGATTCACCCTCCAGACTTCACCTTCTCCTTCTCCTTCTTCTGATTCTTCTGATTCACCCTCCAGACTTCACCTTCTCCTTCTCCTTCTTCTGCTTCTTCTGTTTCACCCTCCTGACTTCACCTTCTCCTTCTCCTTCTTCTACTTCTTCTGATTCACCCTCCTGACTTCACCTTCTCCTTCTCCTTCTTCTACTTCTTCTGCTTCACCCTCCAGACTTCACCTTCTCCTTCTCCTTCTTCTACTTCTTCTGATTCACCCTCCAGACTTCACCTTCTCCTTCTCCTTCTTCTGCTTCTTCTGATTCACCCTCCAGACTTCACCTTCTCATTCTCCTTCTTCTCCTTCTTCTGCTGCGCCCTCCAGACTTCATCTTCTCCTTCTCCTTCTTCTGCTTCTTCTGCTTCACACTCCAGACTTCACCTTCTCCTTCTCCTTCTTCTGCTTCTTCTGCTGCGCCCTCCAGGCTTCACCTTCTCCTTCTCCTTCTTCTGCTTCTTCTGCTTCACCGTCCTGACTTCACCTTCTCCTTCTCCTTCTTCTACTTCTTCTGCTACACCCCCCTGACTTCACCTGCTCCTTCTCCTTCTTCTGCTTCTTCTGATTCACCCTCCTGACTTCACCTTCTCCTTCTCCTTCTTCTGCTTCTTCTGATTCACCCTCCAGACTTCACCTTCTCCTTCTCCTTCTTCTGCTTCTTCTGATTCACCCTCCAGACTTCACCTTCTCCTGCTCCTTCTTCTGCTTCTTCTGATTCACCCTCCAGACTTCACCTTCTCCTTCTCCTTCTTCTGCTTCTTCTGATTCACCCTCCAGACTTCACCTTCTCCTTCTCCTTCTTCTACTTCTTCTGATTCACCCTCCAGACTTCACCTTCTCCTTCTCCTTCTTCTACTTCTTCTGATTCACCCTCCAGTCTTCACCTTCTCCTTCTCCTTCTTCTGTTTCTTCTGCTTCACCCTCCAGACTTCACCTTCTCCTTCTCTTTCTTCTGCTTCTTCTGCTTCACCCTCCAGACTTCACCTTCTCCTTCTCCTTCTTCTGATTCTTCTGATTCACCCTCCAGACTTCACCTTCTCTATCTCCTTCTTCTGCTTCTTCTGATTCACCCTCCTGACTTCACCTTCTCCTTCTCCTTCTTCTACTTCTTCTGATTCACCCTCCTGACTTCACCTTCTCCTTCTCCTTCTTCTACTTCTTCAGCTTCACCCTCCAGACTTCACCTTCTCCTTCTCCTTCTTCTACTTCTTCTGATTCACCCTCCAGACTTCACCTTCTCCTTCTCCTTCTTCTGCTTCTTCTGATTCACCCTCCAGACTTCACCTTCTCCTTCTCCTTATTCTGCTTCTTCTGATTCACCCTCCAGACTTCACCTTCTCCTTCTCCTTCTTCTGCTTCTTCTGATTCACCCTCCAGACTTCACCTTCTCCTTCTCCTTCTTCTGCTTCTTCTGATTCACCCTCCAGACTTCACCTTCTCCTTCTCCTTCTTCTGCTTCTTCTGATTCACCCTCCAGACTTCACCTTCTCCTTCTCCTTCTTCTACTTCTTCTGATTCACCCTCCAGACTTCACCTTCTCCTTCTCCTTCTTCTGCTTCTTCTGATTCACCCTCCTGACTTCACCTTCTCCTTCTCCTTCTTCTACATCTTCTGATTCACCCTCCTAACTTCACCTTCTCCTTCTCCTTCTTCTACTTCTTCTGCTTCACCCTCCAGACTTCACCTTCTCCTTCTCCTTCTTCTACTTCTTCTGATTCACCCTCCAGACTTCACCTTCTACTTCTCCTTCTTCTGCTTCTTCTGATTCACCCTCCAGACTTCACCTTCTCCTTCTCCTTATTCTGCTTCTTCTGAATCACACTCCAGACTTCACCTTCTCCTTCTCCTTCTTCTGCTTCTTCTGATTCACCCTCCAGACTTCACCTTCTCCTTCTCCTTCTTCTGCTTCTACTGATTCACCCTCCAGACTTCACCTTCACCTTCTCCTTCTTCTACTTCTTCTGATTCACCCTCCAGACTTCACCTTCTCCATCTCCTTCTTCTGCTTCTTCTGATTCACCCTCCAGACTTCACCTTCTCCTTCTCCTTCGTCTACTTCTTCTGATTCACCCTCCAGACTTCACCTTCTCCTTCTCCTTCTTCTGCTTCTTCTGATTCACCCTCCAGACTTCACCTTCTCCTTCTCCTTCTTCTACTTCTTCTGATTCACCCTCCAGACTTCACCTTCTCCTTCTCCTTCTTCTGATTCTTCTGATTCACCCTCCAGACTTCACCTTCTCCTTCTCCTTCTTCTGCTTCTTCTGATTCACCCTCCTGACTTCACCTTCTCCTTCTCCTTCTTCTACATCTTCTGATTCACCCTCCTGAATTCACCTTCTCCTTCTCCTTCTTCTACTTCTTCTGCTTCCCCCTCCAGACTTCACCTTCTCCTTCTCCTTCTTCTACTTCTTCTGATTCACCCTCCAGACTTCACCTTCTCCTTCTCCTTCTTCTACTTCTTCTGATTCACCCTCCAGACTTCACCTTCTCCTTCTCCTTCTTCTACTTCTTCTGATTCACCCTCCAGACTTCACCTTCTCCTTCTCCTTCTTCTGCTTCTTCTGATTCACCCTCCAGACATCACCTTCTCCTTCTCCTTATTCTGCTTCTTCTGAATCACCCTCCAGACTTCACCTTCTCCTTCTCCTTCTTCTGCTTCTTCTGATTCACCCTCCAGACTTCACCTTCTCCTTCTCCTTCTTCTACTTCTTCTGATTCACCCTCCAGACTTCACCTTCTCCATCTCCTTCTTCTGCTTCTTCTGATTCACCCTCCAGACTTCACCTTCTCCTTCTCCTTCGTCTACTTCTTCTGATTCACCCTCCAGACTACACCTTCTCCTTCTCCTTCTTCTACTTCTTCTGATTCACCCTCCAGACTTCACCTTCTCCTTCTCCTTCTTCTGATTCTTCTGATTCACCCTCCAGACTTCACCTTCTCTATCTCCTTCTTCTGCTTCTTCTGATTCACCCTCCTGACTTCACCTTCTCCTTCTCCTTCTTCTACTTCTTCTGATTCACCCTCCTGACTTCACCTTCTCCTTCTCCTTCTTCTACTTCTTCTGCTTCACCCTCCAGACTTCACCTTCTCCTTCTCCTTCTTCTACTTCTTCTGATTCACCCTCCAGACTTCACCTTCTCCTTCTCCTTCTTCTGCTTCTTCTGATTCACCCTCCAGACTTCACCTTCTCCTTCTCCTTATTCTGCTTCTTCTGATTCACCCTCCAGACTTCACCTTCTCCTTCTCCTTCTTCTGCTTCTTCTGATTCACCCTCCAGACTTCACCTTCTCCTTCTCCTTCTTCTGCTTCTTCTGATTCACCCTCCAGACTTCACCTTCTCCTTCTCCTTCTTCTGCTTCTTCTGATTCACCCTCCAGACTTCACCTTCTCCTTCTCCTTCTTCTACTTCTTCTGATTCACCCTCCAGACTTCACCTTCTCCTTCTCCTTCTTCTGCTTCTTCTGATTCACCCTCCTGACTTCACCTTCTCCTTCTCCTTCTTCTACATCTTCTGATTCACCCTCCTGACTTCACCTTCTCCTTCTCCTTCTTCTACTTCTTCTGCTTCACCCTCCAGACTTCACCTTCTCCTTCTCCTTCTTCTACTTCTTCTGATTCACCCTCCAGACTTCACCTTCTCCTTCTCCTTCTTCTACTTCTTCTGATTCACCCTGCAAACTTCACCTTCTCCTTCTCCTTCTTCTACTTCTTCTGATTCACCCTCCAGACTTCACCTTCTCCTTCTCCTTCTTCTGCTTCTTCTGCTTCACCGTCCTGACTTCACCTACTCCTTCTCCTTCTTCTACTTCTTCTGCTACACCCCCCTGACTTCACCTGCTCCTTCTCCTTCTTCTGCTTCTTCTGATTCACCCTCCTAAATTCACCTTCTCCTTCTCCTTCTTCTGCTTCTTCTGATTCACCCTCCTGACTTCACCTTCTCCTTCTCCTTCTTCTGCTTCTTCTGACTCACCCTCCAGACTTCACCTTCTCCTTCTCCTTCTTCTGCTTCTTCTGATTCACCCTCCAGACTTCACCTTCTCCTTCTCCTTCTTCTGCTTCTTCTGATTCACCCTCCAGACCTCACCTTCTCCTTCTCCTTCTTCTACTTCTTCTGATTCACCCTCCAGACTTCATCTTCTCCTTCTCCTTCTTCTGCTTCTTCTGATTCACCCTCCAGACTTCACCTTCTCCTTCTCCTTCTTCTACTTCTTCTGATTCAGCCTCCAGACTTCACCTTCTCCTTCTCCTTCTTCTACTTCTTCTGATTCACCCTCCAGACTTCATCTTCTCCTTCTCCTTCTTCTCCTTCTTCTGATTCACCCTCCAGACTTCACCTTCTCCTTCTCCTTCTTCTGCTTCTTCTGATTCACCCTCCAGACTTCACCTTCTCCTTCTCCTTCTTCTACTTCTTCTGATTCACCCTGCAGACTTCACCTTCTCCTTCTCCTTCTTCTACTTCTTCTGATTCACCCTCCAGTCTTCACCTTCTCCTTCTCCTTCTTCTGTTTCTTCTGCTTCACCCTCCAGACTTCACCTTCTCCTTCTCTTTCTTCTGCTTCTTCTGATTCACCCTCCAGACTTCACCTTCTCCTTCTCCTTCTTCTGATTCATCTGATTCACCCTCCAGACTTCACCTTCTCCTTCTCCTTCTTCTGCTTCTTCTGATTCACCCTCCAGAACTCACATTCTCCTTCTCCTTCTTCTACTTCTTCTGATTCACCCTCCTGACTTCACCTTCTCCTTCTCCTTCATCTACTTCTTCTGCTTCACCCTCCAGACTTCACCTTCTCCTTCTCCTTCTTATACTTCTTCTGATTCACCCTCCAGACTTCACCTTCTCTTTCTCCTTCTTCTACTTCTTCTGATTCACCCTCCAGACTTCACCTTCTCCTTCTCCTTCTTCTGCTTCTTCTGATTCACCCTCCAGACTTCACCTTCTCCTTCTCCTTCATCTACTTCTTCTGCTTCACCCTCTAGACTTCACCTTCTCCTTCTCCTTCTTATACTTCTTCTGATTCACCCTCCAGACTTCACCTTCTCTTTCTCCTTCTTCTACTTCTTCTGATTCACCCTCCAGACTTCACCTTCTCCTTCTCCTTCTTCTGCTTCTTCTGATTCACCCTCCAGACTTCACCTTCTCCTTCTCCTTATTCTGCTTCTTCTGATTCACCCTCCAGACTTCACCTTCTCCTTCTCCTTCTTCTGCTTCTTCTGATTCACCCTCCAGACTACACCTTCTCCTTCTCCTTCTTCTGCTTCTTCTGATTCACCCTCCAGACTTCACCTTCTCCTTCTCCTTCTTCTACTTCTTCTGATTCACCCTCCAGACTTCACCTTCTCCTTCTCCTTCTTCTGCTTCTTCTGATTCACCCTCCAGACTTCACCTTCTCCTTCTCCTTCGTCTACTTCTTCTGATTCACCCTCCAGACTTCACCTTCTCCTTCTCCTTCTTCTGCTTCTTCTGATTCACCCTCCAGACTTCACCTTCTCCTTCTCCTTCTTCTGCTTCTTCTGATTCACCCTCCAGACTTCAACTTCTCCTTCTCCTTCTTCCACTTCTTCTGATCCACCCTCCAGACTTCACCTTCTCCTTCTCCTTCTTCTACTTCTTCTGATTCACCCTCCAGTCTTCACCTTCTCCTTCTCCTTTTTTTGTTTCTTCTGCTTCACCCTCCAGACTTCACCTTCTCCTTCTCTTTCTTCTGCTTCTTCTGATTCACCCTCCAGACTTCACCTTCTCTATCTCCTTCTTCTGCTTCTTCTGATTCACCCTCCTGACTTCACCTTCTCCTTCTCCTTCTTCTACTTCTTCTGATTCACCCTCCTGACTTCACCTTCTCCTTCTCCTTCTTCTACTTCTTCAGCTTCACCCTCCAGACTTCACCTTCTCCTTCTCCTTCTTCTACTTCTTCTGATTCACCCTCCAGACTTCACCTTCTCCTTCTCCTTCTTCTGCTTCTTCTGATTCACCCTCCAGACTTCACCTTCTCCTTCTCCTTATTCTGCTTCTTCTGATTCACCCTCCAGACTTCACCTTCTCCTTCTCCTTCTTCTGCTTCTTCTGATTCACCCTCCAGACTTCACCTTCTCCTTCTCCTTCTTCTGCTTCTTCTGATTCACCCTCCAGACTTCACCTTCTCCTTCTCCTTCTTCTGCTTCTTCTGATTCACCCTCCAGACTTCACCTTCTCCTTCTCCTTCTTCTACTTCTTCTGATTCACCCTCCAGACTTCACCTTCTCCTTCTCCTTCTTCTGCTTCTTCTGATTCACCCTCCTGACTTCACCTTCTCCTTCTCCTTCTTCTACATCTTCTGATTCACCCTCCTGACTTCACCTTCTCCTTCTCCTTCTTCTACTTCTTCTGCTTCACCCTCCAGACTTCACCTTCTCCTTCTCCTTCTTCTACTTCTTCTGATTCACCCTCCAGACTTCACCTTCTACTTCTCCTTCTTCTGCTTCTTCTGATTCACCCTCCAGACTTCACCTTCTCCTTCTCCTTATTCTGCTTCTTCTGAATCACACTCCAGACTTCACCTACTCCTTCTCCTTCTTCTGCTTCTTCTGATTCACCCTCCAGACTTCACCTTCTCCTTCTCCTTCTTCTGCTTCTTCTGATTCACCCTCCAGACTTCACCTTCACCTTCTCCTTCTTCTACTTCTTCTGATTCACCCTCCAGACTTCACCTTCTCCATCTCCTTCTTCTGCTTCTTCTGATTCACCCTCCAGACTTCACCTTCTCCTTCTCCTTCGTCTACTTCTTCTGATTCACCCTCCAGACTTCACCTTCTCCTTCTCCTTCTTCTGCTTCTTCTGATTCACCCTCCAGACTTCACCTTCTCCTTCTCCTTCTTCTACTTCTTCTGATTCACCCTCCAGACTTCACCTTCTCCTTCTCCTTCTTCTGATTCTTCTGATTCACCCTCCAGACTTCACCTTCTCCTTCTCCTTCTTCTGCTTCTTCTGATTCACCCTCCTGACTTCACCTTCTCCTTCTCCTTCTTCTACATCTTCTGATTCACCCTCCTGAATTCACCTTCTCCTTCTCCTTCTTCTACTTCTTCTGCTTCCCCCTCCAGACTTCACCTTCTCCTTCTCCTTCTTCTACTTCTTCTGATTCACCCTCCAGACTTCACCTTCTCCTTCTCCTTCTTCTACTTCTTCTGATTCACCCTCCAGACTTCACCTTCTCCTTCTCCTTCTTCTACTTCTTCTGATTCACCCTCCAGACTTCACCTTCTCCTTCTCCTTCTTCTGCTTCTTCTGATTCACCCTCCAGACATCACCTTCTCCTTCTCCTTATTCTGCTTCTTCTGAATCACCCTCCAGACTTCACCTTCTCCTTCTCCTTCTTCTGCTTCTTCTGATTCACCCTCCAGACTTCACCTTCTCCTTCTCCTTCTTCTACTTCTTCTGATTCACCCTCCAGACTTCACCTTCTCCATCTCCTTCTTCTGCTTCTTCTGATTCACCCTCCAGACTTCACCTTCTCCTTCTCCTTCGTCTACTTCTTCTGATTCACCCTCCAGACTACACCTTCTCCTTCTCCTTCTTCTACTTCTTCTGATTCACCCTCCAGACTTCACCTTCTCCTTCTCCTTCTTCTGATTCTTCTGATTCACCCTCCAGACTTCACCTTCTCTATCTCCTTCTTCTGCTTCTTCTGATTCACCCTCCTGACTTCACCTTCTCCTTCTCCTTCTTCTACTTCTTCTGATTCACCCTCCTGACTTCACCTTCTCCTTCTCCTTCTTCTACTTCTTCAGCTTCACCCTCCAGACTTCACCTTCTCCTTCTCCTTCTTCTACTTCTTCTGATTCACCCTCCAGACTTCACCTTCTCCTTCTCCTTCTTCTGCTTCTTCTGATTCACCCTCCAGACTTCACCTTCTCCTTCTCCTTATTCTGCTTCTTCTGATTCACCCTCCAGACTTCACCTTCTCCTTCTCCTTCTTCTGCTTCTTCTGATTCACCCTCCAGACTTCACCTTCTCCTTCTCCTTCTTCTGCTTCTTCTGATTCACCCTCCAGACTTCACCTTCTCCTTCTCCTTCTTCTGCTTCTTCTGATTCACCCTCCAGACTTCACCTTCTCCTTCTCCTTCTTCTACTTCTTCTGATTCACCCTCCAGACTTCACCTTCTCCTTCTCCTTCTTCTGCTTCTTCTGATTCACCCTCCTGACTTCACCTTCTCCTTCTCCTTCTTCTACATCTTCTGATTCACCCTCCTGACTTCATCTTCTCCTTCTCCTTCTTCTACTTCTTCTGCTTCACCCTCCAGACTTCACCTTCTCCTTCTCCTTCTTCTACTTCTTCTGATTCACCCTCCAGACTTCACCTTCTCCTTCTCCTTCTTCTACTTCTTCTGATTCACCCTGCAAACTTCACCTTCTCCTTCTCCTTCTTCTACTTCTTCTGATTCACCCTCCAGACTTCACCTTCTCCTTCTCCTTCTTCTGCTTCTTCTGCTTCACCGTCCTGACTTCACCTACTCCTTCTCCTTCTTCTACTTCTTCTGCTACACCCCCCTGACTTCACCTGCTCCTTCTCCTTCTTCTGCTTCTTCTGATTCACCCTCCTAAATTCACCTTCTCCTTCTCCTTCTTCTGCTTCTTCTGATTCACCCTCCTGACTTCACCTTCTCCTTCTCCTTCTTCTGCTTCTTCTGACTCACCCTCCAGACTTCACCTTCTCCTTCTCCTTCTTCTGCTTCTTCTGATTCACCCTCCAGACTTCACCTTCTCCTTCTCCTTCTTCTGCTTCTTCTGATTCACCCTCCAGACTTCAACTTCTCCTTCTCCTTCTTCCACTTCTTCTGATCCACCCTCCAGACTTCACCTTCTCCTTCTCCTTCTTCTACTTCTTCTGATTCACCCTCCAGTCTTCACCTTCTCCTTCTCCTTTTTTTGTTTCTTCTGCTTCACCCTCCAGACTTCACCTTCTCCTTCTCTTTCTTCTGCTTCTTCTGATTCACCCTCCAGACTTCACCTTCTCTATCTCCTTCTTCTGCTTCTTCTGATTCACCCTCCTGACTTCACCTTCTCCTTCTCCTTCTTCTACTTCTTCTGATTCACCCTCCTGACTTCACCTTCTCCTTCTCCTTCTTCTACTTCTTCAGCTTCACCCTCCAGACTTCACCTTCTCCTTCTCCTTCTTCTACTTCTTCTGATTCACCCTCCAGACTTCACCTTCTCCTTCTCCTTCTTCTGCTTCTTCTGATTCACCCTCCAGACTTCACCTTCTCCTTCTCCTTATTCTGCTTCTTCTGATTCACCCTCCAGACTTCACCTTCTCCTTCTCCTTCTTCTGCTTCTTCTGATTCACCCTCCAGACTTCACCTTCTCCTTCTCCTTCTTCTGCTTCTTCTGATTCACCCTCCAGACTTCACCTTCTCCTTCTCCTTCTTCTGCTTCTTCTGATTCACCCTCCAGACTTCACCTTCTCCTTCTCCTTCTTCTACTTCTTCTGATTCACCCTCCAGACTTCACCTTCTCCTTCTCCTTCTTCTGCTTCTTCTGATTCACCCTCCTGACTTCACCTTCTCCTTCTCCTTCTTCTACATCTTCTGATTCACCCTCCTGACTTCACCTTCTCCTTCTCCTTCTTCTACTTCTTCTGCTTCACCCTCCAGACTTCACCTTCTCCTTCTCCTTCTTCTACTTCTTCTGATTCACCCTCCAGACTTCACCTTCTACTTCTCCTTCTTCTGCTTCTTCTGATTCACCCTCCAGACTTCACCTTCTCCTTCTCCTTATTCTGCTTCTTCTGAATCACACTCCAGACTTCACCTACTCCTTCTCCTTCTTCTGCTTCTTCTGATTCACCCTCCAGACTTCACCTTCTCCTTCTCCTTCTTCTGCTTCTTCTGATTCACCCTCCAGACTTCACCTTCACCTTCTCCTTCTTCTACTTCTTCTGATTCACCCTCCAGACTTCACCTTCTCCATCTCCTTCTTCTGCTTCTTCTGATTCACCCTCCAGACTTCACCTTCTCCTTCTCCTTCGTCTACTTCTTCTGATTCACCCTCCAGACTTCACCTTCTCCTTCTCCTTCTTCTGCTTCTTCTGATTCACCCTCCAGACTTCACCTTCTCCTTCTCCTTCTTCTACTTCTTCTGATTCACCCTCCAGACTTCACCTTCTCCTTCTCCTTCTTCTGATTCTTCTGATTCACCCTCCAGACTTCACCTTCTCCTTCTCCTTCTTCTGCTTCTTCTGATTCACCCTCCTGACTTCACCTTCTCCTTCTCCTTCTTCTACATCTTCTGATTCACCCTCCTGAATTCACCTTCTCCTTCTCCTTCTTCTACTTCTTCTGCTTCCCCCTCCAGACTTCACCTTCTCCTTCTCCTTCTTCTACTTCTTCTGATTCACCCTCCAGACTTCACCTTCTCCTTCTCCTTCTTCTACTTCTTCTGATTCACCCTCCAGACTTCACCTTCTCCTTCTCCTTCTTCTACTTCTTCTGATTCACCCTCCAGACTTCACCTTCTCCTTCTCCTTCTTCTGCTTCTTCTGATTCACCCTCCAGACATCACCTTCTCCTTCTCCTTATTCTGCTTCTTCTGAATCACCCTCCAGACTTCACCTTCTCCTTCTCCTTCTTCTGCTTCTTCTGATTCACCCTCCAGACTTCACCTTCTCCTTCTCCTTCTTCTACTTCTTCTGATTCACCCTCCAGACTTCACCTTCTCCATCTCCTTCTTCTGCTTCTTCTGATTCACCCTCCAGACTTCACCTTCTCCTTCTCCTTCGTCTACTTCTTCTGATTCACCCTCCAGACTACACCTTCTCCTTCTCCTTCTTCTACTTCTTCTGATTCACCCTCCAGACTTCACCTTCTCCTTCTCCTTCTTCTGATTCTTCTGATTCACCCTCCAGACTTCACCTTCTCTATCTCCTTCTTCTGCTTCTTCTGATTCACCCTCCTGACTTCACCTTCTCCTTCTCCTTCTTCTACTTCTTCTGATTCACCCTCCTGACTTCACCTTCTCCTTCTCCTTCTTCTACTTCTTCAGCTTCACCCTCCAGACTTCACCTTCTCCTTCTCCTTCTTCTACTTCTTCTGATTCACCCTCCAGACTTCACCTTCTCCTTCTCCTTCTTCTGCTTCTTCTGATTCACCCTCCAGACTTCACCTTCTCCTTCTCCTTATTCTGCTTCTTCTGATTCACCCTCCAGACTTCACCTTCTCCTTCTCCTTCTTCTGCTTCTTCTGATTCACCCTCCAGACTTCACCTTCTCCTTCTCCTTCTTCTGCTTCTTCTGATTCACCCTCCAGACTTCACCTTCTCCTTCTCCTTCTTCTGCTTCTTCTGATTCACCCTCCAGACTTCACCTTCTCCTTCTCCTTCTTCTACTTCTTCTGATTCACCCTCCAGACTTCACCTTCTCCTTCTCCTTCTTCTGCTTCTTCTGATTCACCCTCCTGACTTCACCTTCTCCTTCTCCTTCTTCTACATCTTCTGATTCACCCTCCTGACTTCATCTTCTCCTTCTCCTTCTTCTACTTCTTCTGCTTCACCCTCCAGACTTCACCTTCTCCTTCTCCTTCTTCTACTTCTTCTGATTCACCCTCCAGACTTCACCTTCTCCTTCTCCTTCTTCTACTTCTTCTGATTCACCCTGCAAACTTCACCTTCTCCTTCTCCTTCTTCTACTTCTTCTGATTCACCCTCCAGACTTCACCTTCTCCTTCTCCTTCTTCTGCTTCTTCTGCTTCACCGTCCTGACTTCACCTACTCCTTCTCCTTCTTCTACTTCTTCTGCTACACCCCCCTGACTTCACCTGCTCCTTCTCCTTCTTCTGCTTCTTCTGATTCACCCTCCTAAATTCACCTTCTCCTTCTCCTTCTTCTGCTTCTTCTGATTCACCCTCCTGACTTCACCTTCTCCTTCTCCTTCTTCTGCTTCTTCTGACTCACCCTCCAGACTTCACCTTCTCCTTCTCCTTCTTCTGCTTCTTCTGATTCACCCTCCAGACTTCACCTTCTCCTTCTCCTTCTTCTGCTTCTTCTGATTCACCCTCCAGACCTCACCTTCTCCTTCTCCTTCTTCTACTTCTTCTGATTCACCCTCCAGACTTCATCTTCTCCTTCTCCTTCTTCTGCTTCTTCTGATTCACCCTCCAGACTTCACCTTCTCCTTCTCCTTCTTCTACTTCTTCTGATTCAGCCTCCAGACTTCACCTTCTCCTTCTCCTTCTTCTACTTCTTCTGATTCACCCTCCAGACTTCATCTTCTCCTTCTCCTTCTTCTCCTTCTTCTGATTCACCCTCCAGACTTCACCTTCTCCTTCTCCTTCTTCTGCTTCTTCTGATTCACCCTCCAGACTTCACCTTCTCCTTCTCCTTCTTCTACTTCTTCTGATTCACCCTGCAGACTTCACCTTCTCCTTCTCCTTCTTCTACTTCTTCTGATTCACCCTCCAGTCTTCACCTTCTCCTTCTCCTTCTTCTGTTTCTTCTGCTTCACCCTCCAGACTTCACCTTCTCCTTCTCTTTCTTCTGCTTCTTCTGATTCACCCTCCAGACTTCACCTTCTCCTTCTCCTTCTTCTGATTCATCTGATTCACCCTCCAGACTTCACCTTCTCCTTCTCCTTCTTCTGCTTCTTCTGATTCACCCTCCAGAACTCACATTCTCCTTCTCCTTCTTCTACTTCTTCTGATTCACCCTCCTGACTTCACCTTCTCCTTCTCCTTCATCTACTTCTTCTGCTTCACCCTCCAGACTTCACCTTCTCCTTCTCCTTCTTATACTTCTTCTGATTCACCCTCCAGACTTCACCTTCTCTTTCTCCTTCTTCTACTTCTTCTGATTCACCCTCCAGACTTCACCTTCTCCTTCTCCTTCTTCTGCTTCTTCTGATTCACCCTCCAGACTTCACCTTCTCCTTCTCCTTCATCTACTTCTTCTGCTTCACCCTCTAGACTTCACCTTCTCCTTCTCCTTCTTATACTTCTTCTGATTCACCCTCCAGACTTCACCTTCTCTTTCTCCTTCTTCTACTTCTTCTGATTCACCCTCCAGACTTCACCTTCTCCTTCTCCTTCTTCTGCTTCTTCTGATTCACCCTCCAGACTTCACCTTCTCCTTCTCCTTATTCTGCTTCTTCTGATTCACCCTCCAGACTTCACCTTCTCCTTCTCCTTCTTCTGCTTCTTCTGATTCACCCTCCAGACTACACCTTCTCCTTCTCCTTCTTCTGCTTCTTCTGATTCACCCTCCAGACTTCACCTTCTCCTTCTCCTTCTTCTACTTCTTCTGATTCACCCTCCAGACTTCACCTTCTCCTTCTCCTTCTTCTGCTTCTTCTGATTCACCCTCCAGACTTCACCTTCTCCTTCTCCTTCGTCTACTTCTTCTGATTCACCCTCCAGACTTCACCTTCTCCTTCTCCTTCTTCTGCTTCTTCTGATTCACCCTCCAGACTTCACCTTCTCCTTCTCCTTCTTCTGCTTCTTCTGATTCACCCTCCAGACTTCAACTTCTCCTTCTCCTTCTTCCACTTCTTCTGATCCACCCTCCAGACTTCACCTTCTCCTTCTCCTTCTTCTACTTCTTCTGATTCACCCTCCAGTCTTCACCTTCTCCTTCTCCTTTTTTTGTTTCTTCTGCTTCACCCTCCAGACTTCACCTTCTCCTTCTCTTTCTTCTGCTTCTTCTGATTCACCCTCCAGACTTCACCTTCTCCTTCTCCTTCTTCTGATTCTTCTGATTCACCCTCCAGACTTCACCTTCTCCTTCTCCTTCATCTGCTTCTTCTGATTCACCCTCCTGACTTCACCTTCTCCTTCTCCTTCTTCTACTTCTTCTGATTCACCCTCCTGACTTCACCTTCTCCTTCTCCTTCTTCTACTTCTTCTGCTTCACCCTCCAGACTTCACCTTCTCCTTCTCCTTCTTCTACTTCTTCTGATTCACCCTCCAGACTTCACCTTCTCCTTCTCCTTCTTCTGCTTCTTCTGATTCACCCTCCAGACTTCACCTTCTCATTCTCCTTCTTCTGCTTCTTCTGCTGCGCCCTCCAGACTTCACCTTCTCCTTCTCCTTCTTCTGCTTCTTCTGCTTCACTCTCCAGACTTCACCTTCTCCTTCTCCTTCTTCTGCTTCTTCTGCTGCGCCCTCCAGGCTTCACCTTCTCCTTCTCCTTCTTCTGCTTCTTCTGCTTCACCGTCCTGACTTCACCTTCTCCTTCTCCTTCTTCTACTTCTTCTGCTACACCCCCCTGACTTCACCTGCTCCTTCTCCTTCTTCTGCTTCTTCTGATTCACCCTCCTAAATTCACCTTCTCCTTCTCCTTCTTCTGCTTCTTCTGATTCACCCTCCTGACTTCACCTTCTCCTTCTCCTTCTTCTGCTTCTTCTGATTCACCCTCCAGACTTCCCCTTCTCCTTCTCCTTCTTCTGCTTCTTCTGATTCACCCTCCAGACTTCACCTTCTCCTTCTCCTTCTTCTACTTCTTCTGATTCAGCCTCCAGACTTCACCTTCTCCTTCTCCTTCTTCTACTTCTTCTGATTCACCCTCCAGACTTCATCTTCTCCTTCTCCTTCTTCTCCTTCTTCTGATTCACCCTCCAGACTTCACCTTCTCCTTCTCCTTCTTCTGCTTCTTCTGATTCACCCTCCAGACTTCACCTTCTCCTTCTCCTTCTTCTACTTCTTCTGATTCACCCTCCAGACTTCACCTTCTCCTTCTCCTTCTTCTACTTCTTCTGATTCACTCTCCAGTCTACACCTTCTCCTTCTCCTTCTTCTGTTTCTTCTGCTTCACCCTCCAGACTTCACCTTCTCCTTCTCTTTCTTCTGCTTCTTCTGATTCACCCTCCAGACTTCACCTTCTCCTTCTCCTTCTTCTGATTCTTCTGATTCACCCTCCAGACTTCAGCTTCTCCTTCTCCTTCTTCTGCTTCTTCTGATTCACCCTCCAGAACTCACCTTCTCCTTCTCCTTCTTCTACTTCTTCTGATTCACCCTCCTGACTTCACCTTCTCCTTCTCCTTCATCTACTTCTTCTGCTTCACCCTCCAGACTTCACCTCCTTGTCCTTCTTCTACTTCTTCTGATTCACCCTCCAGACTTTACCTTCTCCTTCTCCTTCTTATACTTCTTCTGATTCACCCTCCAGACTTCACCTTCTCCTTCTCCTTCTTCTACTTCTTCTGATTCACCCTCCAGACTTCACCTTCTCCTTCTCCTTCTTCTGCTTCTTCTGATTCACCCTCCAGACTTCACCTTCTCCTTCTCCTTATTCTGCTTCTTCTGATTCACCCTCCAGACTTCACCTTCTTCTTCTCCTTCTTCTGCTTCTTCTGATTCACCCTCCAGACTTCACCTTCTCCTTCTCCTTCTTCTGCTTCTTCTGATTCACCCTCCAGACTTCACCTTCTCCTTCTCCTTCTTCTACTTCTTCTGATTCACCCTCCAGACTTCACCTTCTCCTTCTCCTTCTTCTGCTTCTTCTGATTCACCCTCCAGACTTCACCTTCTCCTTCTCCTTCGTCTACTTCTTCTGATTCACCCTCCAGACTACACCTTCTCCTTCTCCTTCTTCTACTTCTTCTGATTCACCCTCCAGACTTCACCTTCTCCTTCTCCTACTTCTGTTTCTTCTGATTCACCCTCCAGACTTCACCTTCTCCTTCTCCTTCTTCTACTTCTTCTGATTCACCCTCCAGATATCACCTTCTCCTTCTCCTTCTTCTACTTCTTCTGATTCACCCTCCAGACTTCATCTTCTCCTTCTCCTTCTTCTGCTTCTTCTGATTCACCCTCCAGACTTCACCTTCTCCTTCTCCTTCTTCTGCTTCTTCTGATTCACCCTCCAGACTTCAACTTCTCCTTCTCCTTCTTCCACTTCTTCTGATTCACCCTCCAGACTTCACCTTCTCCTTCTCCTTCTTCTACTTCTTCTGATTCACCCTCCAGTCTTCACCTTCTCCTTCTCCTTTTTCCGTTTCTTCTGCTTCACCCTCCAGACTTCACCTTCTCCTTCTCTTTCTACTGCTTCTTCTGATTCACCCTCCAGACTTCACCTTCTCCTTCTCCTTCTTCTGATTCTTCTGATTCACCCTCCAGACTTCACCTTCTCCTTCTCCATCTTCTGCTTCTTCTGATTCACCCTCCTGACTTCAACTTCTCCTTCTCCTTCTTCTACTTCTTCTGATTCACCCTCCTGACTTCACCTTCTCCTTCTCCTTCTTCTACTTCTTCTGCTTCACCCTCCAGACTTCACCTTCTCCTTCTCCTTCTTCTACTTCTTCTGATTCACCCTCCAGACTTCACCTTCTCCTTCTCCTTCTTCTGCTTCTTCTGATTCACCCTCCAGACTTCACCTTCTCATTCTCCTTCTTCTGCTTCTTATGCTGCGCCCTCCAGACTTCACCTTCTCCTTCTCCTTCTTCTGCTTCTTCTGCTTCACACTCCAGACTTCACCTTCTCCTTCTCCTTCTTCTGCTTCTTCTGCTGCGCCCTCCAGGCTTCACCTTCTCCTTCTCCTTCTTCTGCTTCTTCTGCTTCACCGTCCTGACTTCACCTTCTCCTTCTCCTTCTTCTACTTCTTCTGCTACACCCCCTTGACTTCACCTGCTCCTTCTCCTTTTTCTGCTTCTTCTGATTCACCCTCCTAAATTCACCTTCTCCTTCTCCTTCTTCTGCTTCTTCTGATTCACCCTCCTGACTTCACCTTCTCCTTCTCCTTCTTCTGCTTCTTCTGATTCACCCTCCAGACTTCACCTTCTCCTTCTCCTTCTTCTGCTTCTTCTGATTCACCCTCCAGACTTCACCTTCTCCTTCTCCTTCTTCTGCTTCTTCTGATTCACCCTCCAGACCTCACCTTCTCCTTCTCCTTCTTCTACTTCTTCTGATTCACCCTCCAGACGTCATCTTCTCCTTCTCCTTCTTCTGCTTCTTCTGATTCACCCTCCAGACTTCACCTTCTCCTTCTCTTTCTTCTGCTTCTTCTGATTCACCCTCCAGACTTCACCTTCTCCTTCTCCTTCTTCTACTTCTTCTGATTCACCGTCCAGACTTCACCTTCTCCTTCTCCTTCTTCGACCTCTTCTGATTCACCCTCCAGTCTTCACCTTCTCCTTCTCCTTCTTCTGTTTCTTCTGCTTCACCCTCCAGACTTCACCTTCTCCTTCTCTTTCTTCTGCTTCTACTGCTTCACCCTCCAGACTTCACCTTCTCCTTCTCCTACTTCTGATTCTTCTGATTCACCCTCCAGACTTCACCTTCTCTATCTCCTTCTTCTGCTTCTTCTGATTCACCCTCCTGACTTCACCTTCTCCTTCTCCTTCTTCTACTTCTTCTGATTCACCCTCCTGACTTCACCTTCTCCTTCTCCTTCTTCTACTTCTTCTGCTTCACCCTCCAGACTTCACCTTCTCCTTCTCCTTTTCTACTTCTTCTGATTCACCCTCCAGACTTCACCTTCTCCTTCTCCTTCTTCTGCTTCTTCTGATTCACCCTCCAGACTTCACATTCTCCTTCTCCTTCTTCTGCTTCTTCTGATTCACCCTCCAGACTTCACCTTCTCCTTCTCCTTCTTCTGCTTCTTCTGATTCACACTCCAGACTTCACCTTCACCTTCTCCTTCTTCTACTTCTTCTGATTCACCCTCCAGACTTCACCTTCTCCATCTCCTTCTTCTGCTTCTTCTGATTCACCCTCCAGACTTCACCTTCTCCTTCTCCTTCTTCTACTTCTTCTGATTCACCCTCCAGACTTCACATTCTCCTTCTCCTTCTTCTGCTTCTTCTGATTCAACCTCCTGACTTCACCTTCTCCTTCTCCTTCTTCTACTTCTTCTGATTCACCCTCCTGACTTCACCTTCTCCTTCTCCTTCTTCTACTTCTTCTGCTTCACCCTCCAGACTTCACCTTCTCCTTCTCCTTCTTCTACTTCTTCTGATTCACACTCCAGACTTCACCTTCTCCTTCTCCTTCTTCTGCTTCTTCTGATTCACCCTCCAGACTTCACCTTCTCATTCTCCTTCTTCTGCTTCTTCTGCTGCGCCCTCCAGACTTCACCTTCTCCTTCTCCTTCTTCTGCTTCTTCTGCTTCACACTCCAGACTTCACCTTCTCCTTCTCCTTCTTCTGCTTCTTCTGCTGCGCCCTCCAGGCTTCACCTTCTCCTTCTCCTTCTTCTGCTTCCTCTGCTTCACCGTCCTGACTTCACCTTCTCCTTCTCCTTCTTCTACTTCTTCTGCTACCCCCCCCTGACTACACCTGCTCCTTCTCCTTCTTCTGCTTCTTCTGATTCACCCTCCTAACTTCACCTTCTCCTTCTCCTTCTTCTGCTTCTTCTGATTCACCCTCCTGACTTCACCTTCTCCTTCTCCTTCTTCTGCTTCTTCTGATTCACCCTCCAGACTTCACCTTCTCCTTCTCCTTCTTCTGCTTCTTCTGATTCACCCTCCAGACTTCACCTTCTCCTTCTCCTTCTTCTGCTTCTTCTGATTCACCCTCCAGACCTCACCATCTCCTTCTCCTTCTTCTACTTCTTCTGATTCACCCTCCAGACTTCATCTTCTCCTTCTCCTTCTTCTGCTTCTTCTGATTCACCCTCCAGACTTTACCTTCTCCTTCTTCTGCTTCTTCTGATTCACCCTCCAGACTTCACCTTCTCCTTCTCCTTCTTCTACTTCTTCTGATTCACCCTCCAGACTTCACCTTCTCCTTCTCCTTCTTCTACTTCTTCTGATTCACCCTCCAGTCTTCACCTTCTCCTTCTCCTTCTTCTGTTTCTTCTGCTTCACCCTCCAGACTTCACCTTCTCCTTCTCTTTCTTCTGCTTCTTCTGCTTCACCCTCCAGACTTCACCTTCTCCTTCTCCTTCTTCTGATTCTTCTGATTCACCCTCTAGACTTCACCTTCTCTATCTCCTTCTTCTGCTTCTTCTGATTCACCCTCCTGACTTCACCTTCTCCTTCTCCTTCTTCTACTTCTTCTGATTCACCCTCCTGACTTCACCTTCTCCTTCTCCTTCTTCTACTTCTTCTGCTTTACCCTCCAGACTTCACCTTCTCCTTCTCCTTCTTCTACTTCTTCTGATTCACCCTCCAGACTTCACCTTCTCCTTCTCCTTCTTCTGCTTCTTCTGATTCACCCTCCAGACTTCACCTTCTCCTTCTCCTTATTCTGCTTCTTCTGATTCACCCTCCAGACTTCACCTTCTCCTTCTCCTTCTTCTGCTTCTTCTGATTCACCCTCCTGACTTCACCTTCTCCTTCTCCTTCTTCTACATCTTCTGATTCACCCTCCTGACTTCACCTTCTCCTTCTCCTTCTTCTACTTCTTCTGCTTCACCCTCCAGACTTCACCTTCTCCTTCTCCTTCTTCTACTTCTTCTGATTCACCCTCCAGACTTCACCTTCTCCTTCTCCTTCTTCTACTTCTTCTGATTCACCCTCCAGACTTCACCTTCTCCTTCTCCTTCTTCTGCTTCTTCTGATTCACCCTCCAGACTTCACCTTCTCCTTCTCCTTATTCTGCTTCTTCTGAATCACCCTCCAGACTTCACCTTCTCCTTCTCCTTCTTCTGCTTCTTCTGATTCACCCTCCAGACTTCACCTTCTCCTTCTCCTTCTTCTGCTTCTTCTGATTCACACTCCAGACTTCACCTTCACCTTCTCCTTCTTCTACTTCTTCTGATTCACCCTCCAGACTTCACCTTCTCCATCTCCTTCTTCTGCTTCTTCTGATTCACCCTCCAGACTTCACCTTCTCCTTCTCCTTCGTCTGCTTCTTCTGATTCACCCTCCAGACTTCACCTTCTCCTTCTCCTTCTTCTGCTTCTTCTGATTCACCCTCCAGACTTCACCTTCTCCTTCTCCTTCTTCTACTTCTTCTGATTCACCCTCCAGACTTCACCTTCTCCTTCTCTTTCTTCTGCTTCTTCTGATTCACCCTCCAGACTTCACCTTCTCCTTCTCCTTCTTCTGATTCTTCTGATTCACCCTCCAGACTTCACCTTCTCCTTCTCCTTCTTCTGCTTCTTCTGATTCACCCTCCTGACTTCACCTTCTCCTTCTCCTTCTTCTACATCTTCTGATTCACCCTCCTGACTTCACCTTCTCCTTCTCCTTCTTCTACTTCTTCTGCTTCACCCTCCAGACTTCACCTTCTCCTTCTCCTTCTTCTGCTTCTTCTGATTCACCCTCCAGACTTCACCTTCTCCTTCTCCTTCGTCTACTTCTTCTGATTCACCCTCCAGACTACACCTTCTCCTTCTCCTTCTTCTACTTCTTCTGATTCACCCTCCAGACTTCACCTTCTCCTTCTCCTTCTTCTGTTTCTTCTGATTCACCCTCCAGACTTCACCTTCTCCTTCTCCTTCTTCTACTACTTCTGATTCACCCTCCAGACTTCACCTTCTCCTTCTCCTTCTTCTACTTCTTCTGATTCACCCTCCAGACTTCATCTTCTCCTTCTCCTTCTTCTGCTTCTTCTGATTCACCCTCCAGACTTCACCTTCTCCTTCTCCTTCTTCTACTTCTTCTGATTCACCCTCCAGACTTCACCTTCTCCTTCTCCTTCTTCTACTTCTTCTGGTTCACCCTCCAGTCTTCACCTTCTCCTTCTCCTTCTTCTGTTTCTTCTGCTTCACCCTCCAGACTTCACCTTCTCCTTCTCTTTCTTCTGCTTCTTCTGATTCACCCTCCAGACTTCACCTTCTCCTTCTCCTTCTTCTGATTCTTCTGATTCACCCTCCAGACTTCACCTTCTCCTTCTCCTTCTTCTGCTTCTTCTGATTCACCCTCCTGACTTCACCTTCTCCTTCTCCTTCTTCTACTTCTTCTGATTCACCCTCCTGACTTCACCTTCTCCTTCTCCTTCTTCTACTTCTTCTGCTTCACCCTCCAGACTTCACCTTCTCCTTCTCCTTCTTCTACTTCTTCTGATTCACCCTCCAGACTTCACCTTCTCCTTCTCCTTCTTCTGCTTCTTCTGATTCACCCTCCAGACTTCACCTTCTCCTTCTCCTTATTCTGCTTCTTCTGATTCACCCTCCAGACTTCAACTTCTCCTTCTCCTTATTCTGCTTCTTCTGATTCACCCTCCAGACTTCACCTTCTCCTTCTCCTTCCTTTGCTTCTTCTGATTCACCCTCCAGACTTCACCTTCTCCTTCTCCTTCTTCTGATTCTTCTGATTCACCCTCCAGACTTCACCTTCTCCTTCTCCATCTTCTGCTTCTTCTGATTCACCCTCCTGACTTCACCTTCTCCTTCTCCTTCTTCTACTTCTTCTGATTCACCCTCCTGACTTCACCTTCTCCTTCTCCATCTTCTACTTCTTCTGCTTCACCCTCCAGACTTCAACTTCTCCTTCTCCTTCTTCTACTTCTTCTGATTCACCCTCCAGACTTCACCTTCTCCTTCTCCTTCTTCTGCTTCTTCTGATTCACCCTCCAGACTTCACCTTCTCCTTCTCCTTCTTCTGCTTCTTCTGATTCACCCTCCAGACTTCACCTTCTCCTTCTCCTTCTTCTACTTCTTCTGATTCACCCTCCAGACTTCACCTTCTCCTTCTCCTTCTTCTGCTTCTTCTGATTCACCCTCCAGACTTCACCTTCTCCTTCTCCTTCGTCTCCTTCTTCTGATTCACCCTCCAGACTACACCTTCTCCTTCTCCTTCTTCTACTTCTTCTGATTCACACTCCAGACTTCACCTTCTCCTTCTCCTTCTTCTACTTCTTCTGCTTCACCCTCCAGACTTCACCTTCTCCTTCTCCTTCTTCTACTTCTTCTGATTCACCCTCCAGACTTCACCTTCTCCTTCTCCTTCTTCTACTTCTTCTGATTCACCCTCCAGACTTCACCTTCTCCTTCTCCTTCTTCTGCTTCTTCTGATTCACCCTCCAGACTTCACCTTCTCCTTCTCCTTATTCTGCTTCTTCTGAATCACCCTCCAGACTTCACCTTCTCCTTCTCCTTCTTCTGCTTCTTCTGATTCACCCTCCAGACTTCACCTTCTCCTTCTCCTTCTTCTGCTTCTTCTGATTCACACTCCAGACTTCACCTTCACCTTCTCCTTCTTCTACTTCTTCTGATTCACCCTCCAGACTTCACCTTCTCCATCTCCTTCTTCTGCTTCTTCTGATTCACCCTCCAGACTTCACCTTCTCCTTCTCCTTCGTCTGCTTCTTCTGATTCACCCTCCAGACTTCACCTTCTCCTTCTCCTTCTTCTGCTTCTTCTGATTCACCCTCCAGACTTCACCTTCTCCTTCTCCTTCTTCTACTTCTTCTGATTCACCCTCCAGACTTCACCTTCTCCTTCTCTTTCTTCTGCTTCTTCTGATTCACCCTCCAGACTTCACCTTCTCCTTCTCCTTCTTCTGATTCTTCTGATTCACCCTCCAGACTTCACCTTCTCCTTCTCCTTCTTCTGCTTCTTCTGATTCACCCTCCTGACTTCACCTTCTCCTTCTCCTTCTTCTACATCTTCTGATTCACCCTCCTGACTTCACCTTCTCCTTCTCCTTCTTCTACTTCTTCTGCTTCACCCTCCAGACTTCACCTTCTCCTTCTCCTTCTTCTGCTTCTTCTGATTCACCCTCCAGACTTCACCTTCTCCTTCTCCTTCGTCTACTTCTTCTGATTCACCCTCCAGACTACACATTCTCCTTCTCCTTCTTCTACTTCTTCTGATTCACCCTCCAGACTTCACCTTCTCCTTCTCCTTCTTCTGTTTCTTCTGATTCACCCTCCAGACTTCACCTTCTCCTTCTCCTTCTTCTACTACTTCTGATTCACCCTCCAGACTTCACCTTCTCCTTCTCCTTCTTCTACTTCTTCTGATTCACCCTCCAGACTTCATCTTCTCCTTCTCCTTCTTCTGCTTCTTCTGATTCACCCTCCAGACTTCACCTTCTCCTTCTCCTTCTTCTACTTCTTCTGATTCACCCTCCAGACTTCACCTTCTCCTTCTCCTTCTTCTACTTCTTCTGGTTCACCCTCCAGTCTTCACCTTCTCCTTCTCCTTCTTCTGTTTCTTCTGCTTCACCCTCCAGACTTCACCTTCTCCTTCTCTTTCTTCTGCTTCTTCTGATTCACCCTCCAGACTTCACCTTCTCCTTCTCCTTCTTCTGATTCTTCTGATTCACCCTCCAGACTTCACCTTCTCCTTCTCCTTCTTCTGCTTCTTCTGATTCACCCTCCTGACTTCACCTTCTCCTTCTCCTTCTTCTACTTCTTCTGATTCACCCTCCTGACTTCACCTTCTCCTTCTCCTTCTTCTACTTCTTCTGCTTCACCCTCCAGACTTCACCTTCTCCTTCTCCTTCTTCTACTTCTTCTGATTCACCCTCCAGACTTCACCTTCTCCTTCTCCTTCTTCTGCTTCTTCTGATTCACCCTCCAGACTTCACCTTCTCCTTCTCCTTATTCTGCTTCTTCTGATTCACCCTCCAGACTTCAACTTCTCCTTCTCCTTATTCTGCTTCTTCTGATTCACCCTCCAGACTTCACCTTCTCCTTCTCCTTCCTTTGCTTCTTCTGATTCACCCTCCAGACTTCACCTTCTCCTTCTCCTTCTTCTGATTCTTCTGATTCACCCTCCAGACTTCACCTTCTCCTTCTCCATCTTCTGCTTCTTCTGATTCACCCTCCTGACTTCACCTTCTCCTTCTCCTTCTTCTACTTCTTCTGATTCACCCTCCTGACTTCACCTTCTCCTTCTCCATCTTCTACTTCTTCTGCTTCACCCTCCAGACTTCAACTTCTCCTTCTCCTTCTTCTACTTCTTCTGATTCACCCTCCAGACTTCACCTTCTCCTTCTCCTTCTTCTGCTTCTTCTGATTCACCCTCCAGACTTCACCTTCTCCTTCTCCTTCTTCTGCTTCTTCTGATTCACCCTCCAGACTTCACCTTCTCCTTCTCCTTCTTCTACTTCTTCTGATTCACCCTCCAGACTTCACCTTCTCCTTCTCCTTCTTCTGCTTCTTCTGATTCACCCTCCAGACTTCACCTTCTCCTTCTCCTTCGTCTCCTTCTTCTGATTCACCCTCCAGACTACACCTTCTCCTTCTCCTTCTTCTACTTCTTCTGATTCACACTCCAGACTTCACCTTCTCCTTCTCATTCTTCTGTTTCTTCTGATTCACCCTCCAGACTTCATCTTCTCCTTCTCCTTCTTCTACTTCTTCTGATTCACCCTCCAGACTTCACCTTCTCCTTCTCCTTCTTCTACTTCTTCTGATTCACCCTCCAGACTTCATCTTCTATTTCTCCTTCTTCTACTTCTTCTGATTCACCCTCCAGACTTCACCTTCTCCTTCTCCTTCTTCTGCTTCTTCTGATTCACCCTCCAGACTTCACCTTCTCCTTCTCCTTATTCTGCTTCTTCTGATTCACCCTCCAGACTTCACCTTCTCCTTCTCCTTCTTCTACTTCTTCTGATTCACCCTCCAGACTTCACCTTCTCCTTCTCCTTCTTCTGCTTCTTCTGATTCACCCTCCAGACTTCACCTTCTCCTTCTCCTTCGTCTACTTCTTCTGATTCACCCTCCAGACTACACCTTCTCCTTCTCCTTCTTCTACTTCTTCTGATTCACCCTCCAGACTTCACCTTCTCCTTCTCCTTCTTCTGTTTCTTCTGATTCACCCTCCAGACTTCATCTTTTCCTTCTCCTTCTTCTCCTTCTTCTGATTCACCCTCCAGACTTCACCTTCTCCTTCTCCTTCTTCTACTTCTTCTGATTCACCCTCCAGACTTCATCTTCTCCTTCTCCTTCTTCTACTTCTTCTGATTCACCCTCCAGACTTCACCTTCTCCTTCTCCTTCTTCTGCTTCTTCTGATTCACCCTCCAGACTTCACCTTCTCCTTCTCCTTATTCTGCTTCTTCTGATTCACCTCCAGACTTCACCTTCTCCTTCTCATTCTTCTGCTTCTTCTGATTCACCCTCCAGACTTCACCTTCTCCTTCTCCTTCTTCTGCTTCTTCTGATTCACCCTCCAGACTTCACCTTCTCCTTCTCCTTCTTCTACTTCTTCTGATTCACCCTCCAGACTTAACCTTCTCCTTCTCCTTCTTCTGCTTCTTCTGATTCACCCTCCAGACTTCACCTTCTCCTTCTCCTTCGTCTACTTCTTCTGATTCACCCTCCAGACGACACCTTCTCCTTCTCCTTCTTCTACTTCTTCTGATTCACCCTCCAGACTTCACCTTCTCCTTCTCCTTCTTCTGTTTCTTCTGATTCACCCTCCAGACTTCACCTTCTCCTTCTCCTTCTTCTACTTCTTCTGATTCACCCTCCGGACTTCATCTTCTCCTTCTCCTTCTTCTGCTTCTTCTGATTCACCCTCCAGACTTCACCTTCTCCTTCTCCTTCTTCTGCTTCTTCTGATTCACCCTCCAGACTTCAACTTCTCCTTCTCCTTCTTCTACTTCTTCTGATTCACCCTCCAGACTTCACCTTCTCCTTCTCCTTCTTCTACTTCTTCTGATTCACCCTCCAGTCTTCACCTTCTCCTTCTCCTTCTTCTGTTTCTTCTGCTTCACCCTCCAGACTTCAACTTCTCCTTCTCTTTCTTCTGCTTCTTCTGATTCACCCTCCAGACTTCACCTTCTCCTTCTCCTTCTTCTGATTCTTCTGATTCACCCTCCAGACTTCACCTTCTCCTTCTCCTTCTTCTGCTTCTTCTGTTTCACCCTCCTGACTTCACCTTCTCCTTCTCCTTCTTCTACTTCTTCTGATTCACCCTCCTGACTTCACCTTCTCCTTCTCCTTCTTCTACTTCTTCTGCTTCACCCTCCAGACTTCACCTTCTCCTTCTCCTTCTTCTACTTCTTCTGATTCACCCTCCAGACTTCACCTTCTCCTTCTCCTTCTTCTGCTTCTTCTGATTCACCCTCCAGACTTCACCTTCTCATTCTCCTTCTTCTCCTTCTTCTGCTGCGCCCTCCAGACTTCATCTTCTCCTTCTCCTTCTTCTGCTTCTTCTGCTTCACACTCCAGACTTCACCTTCTCCTTCTCCTTCTTCTGCTTCTTCTGCTGCGCCCTCCAGGCTTCACCTTCTCCTTCTCCTTCTTCTGCTTCTTCTGCTTCACCGTCCTGACTTCACCTTCTCCTTCTCCTTCTTCTACTTCTTCTGCTACACCCCCCTGACTTCACCTGCTCCTTCTCCTTCTTCTGCTTCTTCTGATTCACCCTCCTGACTTCACCTTCTCCTTCTCCTTCTTCTGCTTCTTCTGATTCACCCTCCAGACTTCACCTTCTCCTTCTCCTTCTTCTGCTTCTTCTGATTCACCCTCCAGACTTCACCTTCTCCTGCTCCTTCTTCTGCTTCTTCTGATTCACCCTCCAGACTTCACCTTCTCCTTCTCCTTCTTCTGCTTCTTCTGATTCACCCTCCAGACTTCACCTTCTCCTTCTCCTTCTTCTACTTCTTCTGATTCACCCTCCAGACTTCACCTTCTCCTTCTCCTTCTTCTACTTCTTCTGATTCACCCTCCAGTCTTCACCTTCTCCTTCTCCTTCTTCTGTTTCTTCTGCTTCACCCTCCAGACTTCACCTTCTCCTTCTCTTTCTTCTGCTTCTTCTGCTTCACCCTCCAGACTTCACCTTCTCCTTCTCCTTCTTCTGATTCTTCTGATTCACCCTCCAGACTTCACCTTCTCTATCTCCTTCTTCTGCTTCTTCTGATTCACCCTCCTGACTTCACCTTCTCCTTCTCCTTCTTCTACTTCTTCTGATTCACCCTCCTGACTTCACCTTCTCCTTCTCCTTCTTCTACTTCTTCAGCTTCACCCTCCAGACTTCACCTTCTCCTTCTCCTTCTTCTACTTCTTCTGATTCACCCTCCAGACTTCACCTTCTCCTTCTCCTTCTTCTGCTTCTTCTGATTCACCCTCCAGACTTCACCTTCTCCTTCTCCTTATTCTGCTTCTTCTGATTCACCCTCCAGACTTCACCTTCTCCTTCTCCTTCTTCTGCTTCTTCTGATTCACCCTCCAGACTTCACCTTCTCCTTCTCCTTCTTCTGCTTCTTCTGATTCACCCTCCAGACTTCACCTTCTCCTTCTCCTTCTTCTGCTTCTTCTGATTCACCCTCCAGACTTCACCTTCTCCTTCTCCTTCTTCTACTTCTTCTGATTCACCCTCCAGACTTCACCTTCTCCTTCTCCTTCTTCTGCTTCTTCTGATTCACCCTCCTGACTTCACCTTCTCCTTCTCCTTCTTCTACATCTTCTGATTCACCCTCCTGACTTCACCTTCTCCTTCTCCTTCTTCTACTTCTTCTGCTTCACCCTCCAGACTTCTCCTTCTCCTTCTCCTTCTTCTACTTCTTCTGATTCACCCTCCAGACTTCACCTTCTACTTCTCCTTCTTCTGCTTCTTCTGATTCACCCTCCAGACTTCACCTTCTCCTTCTCCTTATTCTGCTTCTTCTGAATCACACTCCAGACTTCACCTTCTCCTTCTCCTTCTTCTGCTTCTTCTGATTCACCCTCCAGACTTCACCTTCTCCTTCTCCTTCTTCTGCTTCTTCTGATTCACCCTCCAGACTTCACCTTCTCCTTCTCCTTCTTCTGCTTCTTCTGATTCACCCTCCAGACTACACCTTCTCCTTCTCCTTCTTCTACTTCTTCTGATTCACCCTCCAGACTTCACCTTCTCCTTCTCCTTCTTCTGTTTCTTCTGATTCACCCTCCAGACTTCACCTTCTCCTTCTCCTTCTTCTACTACTTCTGATTCACCCTCCAGACTTCACCTTCTCCTTCTCCTTCTTCTACTTCTTCTGATTCACCCTCCAGACTTCATCTTCTCCTTCTCCTTCTTCTGCTTCTTCTGATTCACCCTCCAGACTTCACCTTCTCCTTCTCCTTCTTCTACTTCTTCTGATTCACCCTCCAGACTTCACCTTCTCCTTCTCCTTCTTCTACTTCTTCTGATTCACCCTCCAGTCTTCACCTTCTCCTTCTCCTTCTTCTGTTTCTTCTGCTTCACCCTCCAGACTTCACCTTCTCCTTCTCTTTCTTCTGCTTCTTCTGATTCACCCTCCAGACTTCACCTTCTCCTTCTCCTTCTTCTGATTCTTCTGATTCACCCTCCAGACTTCACCTTCTCCTTCTCCTTCTTCTGCTTCTTCTGATTCACCCTCCTGACTTCACCTTCTCCTTCTCCTTCTTCTACTTCTTCTGATTCACCCTCCTGACTTCACCTTCTCCTTCTCCTTCTTCTACTTCTTCTGCTTCACCCTCCAGACTTCACCTTCTCCTTCTCCTTCTTCTACTTCTTCTGATTCACCCTCCAGACTTCACCTTCTCCTTCTCCTTCTTCTGCTTCTTCTGATTCACCCTCCAGACTTCACCTTCTCCTTCTCCTTATTCTGCTTCTTCTGATTCACCCTCCAGACTTCAACTTCTCCTTCTCCTTATTCTGCTTCTTCTGATTCACCCTCCAGACTTCACCTTCTCCTTCTCCTTCCTTTGCTTCTTCTGATTCACCCTCCAGACTTCACCTTCTCCTTCTCCTTCTTCTGATTCTTCTGATTCACCCTCCAGACTTCACCTTCTCCTTCTCCATCTTCTGCTTCTTCTGATTCACCCTCCTGACTTCACCTTCTCCTTCTCCTTCTTCTACTTCTTCTGATTCACCCTCCTGACTTCACCTTCTCCTTCTCCATCTTCTACTTCTTCTGCTTCACCCTCCAGACTTCAACTTCTCCTTCTCCTTCTTCTACTTCTTCTGATTCACCCTCCAGACTTCACCTTCTCCTTCTCCTTCTTCTGCTTCTTCTGATTCACCCTCCAGACTTCACCTTCTCCTTCTCCTTCTTCTGCTTCTTCTGATTCACCCTCCAGACTTCACCTTCTCCTTCTCCTTCTTCTACTTCTTCTGATTCACCCTCCAGACTTCACCTTCTCCTTCTCCTTCTTCTGCTTCTTCTGATTCACCCTCCAGACTTCACCTTCTCCTTCTCCTTCGTCTCCTTCTTCTGATTCACCCTCCAGACTACACCTTCTCCTTCTCCTTCTTCTACTTCTTCTGATTCACACTCCAGACTTCACCTTCTCCTTCTCATTCTTCTGTTTCTTCTGATTCACCCTCCAGACTTCATCTTCTCCTTCTCCTTCTTCTACTTCTTCTGATTCACCCTCCAGACTTCACCTTCTCCTTCTCCTTCTTCTACTTCTTCTGATTCACCCTCCAGACTTCATCTTCTATTTCTCCTTCTTCTACTTCTTCTGATTCACCCTCCAGACTTCACCTTCTCCTTCTCCTTCTTCTGCTTCTTCTGATTCACCCTCCAGACTTCACCTTCTCCTTCTCCTTATTCTGCTTCTTCTGATTCACCCTCCAGACTTCACCTTCTCCTTCTCCTTCTTCTACTTCTTCTGATTCACCCTCCAGACTTCACCTTCTCCTTCTCCTTCTTCTGCTTCTTCTGATTCACCCTCCAGACTTCACCTTCTCCTTCTCCTTCGTCTACTTCTTCTGATTCACCCTCCAGACTACACCTTCTCCTTCTCCTTCTTCTACTTCTTCTGATTCACCCTCCAGACTTCACCTTCTCCTTCTCCTTCTTCTGTTTCTTCTGATTCACCCTCCAGACTTCATCTTTTCCTTCTCCTTCTTCTCCTTCTTCTGATTCACCCTCCAGACTTCACCTTCTCCTTCTCCTTCTTCTACTTCTTCTGATTCACCCTCCAGACTTCATCTTCTCCTTCTCCTTCTTCTACTTCTTCTGATTCACCCTCCAGACTTCACCTTCTCCTTCTCCTTCTTCTGCTTCTTCTGATTCACCCTCCAGACTTCACCTTCTCCTTCTCCTTATTCTGCTTCTTCTGATTCACCTCCAGACTTCACCTTCTCCTTCTCCTTCTTCTGCTTCTTCTGATTCACCCTCCAGACTTCACCTTCTCCTTCTCCTTCTTCTGCTTCTTCTGATTCACCCTCCAGACTTCACCTTCTCCTTCTCCTTCTTCTACTTCTTCTGATTCACCCTCCAGACTTAACCTTCTCCTTCTCCTTCTTCTGCTTCTTCTGATTCACCCTCCAGACTTCACCTTCTCCTTCTCCTTCGTCTACTTCTTCTGATTCACCCTCCAGACGACACCTTCTCCTTCTCCTTCTTCTACTTCTTCTGATTCACCCTCCAGACTTCACCTTCTCCTTCTCCTTCTTCTGTTTCTTCTGATTCACCCTCCAGACTTCACCTTCTCCTTCTCCTTCTTCTACTTCTTCTGATTCACCCTCCGGACTTCATCTTCTCCTTCTCCTTCTTCTGCTTCTTCTGATTCACCCTCCAGACTTCACCTTCTCCTTCTCCTTCTTCTGCTTCTTCTGATTCACCCTCCAGACTTCAACTTCTCCTTCTCCTTCTTCTACTTCTTCTGATTCACCCTCCAGACTTCACCTTCTCCTTCTCCTTCTTCTACTTCTTCTGATTCACCCTCCAGTCTTCACCTTCTCCTTCTCCTTCTTCTGTTTCTTCTGCTTCACCCTCCAGACTTCAACTTCTCCTTCTCTTTCTTCTGCTTCTTCTGATTCACCCTCCAGACTTCACCTTCTCCTTCTCCTTCTTCTGATTCTTCTGATTCACCCTCCAGACTTCACCTTCTGCTTCTCCTTCTTCTGCTTCTTCTGTTTCACCCTCCTGACTTCACCTTCTCCTTCTCCTTCTTCTACTTCTTCTGATTCACCCTCCTGACTTCACCTTCTCCTTCTCCTTCTTCTACTTCTTCTGCTTCACCCTCCAGACTTCACCTTCTCCTTCTCCTTCTTCTACTTCTTCTGATTCACCCTCCAGACTTCACCTTCTCCTTCTCCTTCTTCTGCTTCTTCTGATTCACCCTCCAGACTTCACCTTCTCATTCTCCTTCTTCTCCTTCTTCTGCTGCGCCCTCCAGACTTCATCTTCTCCTTCTCCTTCTTCTGCTTCTTCTGCTTCACACTCCAGACTTCACCTTCTCCTTCTCCTTCTTCTGCTTCTTCTGCTGCGCCCTCCAGGCTTCACCTTCTCCTTCTCCTTCTTCTGCTTCTTCTGCTTCACCGTCCTGACTTCACCTTCTCCTTCTCCTTCTTCTACTTCTTCTGCTACACCCCCCCTGACTTCACCTGCTCCTTCTCCTTCTTCTGCTTCTTCTGATTCACCCTCCTGACTCCACCTTCTCCTTCTCCTTCTTCTGCTTCTTCTGATTCACCCTCCAGACTTCACCTTCTCCTTCTCCTTCTTCTGCTTCTTCTGATTCACCCTCCAGACTTCACCTTCTCCTGCTCCTTCTTCTGCTTCTTCTGATTCACCCTCCAGACTTCACCTTCTCCTTCTCCTTCTTCTGCTTCTTCTGATTCACCCTCCAGACTTCACCTTCTCCTTCTCCTTCTTCTACTTCTTCTGATTCACCCTCCAGACTTCACCTTCTCCTTCTCCTTCTTCTACTTCTTCTGATTCACCCTCCAGTCTTCACCTTCTCCTTCTCCTTCTTCTGTTTCTTCTGCTTCACCCTCCAGACTTCACCTTCTCCTTCTCTTTCTTCTGCTTCTTCTGCTTCACCCTCCAGACTTCACCTTCTCCTTCTCCTTCTTCTGATTCTTCTGATTCACCCTCCAGACTTCACCTTCTCTATCTCCTTCTTCTGCTTCTTCTGATTCACCCTCCTGACTTCACCTTCTCCTTCTCCTTCTTCTACTTCTTCTGATTCACCCTCCTGACTTCACCTTCTCCTTCTCCTTCTTCTACTTCTTCAGCTTCACCCTCCAGACTTCACCTTCTCCTTCTCCTTCTTCTACTTCTTCTGATTCACCCTCCAGACTTCACCTTCTCCTTCTCCTTCTTCTGCTTCTTCTGATTCACCCTCCAGACTTCACCTTCTCCTTCTCCTTATTCTGCTTCTTCTGATTCACCCTCCAGACTTCACCTTCTCCTTCTCCTTCTTCTGCTTCTTCTGATTCACCCTCCAGACTTCACCCTCTCCTTCTCCTTCTTCTGCTTCTTCTGATTCACCCTCCAGACTTCACCTTCTCCTTCTCCTTCTTCTGCTTCTTCTGATTCACCCTCCAGACTTCACCTTCTCCTTCTCCTTCTTCTACTTCTTCTGATTCACCCTCCAGACTTCACCTTCTCCTTCTCCTTCTTCTGCTTCTTCTGATTCACCCTCCTGACTTCACCTTCTCCTTCTCCTTCTTCTACATCTTCTGATTCACCCTCCTGACTTCACCTTCTCCTTCTCCTTCTTCTACTTCTTCTGCTTCACCCTCCAGACTTCACCTTCTCCTTCTCCTTCTTCTACTTCTTCTGATTCACCCTCCAGACTTCACCTTCTACTTCTCCTTCTTCTGCTTCTTCTGATTCACCCTCCAGACTTCACCTTCTCCTTCTCCTTATTCTGCTTCTTCTGAATCACACTCCAGACTTCACCTTCTCCTTCTCCTTCTTCTGCTTCTTCTGATTCACCCTCCAGACTTCACCTTCTCCTTCTCCTTCTTCTGCTTCTTCTGATTCACCCTCCAGACTTCACCTTCACCTTCTCCTTCTTCTACTTCTTCTGATTCACCCTCCAGACTTCACCTTCTCCATCTCCTTCTTCTGCTTCTTCTGATTCACCCTCCAGACTTCACCTTCTCCTTCTCCTTCGTCTACTTCTTCTGATTCACCCTCCAGACTTCACCTTCTCCTTCTCCTTCTTCTGCTTCTTCTGATTCACCCTCCAGACGTCACCTTCTCCTTCTCCTTCTTCTACTTCTTCTGATTCACCCTCCAGACTTCACCTTCTCCTTCTCCTTCTTCTGATTCTTCTGATTCACCCTCCAGACTTCACCTTCTCCTTCTCCTTCTTCTGCTTCTTCTGATTCACCCTCCTGACTTCACCTTCTCCTTCTCCTTCTTCTACATCTTCTGATTCACCCTCCTGAATTCACCTTCTCCTTCTCCTTCTTCTACTTCTTCTGCTTCCCCCTCCAGACTTCACCTTCTCCTTCTCCTTCTTCTACTTCTTCTGATTCACCCTCCAGACTTCACCTTCTCCTTCTCCTTCTTCTACTTCTTCTGATTCACCCTCCAGACTTCACCTTCTCCTTCTCCTTCTTCTACTTCTTCTGATTCACCCTCCAGACTTCACCTTCTCCTTCTCCTTCTTCTGCTTCTTCTGATTCACCCTCCAGACATCACCTTCTCCTTCTCCTTATTCTGCTTCTTCTGAATCACCCTCCAGACTTCACCTTCTCCTTCTCCTTCTTCTGCTTCTTCTGATTCACCCTCCAGACTTCACCTTCTCCTTCTCCTTCTTCTACTTCTTCTGATTCACCCTCCAGACTTCACCTTCTCCATCTCCTTCTTCTGCTTCTTCTGATTCACCCTCCAGACTTCACCTTCTCCTTCTCCTTCGTCTACTTCTTCTGATTCACCCTCCAGACTACACCTTCTCCTTCTCCTTCTTCTACTTCTTCTGATTCACCCTCCAGACTTCACCTTCTCCTTCTCCTTCTTCTGATTCTTCTGATTCACCCTCCAGACTTCACCTTCTCTATCTCCTTCTTCTGCTTCTTCTGATTCACCCTCCTGACTTCACCTTCTCCTTCTCCTTCTTCTACTTCTTCTGATTCACCCTCCTGACTTCACCTTCTCCTTCTCCTTCTTCTACTTCTTCTGCTTCACCCTCCAGACTTCACCTTCTCCTTCTCCTTCTTCTACTTCTTCTGATTCACCCTCCAGACTTCACCTTCTCCTTCTCCTTCTTCTGCTTCTTCTGATTCACCCTCCAGACTTCACCTTCTCCTTCTCCTTATTCTGCTTCTTCTGATTCACCCTCCAGACTTCACCTTCTCCTTCTCCTTCTTCTGCTTCTTCTGATTCACCCTCCAGACTTCACCTTCTCCTTCTCCTTCTTCTGCTTCTTCTGATTCACCCTCCAGACTTCACCTTCTCCTTCTCCTTCTTCTGCTTCTTCTGATTCACCCTCCAGACTTCACCTTCTCCTTCTCCTTCTTCTACTTCTTCTGATTCACCCTCCAGACTTCACCTTCTCCTTCTCCTTCTTCTGCTTCTTCTGATTCACCCTCCTGACTTCACCTTCTCCTTCTCCTTCTTCTACATCTTCTGATTCACCCTCCTGACTTCACCTTCTCCTTCTCCTTCTTCTACTTCTTCTGCTTCACCCTCCAGACTTCACCTTCTCCTTCTCCTTCTTCTACTTCTTCTGATTCACCCTCCAGACTTCACCTTCTCCTTCTCCTTCTTCTACTTCTTCTGATTCACCCTGCAAACTTCACCTTCTCCTTCTCCTTCTTCTACTTCTTCTGATTCACCCTCCAGACTTCACCTTCTCCTTCTCCTTCTTCTGCTTCTTCTGATTCACCCTCCAGACTTCACCTTCTCCTTCTCCTTATTCTGCTTCTTCTGAATCACCCTCCAGACTTCACCTTCTCCTTCTCCTTCTTCTGCTTCTTCTGATTCACCCTCCAGACTTCACCTTCTCCTTCTCCTTCTTCTGCTTCTTCTGATTCACACTCCAGACTTCACCTTCACCTTCTCCTTCTTCTACTTCTTCTGATTCACCCTCCAGACTTCACCTTCTCCATCTCCTTCTTCTGCTTCTTCTGATTCACCCTCCAGACTTCACCTTCTCCTTCTCCTTCGTCTGCTTCTTCTGATTCACCCTCCAGACTTCACCTTCTCCTTCTCCTTCTTCTGCTTCTTCTGATTCACCCTCCAGACTTCACCTTCTCCTTCTCCTTCTTCTACTTCTTCTGATTCACCCTCCAGACTTCACCTTCTCCTTCTCCTTCTTCTGCTTCTTCTGATTCACCCTCCTGACTTCACCTTCTCCTTCTCCTTCTTCTACATCTTCTGATTCACCCTCCTGACTTCACCTTCTCCTTCTCCTTCTTCTACTTCTTCTGCTTCACCCTCCAGACTTCACCTTCTCCTTCTCATTCTTCTACTTCTTCTGATTCACCCTCCAGACTTCACCTTCTACTTCTCCTTCTTCTGCTTCTTCTGATTCACCCTCCAGACTTCACCTTCTCCTTCTCCTTATTCTGCTTCTTCTGAATCACACTCCAGACTTCACCTTCTCCTTCTCCTTCTTCTGCTTCTTCTGATTCACCCTCCAGACTTCACCTTCTCCTTCTCCTTCTTCTGCTTCTTCTGATTCACCCTCCAGACTTCACCTTCACCTTCTCCTTCTTCTACTTCTTCTGATTCACCCTCCAGACTTCACCTTCTCCATCTCCTTCTTCTGCTTCTTCTGATTCACCCTCCAGACTTCACCTTCTCCTTCTCCTTCGTCTACTTCTTCTGATTCACCCTCCAGACTTCACCTTCTCCTTCTCCTTCTTCTGCTTCTTCTGATTCACCCTCCAGACTTCACCTTCTCCTTCTCCTTCTTCTACTTCTTCTGATTCACCCTCCAGACTTCACCTTCTCCTTCTCCTTCTTCTGATTCTTCTGATTCACCCTCCAGACTTCACCTTCTCCTTCTCCTTCTTCTGCTTCTTCTGATTCACCCTCCTGACTTCACCTTCTCCTTCTCCTTCTTCTACATCTTCTGATTCACCCTCCTGAATTCACCTTCTCCTTCTCCTTCTTCTACTTCTTCTGCTTCCCCCTCCAGACTTCACCTTCTCCTTCTCCTTCTTCTACTTCTTCTGATTCACCCTCCAGACTTCACCTTCTCCTTCTCCTTCTTCTACTTCTTCTGATTCACCCTCCAGACTTCACCTTCTCCTTCTCCTTCTTCTACTTCTTCTGATTCACCCTGCAGACTTCACCTTCTCCTTCTCCTTCTTCTACTTCTTCTGATTCACCCTCCAGACTTCACCTTCTCCTTCTCCTTCTTCTGCTTCTTCTGATTCACCCTCCAGACTTCACCTTCTCCTTCTCCTTCTTCTGCTTCTTCTGATTCACCCTCCAGACTTCACCTTCTCCTTCTCCTTCTTTTACTTCTTCTGATTCACCCTCCAGACTTCACCTTCTCCTTCTCTTTCTTCTGCTTCTTCTGATTCACCCTCCAGACTTCACCTTCTCCTTCTCCTTCTTCTGATTCTTCTGATTCACCCTCCAGACTTCACCTTCTCCTTCTCCTTCTTCTGCTTCTTCTGATACACCCTCCTGACTTCACCTTCTCCTTCTCCTTCTTCTACATCTTCTGATTCACCCTCCTGACTTCACCTTCTCCTTCTCCTTCTTCTACTTCTTCTGCTTCACCCTCCAGACTTCACCTTCTCCTTCTCCTTCTTCTACTTCTTCTGATTCACCCTCCAGACTTCACCTTCTCCTTCTCCTTCTTCTACTTCTTCTGATTCACCCTCCAGACTTCACTTTCTCCTTCTCCTTCTTCTACTTCTTCTGATTCACCCTCCAGACTTCACCTTCTCCATCTCCTTCTTCTGCTTCTTCTGATTCACCCTCCAGACTTTACCTTCTCCTTCTCCTTCGTCTACTTCTTCTGATTCACCCTCCAGACTACACCTTCTCCTTCTCCTTCTTCTACTTCTTCTGATTCACCCTCCAGACTTCACCTTCTCCTTCTCCTTCTTCTGTTTCTTCTGATTCACCCTCCAGACTTCACCTTCTCCTTCTCCTTCTTCTACTACTTCTGATTCACCCTCCAGACTTCACCTTCTCCTTCTCCTTCTTCTACTTCTTCTGATTCACCCTCCAGACTTCATCTTCTCCTTCTCCTTCTTCTGCTTCTTCTGATTCACCCTCCAGACTTCACCTTCTCCTTCTCCTTCTTCTACTTCTTCTGATTCACCCTCCAGACTTCACCTTCTCCTTCTCCTTCTTCTACTTCTTCTGATTCACCCTCCAGTCTTCACCTTCTCCTTCTCCTTCTTCTGTTTCTTCTGCTTCACCCTCCAGACTTCACCTTCTCCTTCTCTTTCTTCTGCTTCTTCTGATTCACCCTCCAGACTTCACCTTCTCCTTCTCCTTCTTCTGATTCTTCTGATTCACCCTCCAGACTTCACCTTCTCCTTCTCCTTCTTCTGCTTCTTCTGATTCACCCTCCTGACTTCACCTTCTCCTTCTCCTTCTTCTACTTCTTCTGATTCACCCTCCTGACTTCACCTTCTCCTTCTCCTTCTTCTACTTCTTCTGCTTCACCCTCCAGACTTCACCTTCTCCTTCTCCTTCTTCTACTTCTTCTGATTCACCCTCCAGACTTCACCTTCTCCTTCTCCTTCTTCTGCTTCTTCTGATTCACCCTCCAGACTTCACCTTCTCCTTCTCCTTATTCTGCTTCTTCTGATTCACCCTCCAGACTTCAACTTCTCCTTCTCCTTATTCTGCTTCTTCTGATTCACCCTCCAGACTTCACCTTCTCCTTCTCCTTCCTTTGCTTCTTCTGATTCACCCTCCAGACTTCACCTTCTCCTTCTCCTTCTTCTGATTCTTCTGATTCACCCTCCAGACTTCACCTTCTCCTTCTCCATCTTCTGCTTCTTCTGATTCACCCTCCTGACTTCACCTTCTCCTTCTCCTTCTTCTACTTCTTCTGATTCACCCTCCTGACTTCACCTTCTCCTTCTCCATCTTGTACTTCTTCTGCTTCACCCTCCAGACTTCAACTTCTCCTTCTCCTTCTTCTACTTCTTCTGATTCACCCTCCAGACTTCACCTTCTCCTTCTCCTTCTTCTGCTTCGTCTGATTCACCCTCCAGACTTCACCTTCTCCTTCTCCTTCTTCTGCTTCTTCTGATTCACCCTCCAGACTTCACCTTCTCCTTCTCCTTCTTCTACTTCTTCTGATTCACCCTCCAGACTTCACCTTCTCCTTCTACTTCTTCTGCTTCTTCTGATTCACCCTCCAGACTTCACCTTCTCCTTCTCCTTCGTCTCCTTCTTCTGATTCACCCTCCAGGCTGCACCTTCTCCTTCTCCTTCTTCTACTTCTTCTGATTCACCCTCCAGACTTCACCTTCTCCTTCTCATTCTTCTGTTTCTTCTGATTCACCCTCCAGACTTCATCTTCTCCTTCTCCTTCTTCTACTTCTTCTGATTCACCCTCCAGACTTCACCTTCTCCTTCTCCTTCTTCTACTTCTTCTGATTCACCCTCCAGACTTCATCTTCTATTTCTCCTTCTTCTACTTCTTCTGATTCACCCTCCAGACTTCACCTTCTCCTTCTCCTTCTTCTGCTTCTTCTGATTCACCCTCCAGACTTCACCTTCTCCTTCTCCTTATTCTGCTTCTTCTGATTCACCCTCCAGACTTCACCTTCTCCTTCTCCTTCTTCTACTTCTTCTGATTCACCCTCCAGACTTCACCTTCTCCTTCTTCTGCTTCTTCTGATTCACCCTCCAGACTTCACCTTCTCCTTCTCCTTCGTCTACTTCTTCTGATTCACCCTCCAGACTACACCTTCTCCTTCTCCTTCTTCTACTTCTTCTGATTCACCCTCCAGACTTCACCTTCTCCTTCTCCTTCTTCTGTTTCTTCTGATTCACCCTCCAGACTTCATCTTCTCCTTCTCCTTCTTCTCCTTCTTCTGATTCACCCTCCAGACTTCACCTTCTCCTTCTCCTTCTTCTACTTCTTCTGATTCACCCTCCAGACTTCATCTTCTCCTTCTCCTTCTTCTACTTCTTCTGATTCACCCTCCAGACTTCACCTTCTCCTTCTCCTTCTTCTGCTTCTTCTGATTCACCCTCCAGACTTCACCTTCTCCTTCTCCTTATTCTGCTTCTTCTGATTCACCTCCAGACTTCACCTTCTCCTTCTCCTTCTTCTGCTTCTTCTGATTCACCCTCCAGACTTCACCTTCTCCTTCTCCTTCTTCTGCTTCTTCTGATTCACCCTCCAGACTTCACCTTCTCCTTCTCCTTCTTCTACTTCTTCTGATTCACCCTCCAGACTTAACCTTCTCCTTCTCCTTCTTCTGCTTCTTCTGATTCACCCTCCAGACTTCACCTTCTCCTTCTCCTTCGTCTACTTCTTCTGATTCACCCTCCAGACGACACCTTCTCCTTCTCCTTCTTCTACTTCTTCTGATTCACCCTCCAGACTTCACCTTCTCCTTCTCCTTCTTCTGTTTCTTCTGATTCACCCTCCAGACTTCATCTTCTCCTTCTCCTTCTTCTACTTCTTCTGATTCACCCTCCAGACTTCACCTTCTCCTTCTCCTTCTTCTACTTCTTCTGATTCACCCTCCGGACTTCATCTTCTCCTTCTCCTTCTTCTGCTTCTTCTGATTCACCCTCCAGACTTTACCTTCTCCTTCTCCTTCTTCTGCTTCTTCTGATTCACCCTCCAGACTTCAACTTCTCCTTCTCCTTCTTCTACTTCTTCTGATTCACCCTCCAGACTTCACCTTCTCCTTCTCCTTCTTCTACTTCTTCTGATTCACCCTCCAGTCTTCACCTTCTCCTTCTCCTTCTTCTGTTTCTTCTGCTTCACCCTCCAGACTTCACCTTCTCCTTCTCTTTCTTCTGCTTCTTCTGATTCACCCTCCAGACTTCACCTTCTCCTTCTCCTTCTTCTGATTCTTCTGATTCACCCTCCAGACTTCACCTTCTCCTTCTCCTTCTTCTGCTTCTTCGGATTCACCCTCCTGACTTCACCTTCTCCTTCTCCTTCTTCTACTTCTTCTGATTCACCCTCCTGACTTCACCTTCTCCTTCTCCTTCTTCTACTTCTTCTGCTTCACCCTCCAGACTTCAACTTCTCCTTCTCCTTCTTCTACTTCTTCTGATTCACCCTCCAGACTTCACCTTCTCCTTCTCCTTCTTCTACTTCTTCTGATTCACCCTCCAGTCTTCACCTTCTCCTTCTCCTTCTTCTGTTTCTTCTGCTTCACCCTCCAGACTTCACCTTCTCCTTCTCCTTCTTCTACTTCTTCTGATTCACCCTCCAGACTTCACCTTCTCCTTCTCCTTCTTCTGCTTCTTCTGATTCACCCTCCAGACTTCACCTTCTCATTCTCCTTCTTCTCCTTCTTCTGCTGCGCCCTCCAGACTTCACCTTCTCCTTCTCCTTCTTCTGCTTCTTCTGCTTCACACTCCAGACTTCACCTTCTCCTTCTCCTTCTTCTGCTTCTTCTGCTGCGCCCTCCAGGCTTCACCTTCTCCTTCTCCTTCTTCTGCTTCTTCTGCTTCACCGTCCTGACTTCACCTTCTCCTTCTCCTTCTTCTACTTCTACTGCTACACCCCCCTGACTTCACCTGCTCCTTCTCCTTCTTCTGCTTCTTCTGATTCACCCTCCTGACTTCACCTTCTCCTTCTCCTTCTTCTGCTTCTTCTGATTCACCCTCCAGACTTCACCTTCTCCTTCTCCTTCTTCTGCTTCTTCTGATTCACCCTCCAGACTTCACCTTCTCCTTCTCCTTCTTCTGCTTCTTCTGATTCACCCTCCAGACTTCACCTTCTCCTTCTCCTTCTTCTGCTTCTTCTGATTCACCCTCCAGACTTCACCTTCTCCTTCTCCTTCTTCTACTTCTTCTGATTCACCCTCCAGACTTCACCTTCTCCTTCTCCTTCTTCTGCTTCTTCTGATTCACCCTCCAGACTTCACCTTCTCCTTCTCCTTCTTCTGCTTCTTCTGATTCACCCTCCAGACTTCACCTTCTCCTTCTCCTTCTTCTGCTTCTTCTGATTCACCCTCCAGACTTCACCTTCTCCTTCTCCTTATTCTGCTTCTTCTGAATCACCCTCCAGACTTCACCTTCTCCTTCTCCTTCTTCTGCTTCTTCTGATTCACCCTCCAGACTTCACCTTCTCCTTCTCCTTCTTCTGCTTCTTCTGATTCACACTCCAGACTTCACCTTCACCTTCTCCTTCTTCTACTTCTTCTGATTCACCCTCCAGACTTCACCTTCTCCATCTCCTTCTTCTGCTTCTTCTGATTCACCCTCCAGACTTCACCTTCTCCTTCTCCTTCGTCTGCTTCTTCTGATTCACCCTCCAGACTTCACCTTCTCCTTCTCCTTCTTCTGCTTCTTCTGATTCACCCTCCAGACTTCACCTTCTCCTTCTCCTTCTTCTACTTCTTCTGATTCACCCTCCAGACTTCACCTTCTCCTTCTCCTTCTTCTGCTTCTTCTGATTCACCCTCCTGACTTCACCTTCTCCTTCTCCTTCTTCTACATCTTCTGATTCACCCTCCTGACTTCACCTTCTCCTTCTCCTTCTTCTACTTCTTCTGCTTCACCCTCCAGACTTCACCTTCTCCTTCTCCTTCTTCTACTTCTTCTGATTCACCCTCCAGACTTCACCTTCTACTTCTCCTTCTTCTGCTTCTTCTGATTCACCCTCCAGACTTCACCTTCTCCTTCTCCTTATTCTGCTTCTTCTGAATCACACTCCAGACTTCACCTTCTCCTTCTCCTTCTTCTGCTTCTTCTGATTCACCCTCCAGACTTCACCTTCTCCTTCTCCTTCTTCTGCTTCTTCTGATTCACCCTCCAGACTTCACCTTCACCTTCTCCTTCTTCTACTTCTTCTGATTCACCCTCCAGACTTCACCTTCTCCATCTCCTTCTTCTGCTTCTTCTGATTCACCCTCCAGACTTCACCTTCTCCTTCTCCTTCGTCTACTTCTTCTGATTCACCCTCCAGACTTCACCTTCTCCTTCTCCTTCTTCTGCTTCTTCTGATTCACCCTCCAGACTTCACCTTCTCCTTCTCCTTCTTCTACTTCTTCTGATTCACCCTCCAGACTTCACCTTCTCCTTCTCCTTCTTCTGATTCTTCTGATTCACCCTCCAGACTTCACCTTCTCCTTCTCCTTCTTCTGCTTCTTCTGATTCACCCTCCTGACTTCACCTTCTCCTTCTCCTTCTTCTACATCTTCTGATTCACCCTCCTGAATTCACCTTCTCCTTCTCCTTCTTCTACTTCTTCTGCTTCCCCCTCCAGACTTCACCTTCTCCTTCTCCTTCTTCTACTTCTTCTGATTCACCCTCCAGACTTCACCTTCTCCTTCTCCTTCTTCTACTTCTTCTGATTCACCCTCCAGACTTCACCTTCTCCTTCTCCTTCTTCTACTTCTTCTGATTCACCCTCCAGACTTCACCTTCTCCTTCTCCTTCTTCTGCTTCTTCTGATTCACCCTCCAGACATCACCTTCTCCTTCTCCTTATTCTGCTTCTTCTGAATCACCCTCCAGACTTCACCTTCTCCTTCTCCTTCTTCTGCTTCTTCTGATTCACCCTCCAGACTTCACCTTCTCCTTCTCCTTCTTCTACTTCTTCTGATTCACCCTCCAGACTTCACCTTCTCCATCTCCTTCTTCTGCTTCTTCTGATTCACCCTCCAGACTTCACCTTCTCCTTCTCCTTCGTCTACTTCTTCTGATTCACCCTCCAGACTACACCTTCTCCTTCTCCTTCTTCTACTTCTTCTGATTCACCCTCCAGAATTCACCTTCTCCTTCTCCTTCTTCTGATTCTTCTGATTCACCCTCCAGACTTCACCTTCTCTATCTCCTTCTTCTGCTTCTTCTGATTCACCCTCCTGACTTCACCTTCTCCTTCTCCTTCTTCTACTTCTTCTGATTCACCCTCCTGACTTCACCTTCTCCTTCTCCTTCTTCTACTTCTTCTGCTTCACCCTCCAGACTTCACCTTCTCCTTCTCCTTCTTCTACTTCTTCTGATTCACCCTCCAGACTTCACCTTCTCCTTCTCCTTCTTCTGCTTCTTCTGATTCACCCTCCAGACTTCACCTTCTCCTTCTCCTTATTCTGCTTCTTCTGATTCACCCTCCAGACTTCACCTTCTCCTTCTCCTTCTTCTGCTTCTTCTGATTCACCCTCCAGACTTCACCTTCTCCTTCTCCTTCTTCTGCTTCTTCTGATTCACCCTCCAGACTTCACCTTCTCCTTCTCCTTCTTCTGCTTCTTCTGATTCACCCTCCAGACTTCACCTTCTCCTTCTCCTTCTTCTACTTCTTCTGATTCACCCTCCAGACTTCACCTTCTCCTTCTCCTTCTTCTGCTTCTTCTGATTCACCCTCCTGACTTCACCTTCTCCTTCTCCTTCTTCTACATCTTCTGATTCACCCTCCTGACTTCACCTTCTCCTTCTCCTTCTTCTACTTCTTCTGCTTCACCCTCCAGACTTCACCTTCTCCTTCTCCTTCTTCTACTTCTTCTGATTCACCCTCCAGACTTCACCTTCTCCTTCTCCTTCTTCTACTTCTTCTGATTCACCCTGCAGACTTCACCTTCTCCTTCTCCTTCTTCTACTTCTTCTGATTCACCCTCCAGACTTCACCTTCTCCTTCTCCTTCTTCTGCTTCTTCTGATTCACCCTCCAGACTTCACCTTCTCCTTCTCCTTATTCTGCTTCTTCTGAATCACCCTCCAGACTTCACCTTCTCCTTCTCCTTCTTCTGCTTCTTCTGATTCACCCTCCAGACTTCACCTTCTCCTTCTCCTTCTTCTGCTTCTTCTGATTCACACTCCAGACTTCACCTTCACCTTCTCCTTCTTCTACTTCTTCTGATTCACCCTCCAGACTTCACCTTCTCCATCTCCTTCTTCTGCTTCTTCTGATTCACCCTCCAGACTTCACCTTCTCCTTCTCATTCGTCTGCTTCTTCTGATTCACCCTCCAGACTTCACCTTCTCCTTCTCCTTCTTCTGCTTCTTCTGATTCACCCTCCAGACTTCACCTTCTCCTTCTCCTTCTTTTACTTCTTCTGATTCACCCTCCAGACTTCACCTTCTCCTTCTCTTTCTTCTGCTTCTTCTGATTCACCCTCCAGACTTCACCTTCTCCTTCTCCTTCTTCTGATTCTTCTGATTCACCCTCCAGACTTCACCTTCTCCTTCTCCTTCTTCTGCTTCTTCTGATACACCCTCCTGACTTCACCTTCTCCTTCTCCTTCTTCTACATCTTCTGATTCACCCTCCTGACTTCACCTTCTCCTTCTCCTTCTTCTACTTCTTCTGCTTCACCCTCCAGACTTCACCTTCTCCTTCTCCTTCTTCTACTTCTTCTGATTCACCCTCCAGACTTCACCTTCTCCTTCTCCTTCTTCTACTTCTTCTGATTCACCCTCCAGACTTCACTTTCTCCTTCTCATTCTTCTACTTCTTCTGATTCACCCTCCAGACTTCACCTTCTCCATCTCCTTCTTCTGCTTCTTCTGATTCACCCTCCAGACTTTACCTTCTCCTTCTCCTTCGTCTACTTCTTCTGATTCACCCTCCAGACTACACCTTCTCCTTCTCCTTCTTCTACTTCTTCTGATTCACCCTCCAGACTTCACCTTCTCCTTCTCCTTCTTCTGTTTCTTCTGATTCACCCTCCAGACTTCACCTTCTCCTTCTCCTTCTTCTACTACTTCTGATTCACCCTCCAGACTTCACCTTCTCCTTCTCCTTCTTCTACTTCTTCTGATTCACCCTCCAGACTTCATCTTCTCCTTCTCCTTCTTCTGCTTCTTCTGATTCACCCTCCAGACTTCACCTTCTCCTTCTCCTTCTTCTACTTCTTCTGATTCACCCTCCAGACTTCACCTTCTCCTTCTCCTTCTTCTACTTCTTCTGATTCACCCTCCAGTCTTCACCTTCTCCTTCTCCTTCTTCTGTTTCTTCTGCTTCACCCTCCAGACTTCACCTTCTCCTTCTCTTTCTTCTGCTTCTTCTGATTCACCCTCCAGACTTCACCTTCTCCTTCTCCTTCTTCTGATTCTTCTGATTCACCCTCCAGACTTCACCTTCTCCATCTCCTTCTTCTGCTTCTTCTGATTCACCCTCCAGACTTCACCTTCTCCTTCTCATTCGTCTGCTTCTTCTGATTCACCCTCCAGACTTCACCTTCTCCTTCTCCTTCTTCTGCTTCTTCTGATTCACCCTCCAGACTTCACCTTCTCCTTCTCCTTCTTTTACTTCTTCTGATTCACCCTCCAGACTTCACCTTCTCCTTCTCTTTCTTCTGCTTCTTCTGATTCACCCTCCAGACTTCACCTTCTCCTTCTCCTTCTTCTGATTCTTCTGATTCACCCTCCAGACTTCACCTTCTCCTTCTCCTTCTTCTGCTTCTTCTGATACACCCTCCTGACTTCACCTTCTCCTTCTCCTTCTTCTACATCTTCTGATTCACCCTCCTGACTTCACCTTCTCCTTCTCCTTCTTCTACTTCTTCTGCTTCACCCTCCAGACTTCACCTTCTCCTTCTCCTTCTTCTACTTCTTCTGATTCACCCTCCAGACTTCACCTTCTCCTTCTCCTTCTTCTACTTCTTCTGATTCACCCTCCAGACTTCACTTTCTCCTTCTCATTCTTCTACTTCTTCTGATTCACCCTCCAGACTTCACCTTCTCCATCTCCTTCTTCTGCTTCTTCTGATTCACCCTCCAGACTTTACCTTCTCCTTCTCCTTCGTCTACTTCTTCTGATTCACCCTCCAGACTACACCTTCTCCTTCTCCTTCTTCTACTTCTTCTGATTCACCCTCCAGACTTCACCTTCTCCTTCTCCTTCTTCTGTTTCTTCTGATTCACCCTCCAGACTTCACCTTCTCCTTCTCCTTCTTCTACTACTTCTGATTCACCCTCCAGACTTCACCTTCTCCTTCTCCTTCTTCTACTTCTTCTGATTCACCCTCCAGACTTCATCTTCTCCTTCTCCTTCTTCTGCTTCTTCTGATTCACCCTCCAAACTTCACCTTCTCCTTCTCCTTCTTCTACTTCTTCTGATTCACCCTCCAGACTTCACCTTCTCCTTCTCCTTCTTCTACTTCTTCTGATTCACCCTCCAGTCTTCACCTTCTCCTTCTCCTTCTTCTGTTTCTTCTGCTTCACCCTCCAGACTTCACCTTCTCCTTCTCTTTCTTCTGCTTCTTCTGATTCACCCTCCAGACTTCACCTTCTCCTTCTCCTTCTTCTGATTCTTCTGATTCACCCTCCAGACTTCACCTTCTCCTTCTCCTTCTTCTGCTTCTTCTGATTCACCCTCCTGACTTCACCTTCTCCTTCTCCTTCTTCTACTTCTTCTGATTCACCCTCCTGACTTCACCTTCTCCTTCTCCTTCTTCTACTTCTTCTGCTTCACCCTCCAGACTTCACCTTCTCCTTCTCCTTCTTCTACTTCTTCTGATTCACCCTCCAGACTTCACCTTCTCCTTCTCCTTCTTCTGCTTCTTCTGATTCACCCTCCAGACTTCACCTTCTCCTTCTCCTTATTCTGCTTCTTCTGATTCACCCTCCAGACTTCAACTTCTCCTTCTCCTTATTCTGCTTCTTCTGATTCACCCTCCAGACTTCACCTTCTCCTTCTCCTTCCTTTGCTTCTTCTGATTCACCCTCCAGACTTCACCTTCTCCTTCTCCTTCTTCTGATTCTTCTGATTCACCCTCCAGACTTCACCTTCTCCTTCTCCATCTTCTGCTTCTTCTGATTCACCCTCCTGACTTCACCTTCTCCTTCTCCTTCTTCTACTTCTTCTGATTCACCCTCCTGACTTCACCTTCTCCTTCTCCATCTTCTACTTCTTCTGCTTCACCCTCCAGACTTCAACTTCTCCTTCTCCTTCTTCTACTTCTTCTGATTCACCCTCCAGACTTCACCTTCTCCTTCTCCTTCTTCTGCTTCGTCTGATTCACCCTCCAGACTTCACCTTCTCCTTCTCCTTCTTCTGCTTCTTCTGATTCACCCTCCAGACTTCACCTTCTCCTTCTCCTTCTTCTACTTCTTCTGATTCACCCTCCAGACTTCACCTTCTCCTTCTACTTCTTCTGCTTCTTCTGATTCACCCTCCAGACTTCACCTTCTCCTTCTCCTTCGTCTCCTTCTTCTGATTCCCCCTCCAGGCTGCACCTTCTCCTTCTCCTTCTTCTACTTCTTCTGATTCACCCTCCAGACTTCACCTTCTCCTTCTCATTCTTCTGTTTCTTCTGATTCACCCTCCAGACTTCATCTTCTCCTTCTCCTTCTTCTACTTCTTCTGATTCACCCTCCAGACTTCACCTTCTCCTTCTCCTTCTTCTACTTCTTCTGATTCACCCTCCAGACTTCATCTTCTATTTCTCCTTCTTCTACTTCTTCTGATTCACCCTCCAGACTTCACCTTCTCCTTCTCCTTCTTCTGCTTCTTCTGATTCACCCTCCAGACTTCACCTTCTCCTTCTCCTTATTCTGCTTCTTCTGATTCACCCTCCAGACTTCACCTTCTCCTTCTCCTTCTTCTACTTCTTCTGATTCACCCTCCAGACTTCACCTTCTCCTTCTTCTGCTTCTTCTGATTCACCCTCCAGACTTCACCTTCTCCTTCTCCTTCGTCTACTTCTTCTGATTCACCCTCCAGACTACACCTTCTCCTTCTCCTTCTTCTACTTCTTCTGATTCACCCTCCAGACTTCACCTTCTCCTTCTCCTTCTTCTGTTTCTTCTGATTCACCCTCCAGACTTCATCTTCTCCTTCTCCTTCTTCTCCTTCTTCTGATTCACCCTCCAGACTTCACCTTCTCCTTCTCCTTCTTCTACTTCTTCTGATTCACCCTCCAGACTTCACCTTCTCCTTCTCCTTCGTCTCCTTCTTCTGATTCCCCCTCCAGGCTGCACCTTCTCCTTCTCCTTCTTCTACTTCTTCTGATTCACCCTCCAGACTTCACCTTCTCCTTCTCATTCTTCTGTTTCTTCTGATTCACCCTCCAGACTTCATCTTCTCCTTCTCCTTCTTCTACTTCTTCTGATTCACCCTCCAGACTTCACCTTCTCCTTCTCCTTCTTCTACTTCTTCTGATTCACCCTCCAGACTTCATCTTCTATTTCTCCTTCTTCTACTTCTTCTGATTCACCCTCCAGACTTCACCTTCTCCTTCTCCTTCTTCTGCTTCTTCTGATTCACCCTCCAGACTTCACCTTCTCCTTCTCCTTATTCTGCTTCTTCTGATTCACCCTCCAGACTTCACCTTCTCCTTCTCCTTCTTCTGCTTCTTCTGATTCACCCTCCAGACTTCACCTTCTCCTTCTTCTGCTTCTTCTGATTCACCCTCCAGACTTCACCTTCTCCTTCTCCTTCGTCTACTTCTTCTGATTCACCCTCCAGACTACACCTTCTCCTTCTCCTTCTTCTACTTCTTCTGATTCACCCTCCAGACTTCACCTTCTCCTTCTCCTTCTTCTGTTTCTTCTGATTCACCCTCCAGACTTCATCTTCTCCTTCTCCTTCTTCTCCTTCTTCTGATTCACCCTCCAGACTTCACCTTCTCCTTCTCCTTCTTCTACTTCTTCTGATTCACCCTCCAGACTTCATCTTCTCCTTCTCCTTCTTCTACTTCTTCTGATTCACCCTCCAGACTTCACCTTCTCCTTCTCCTTCTTCTGCTTCTTCTGATTCACCCTCCAGACTTCACCTTCTCCTTCTCCTTATTCTGCTTCTTCTGATTCACCTCCAGACTTCACCTTCTCCTTCTCCTTCTTCTGCTTCTTCTGATTCAACCTCCAGACTTCACCTTCTCCTTCTCCTTCTTCTGCTTCTTCTGATTCACCCTCCAGACTTCACCTTCTCCTTCTCCTTCTTCTACTTCTTCTGATTCAGCCTCCAGACTTAACCTTCTCCTTCTCCTTCTTCTGCTTCTTCTGATTCACCCTCCAGACTTCACCTTCTCCTTCTCCTTCGTCTACTTCTTCTGATTCACCCTCCAGACGACACCTTCTCCTTCTCCTTCTTCTACTTCTTCTGATTCACCCTCCAGACTTCACCTTCTCCTTCTCCTTCTTCTGTTTCTTCTGATTCACCCTCCAGACTTCATCTTCTCCTTCTCCTTCTTCTACTTCTTCTGATTCACCCTCCAGACTTCACCTTCTCCTTCTCCTTCTTCTACTTCTTCTGATTCACCCTCCGGACTTCATCTTCTCCTTCTCCTTCTTCTGCTTCTTCTGATTCACCCTCCAGACTTTACCTTCTCCTTCTCCTTCTTCTGCTTCTTCTGATTCACCCTCCAGACTTCAACTTCTCCTTCTCCTTCTTCTACTTCTTCTGATTCACCCTCCAGACTTCACCTTCTCCTTCTCCTTCTTCTACTTCTTCTGATTCACCCTCCAGTCTTCACCTTCTCCTTCTCCTTCTTCTGTTTCTTCTGCTTCACCCTCCAGACTTCACCTTCTCCTTCTCTTTCTTCTGCTTCTTCTGATTCACCCTCCAGACTTCACCTTCTCCTTCTCCTTCTTCTGATTCTTCTGATTCACCCTCCAGACTTCACCTTCTCCTTCTCCTTCTTCTGCTTCTTCTGATTCACCCTCCTGACTTCACCTTCTCCTTCTCCTTCTTCTACTTCTTCTGATTCACCCTCCTGACTTCACCTTCTCCTTCTCCTTCTTCTACTTCTTCTGCTTCACCCTCCAGACTTCACCTTCTCCTTCTCCTTCTTCTACTTCTTCTGATTCACCCTCCAGACTTCACCTTCTCCTTCTCCTTCTTCTGCTTCTTCTGATTCACCCTCCAGACTTCACCTTCTCATTCTCCTTCTTCTCCTTCTTCTGTTGCGCCCTCCAGACTTCACCTTCTCCTTCTCCTTCTTCTGCTTCTTCTGCTTCACACTCCAGACTTCACCTTCTCCTTCTCCTTCTTCTGCTTCTTCTGCTGCGCCCTCCAGGCTTCACCTTCTCCTTCTCCTTCTTCTGCTTCTTCTGCTTCACCGTCCTGACTTCACCTTCTCCTTCTCCTTCTTCTACTTCTACTGCTACACCCCCCTGACTTCACCTGCTCCTTCTCCTTCTTCTGCTTCTTCTGATTCACCCTCCTGACTTCACCTTCTCCTTCTCCTTCTTCTGCTTCTTCTGATTCACCCTCCAGACTTCACCTTCTCCTTCTCCTTCTTCTGCTTCTTCTGATTCACCCTCCAGACTTCACCTTCTCCTTCTCCTTCTTCTGCTTCTTCTGATTCACCCTCCAGACTTCACCTTCTCCTTCTCCTTCTTCTGCTTCTTCTGATTCACCCTCCAGACTTCACCTTCTCCTTCTCCTTCTTCTACTTCTTCTGATTCACCCTCCAGACTTCACCTTCTCCTTCTCCTTCTTCTACTTCTTCTGATTCACCCTCCAGTCTTCACCTTCTCCTTCTCCTTCTTCTGTTTCTTCTGCTTCACCCTCCAGACTTCACCTTCTCCTTCTCTTTCTTCTGCTTCTTCTGCTTCACCCTCCAGACTTCACCTTCTCCTTCTCCTTCTTCTGATTCTTCTGATTCACCCTCCAGACTTCACCTTCTCTATCTCCTTCTTCTGCTTCTTCTGATTCATCCTCCTGACTTCACCTTCTCCTTCTCCTTCTTCTACTTCTTCTGATTCACCCTCCTGACTTCACCTTCTCCTTCTCCTTCCTCTACTTCTTCAGCTTCACCCTCCAGACTTCACCTTCTCCTTCTCCTTCTTCTACTTCTTCTGATTCACCCTCCAGACTTCACCTTCTCCTTCTCCTTCTTCTGCTTCTTCTGATTCACCCTCCAGACTTCACCTTCTCCTTCTCCTTATTCTGCTTCTTCTGATTCACCCTCCAGACTTCACCTTCTCCTTCTCCTTCTTCTGCTTCTTCTGATTCACCCTCCAGACTTCACCTTCTCCTTCTCCTTCTTCTGCTTCTTCTGATTCACCCTCCAGACTTCACCTTCTCCTTCTCCTTCTTCTGCTTCTTCTGATTCACCCTCCAGACTTCACCTTCTCCTTCTCCTTCTTCTACTTCTTCTGATTCACCCTCCAGACTTCACCTTCTCCTTCTCCTTCTTCTGCTTCTTCTGATTCACCCTCCTGACTTCACCTTCTCCTTCTCCTTCTTCTACATCTTCTGATTCACCCTCCTGACTTCACCTTCTCCTTCTCCTTCTTCTACTTCTTCTGCTTCACCCTCCAGACTTCACCTTCTCCTTCTCCTTCTTCTACTTCTTCTGATTCACCTTCCAGACTTCACCTTCTCCTTCTCCTTCTTCTACTTCTTCTGATTCACCCTCCAGACTTCACCTTCTCCTTCTCCTTCTTCTACTTCTTCTGATTCACCCTCCAGACTTCACCTTCTACTTCTCCTTCTTCTGCTTCTTCTGATTCACCCTCCAGACTTCACCTTCTCCTTCTCCTTATTCTGCTTCTTCTGAATCACCCTCCAGACTTCACCTTCTCCTTCTCCTGCTTCTGCTTCTTCTGATTCACCCTCCAGACTTCACCTTCTCCTTCTCCTTCTTCTGCTTCTTCTGATTCACCCTCCAGACTTCACCTTCACCTTCTCCTTCTTCTACTTCTTCTGATTCACCCTCCAGACTTCACCTTCTCCATCTCCTTCTTCTGCTTCTTCTGATTCACCCTCCAGACTTCACCTTCTCCTTCTTCTGCTTCTTCTGATTCACCCTCCAGACTTCACCTTCTCCTTCTCCTTCTTCTACTTCTTCTGATTCACCCTCCAGACTTCACCTTCTCCTTCTCCTTCCTTTGCTTCTTCTGATTCACCCTCCAGACTTCACCTTCTCCTTCTCCTTCTTCTGATTCTTCTGATTCACCCTCCAGACTTCACCTTCTCCTTCTCCATCTTCTGCTTCTTCTGATTCACCCTCCTGACTTCACCTTCTCCTTCTCCTTCTTCTACTTCTTCTGATTCACCCTCCTGACTTCACCTTCTCCTTCTCCATCTTCTACTTCTTCTGCTTCACCCTCCAGACTTCAACTTCTCCTTCTCCTTCTTCTACTTCTTCTGATTCACCCTCCAGACTTCACCTTCTCCTTCTCCTTCTTCTGCTTCGTCTGATTCACCCTCCAGACTTCACCTTCTCCTTCTCCTTCTTCTGCTTCTTCTGATTCACCCTCCAGACTTCACCTTCTCCTTCTCCTTCTTCTACTTCTTCTGATTCACCCTCCAGACTTCACCTTCTCCTTCTACTTCTTCTGCTTCTTCTGATTCACCCTCCAGACTTCACCTTCTCCTTCTCCTTCGTCTCCTTCTTCTGATTCACCCTCCAGGCTGCACCTTCTCCTTCTCCTTCTTCTACTTCTTCTGATTCACCCTCCAGACTTCACCTTCTCCTTCTCATTCTTCTGTTTCTTCTGATTCACCCTCCAGACTTCATCTTCTATTTCTCCTTCTTCTACTTCTTCTGATTCACCCTCCAGACTTCACCTTCTCCTTCTCCTTCTTCTGCTTCTTCTGATTCACCCTCCAGACTTCACCTTCTCCTTCTCCTTATTCTGCTTCTTCTGATTCACCCTCCAGACTTCACCTTCTCCTTCTCCTTCTTCTACTTCTTCTGATTCACCCTCCAGACTTCACCTTCTCCTTCTTCTGCTTCTTCTGATTCACCCTCCAGACTTCACCTTCTCCTTCTCCTTCGTCTACTTCTTCTGATTCACCCTCCAGACTACACCTTCTCCTTCTCCTTCTTCTACTTCTTCTGATTCACCCTCCAGACTTCACCTTCTCCTTCTCCTTCTTCTGTTTCTTCTGATTCACCCTCCAGACTTCATCTTCTCCTTCTCCTTCTTCTCCTTCTTCTGATTCACCCTCCAGACTTCACCTTCTCCTTCTCCTTCTTCTACTTCTTCTGATTCACCCTCCAGACTTCATCTTCTCCTTCTCCTTCTTCTACTTCTTCTGATTCACCCTCCAGACTTCACCTTCTCCTTCTCCTTCTTCTGCTTCTTCTGATTCACCCTCCAGACTTCACCTTCTCCTTCTCCTTATTCTGCTTCTTCTGATTCACCTCCAGACTTCACCTTCTCCTTCTCCTTCTTCTGCTTCTTCTGATTCACCCTCCAGACATCACCTTCTCCTTCTCCTTCTTCTGCTTCTTCTGATTCACCCTCCAGACTTCACCTTCTCCTTCTCCTTCTTCTACTTCTTCTGATTCACCCTCCAGACTTAACCTTCTCCTTCTCCTTCTTCTGCTTCTTCTGATTCACCCTCCAGACTTCACCTTCTCCTTCTCCTTCGTCTACTTCTTCTGATTCACCCTCCAGACTTAACCTTCTCCTTCTCCTTCTTCTGCTTCTTCTGATTCACCCTCCTGACTTCACCTTCTCCTTCTCCATCTTCTACTTCTTCTGCTTCACCCTCCAGACTTCAACTTCTCCTTCTCCTTCTTCTACTTCTTCTGATTCACCCTCCAGACTTCACCTTCTCCTTCTCCTTCTTCTGCTTCGTCTGATTCACCCTCCAGACTTCACCTTCTCCTTCTCCTTCTTCTGCTTCTTCTGATTCACCCTCCAGACTTCACCTTCTCCTTCTCCTTCTTCTACTTCTTCTGATTCACCCTCCAGACTTCACCTTCTCCTTCTACTTCTTCTGCTTCTTCTGATTCACCCTCCAGACTTCACCTTCTCCTTCTCCTTCGTCTCCTTCTTCTGATTCACCCTCCAGGCTGCACCTTCTCCTTCTCCTTCTTCTACTTCTTCTGATTCACCCTCCAGACTTCACCTTCTCCTTCTCATTCTTCTGTTTCTTCTGATTCACCCTCCAGACTTCATCTTCTCCTTCTCCTTCTTCTACTTCTTCTGATTCACCCTCCAGACTTCACCTTCTCCTTCTCCTTCTTCTACTTCTTCTGATTCACCCTCCAGACTTCATCTTCTATTTCTCCTTCTTCTACTTCTTCTGATTCACCCTCCAGACTTCACCTTCTCCTTCTCCTTCTTCTGCTTCTTCTGATTCACCCTCCAGACTTCACCTTCTCCTTCTCCTTATTCTGCTTCTTCTGATTCACCCTCCAGACTTCACCTTCTCCTTCTCCTTCTTCTACTTCTTCTGATTCACCCTCCAGACTTCACCTTCTCCTTTCTCTGCTTCTTCTGATTCACCCTCCAGACTTCACCTTCTCCTTCTCCTTCGTCTACTTCTTCTGATTCACCCTCCAGACTACACCTTCTCCTTCTCCTTCTTCTACTTCTTCTGATTCACCCTCCAGACTTCACCTTCTCCTTCTCCTTCTTCTGTTTCTTCTGATTCACCCTCCAGACTTCATCTTCTCCTTCTCCTTCTTCTCCTTCTTCTGATTCACCCTCCAGACTTCACCTTCTCCTTCTCCTTCTTCTACTTCTTCTGATTCACCCTCCAGACTTCATCTTCTCCTTCTCCTTCTTCTACTTCTTCTGATTCACCCTCCAGACTTCACCTTCTCCTTCTCCTTCTTCTGCTTCTTCTGATTCACCCTCCAGACTTCACCTTCTCCTTCTCCTTATTCTGCTTCTTCTGATTCACCTCCAGACTTCACCTTCTCCTTCTCCTTCTTCTGCTTCTTCTGATTCACCCTCCAGACTTCACCTTCTCCTTCTCCTTCTTCTGCTTCTTCTGATTCACCCTCCAGACTTCACCTTCTCCTTCTCCTTCTTCTACTTCTTCTGATTCACCCTCCAGACTTAACCTTCTCCTTCTCCTTCTTCTGCTTCTTCTGATTCACCCTCCAGACTTCACCTTCTCCTTCTCCTTCGTCTACTTCTTCTGATTCACCCTCCAGACGACACCTTCTCCTTCTCCTTCTTCTACTTCTTCTGATTCACCCTCCAGACTTCACCTTCTCCTTCTCCTTCTTCTGTTTCTTCTGATTCACCCTCCAGACTTCATCTTCTCCTTCTCCTTCTCCTACTTCTTCTGATTCACCCTCCAGACTTCACCTTCTCCTTCTCCTTCTTCTACTTCTTCTGATTCACCCTCCGGACTTCATCTTCTCCTTCTCCTTCTTCTGCTTCTTCTGATTCACCCTCCAGACTTTACCTTCTCCTTCTCCTTCTTCTGCTTCTTCTGATTGACCCTCCAGACTTCAACTTCTCCTTCTCCTTCTTCTACTTCTTCTGATTCACCCTCCAGACTTCACCTTCTCCTTCTCCTTCTTCTACTTCTTCTGATTCACCCTCCAGTCTTCACCTTCTCCTTCTCCTTCTTCTGTTTCTTCTGCTTCACCCTCCAGACTTCACCTTCTCCTTCTCTTTCTTCTGCTTCTTCTGATTCACCCTCCAGACTTCACCTTCTCCTTCTCCTTCTTCTGATTCTTCTGATTCACCCTCCAGACTTCACCTTCTCCTTCTCCTTCTTCTGCTTCTTCTGATTCACCCTCCTGACTTCACCTTCTCCTTCTCCTTCTTCTACTTCTTCTGATTCACCCTCCTGACTTCACCTTCTCCTTCTCCTTCTTCTACTTCTTCTGCTTCACCCTCCAGACTTCACCTTCTCCTTCTCCTTCTTCTACTTCTTCTGATTCACCCTCCAGACTTCACCTTCTCCTTCTCCTTCTTCTGCTTCTTCTGATTCACCCTCCAGACTTCACCTTCTCATTCTCCTTCTTCTCCTTCTTCTGCTGCGCCCTCCAGACTTCACCTTCTCCTTCTCCTTCTTCTGCTTCTTCTGCTTCACACTCCAGACTTCACCTTCTCCTTCTCCTTCTTCTGCTTCTTCTGCTGCGCCCTCCAGGCTTCACCTTCTCCTTCTCCTTCTTCTGCTTCTTCTGCTTCACCGTCCTGACTTCACCTTCTCCTTCTCCTTCTTCTACTTCTACTGCTACACCCCCCTGACTTCACCTGCTCCTTCTCCTTCTTCTGCTTCTTCTGATTCACCCTCCTGACTTCACCTTCTCCTTCTCCTTCTTCTGCTTCTTCTGATTCACCCTCCAGACTTCACCTTCTCCTTCTCCTTCTTCTGCTTCTTCTGATTCACCCTCCAGACTTCACCTTCTCCTTCTCCTTCTTCTGCTTCTTCTGATTCACCCTCCAGACTTCACCTTCTCCTTCTCCTTCTTCTGCTTCTTCTGATTCACCCTCCAGAATTCACCTTCTCCTTCTCCTTCTTCTACTTCTTCTGATTCACCCTCCAGACTTCACCTTCTCCTTCTCCTTCTTCTACTTCTTCTGATTCACCCTCCAGTCTTCACCTTCTCCTTCTCCTTCTTCTGTTTCTTCTGCTTCACCCTCCAGACTTCACCTTCTCCTTCTCTTTCTTCTGCTTCTTCTGCTTCACCCTCCAGACTTCACCTTCTCCTTCTCCTTCTTCTGATTCTTCTGATTCACCCTCCAGACTTCACCTTCTCTATCTCCTTCTTCTGCTTCTTCTGATTCACCCTCCTGACTTCACCTTCTCCTTCTCCTTCTTCTACTTCTTCTGATTCACCCTCCTGACTTCACCTTCTCCTTCTCCTTCCTCTACTTCTTCAGCTTCACCCTCCAGACTTCACCTTCTCCTTCTCCTTCTTCTACTTCTTCTGATTCACCCTCCAGACTTCACCTTCTCCTTCTCCTTCTTCTGCTTCTTCTGATTCACCCTCCAGACTTCACCTTCTCCTTCTCCTTATTCTGCTTCTTCTGATTCACCCTCCAGACTTCACCTTCTCCTTCTCCTTCTTCTGCTTCTTCTGATTCACCCTCCAGACTTCACCTTCTCCTTCTCCTTCTTCTGCTTCTTCTGATTCACCCTCCAGACTTCACCTTCTCCTTCTCCTTCTTCTGCTTCTTCTGATTCACCCTCCAGACTTCACCTTCTCCTTCTCCTTCTTCTACTTCTTCTGATTCACCCTCCAGACTTCACCTTCTCCTTCTCCTTCTTCTGCTTCTTCTGATTCACCCTCCTGACTTCACCTTCTCCTTCTCCTTCTTCTACATCTTCTGATTCACCCTCCTGACTTCACCTTCTCCTTCTCCTTCTTCTACTTCTTCTGCTTCACCCTCCAGACTTCACCTTCTCCTTCTCCTTCTTCTACTTCTTCTGATTCACCTTCCAGACTTCACCTTCTCCTTCTCCTTCTTCTACTTCTTCTGATTCACCCTCCAGACTTCACCTTCTCCTTCTCCTTCTTCTACTTCTTCTGATTCACCCTCCAGACTTCACCTTCTACTTCTCCTTCTTCTGCTTCTTCTGATTCACCCTCCAGACTTCACCTTCTCCTTCTCCTTATTCTGCTTCTTCTGAATCACCCTCCAGACTTCACCTTCTCCTTCTCCTTCTTCTGCTTCTTCTGATTCACCCTCCAGACTTCACCTTCTCCTTCTCCTTCTTCTGCTTCTTCTGATTCACCCTCCAGACTTCACCTTCACCTTCTCCTTCTTCTACTTCTTCTGATTCACCCTCCAGACTTCACCTTCTCCATCTCCTTCTTCTGCTTCTTCTGATTCACCCTCCAGACTTCACCTTCTCCTTCTTCTGCTTCTTCTGATTCACCCTCCAGACTTCACCTTCTCCTTCTCCTTCTTCTACTTCTTCTGATTCTCCCTCCAGACTTCACCTTCTCCTTCTCCTTCTTCTGATTCTTCTGATTCACCCTCCAGACTTCACCTTCTCCTTCTCCTTCTTCTGCTTCTTCTGATTCACCCTCCTGACTTCACCTTCTCAATCTCCTTCTTCTACATCTTCTGATTCACCCTCCTGACTTCACCTTCTCCTTCTCCTTCTTCTACTTCTTCTGCTTCCCCCTCCAGACTTCACCTTCTCCTTCTCCTTCTTCTACTTCTTCTGATTCACCCTCCAGACTTCACCTTCTCCTTCTCCTTCTTCTACTTCTTCTGATTCACCCTCCAGACTTCACCTTCTCCTTCTCCTTCTTCTACTTCTTCTGATTCACCCTCCAGACTTCACCTTCTCCTTCTCCTTCTTCTGCTTCTTCTGATTCACCCTCCAGACATCACCTTCTCCTTCTCCTTATTCTGCTTCTTCTGAATCACCCTCCAGACTTCACCTTCTCCTTCTCCTTCTTCTGCTTCTTCTGATTCACCCTCCAGACTTCACCTTCTCCTTCTCCTTCTTCTACTTCTTCTGATTCACCCTCCAGACTTCACCTTCTCCATCTCCTTCTTTTGCTTCTTCTGATTCACCCTCCAGACTTCACCTTCTCCTTCTCCTTCGTCTACTTCTTCTGATTCACCCTCCAGACTACACCTTCTCCTTCTCCTTCTTCTACTTCTTCTGATTCACCCTCCAGACTTCACCTTCTCCTTCTCCTTCTTCTGTTTCTTCTGATTCACCCTCCAGACTTCACCTTCTCCTTCTGCTTCTTCTACTACTTCTGATTCACCCTCCAGACTTCACCTTCTCCTTCTCCTTCTTCTACTTCTTCTGATTCACCCTCCAGACTTCATCTTCTCCTTCTCCTTCTTCTGCTTCTTCTGATTCACCCTCCAGACTTCACCTTCTCCTTCTCCTTCTTCTGCTTCTTCTGATTCACCCTCCAGACTTCACCTTCTCCTTCTCCTTCTTCTACTTCTTCTGATTCACCCTCCAGACTTCACCTTCTCCTTCTCCTTCTTCTACTTCTTCTGATTCACCCTCCAGTCTTCACCTTCTCCTTCTCCTTCTTCTGTTTCTTCTGCTTCACCCTCCAGACTTCACCTTCTCCTTCTCTTTCTTCTGCTTCTTCTGATTCACCCTCCAGACTTCACCTTCTCCTTCTCCTTCTTCTGATTCTTCTGATTCACCCTCCAGACTTCACCTACTCCTTCTCCTTCTTCTGCTTCTTCTGATTCACCCTCCTGACTTCACCTTCTCCTTCTCCTTCTTCTACTTCTTCTGATTCACCCTCCTGACTTCAGCTTCTCCTTCTCCTTCTTCTACTTCTTCTGCTTCACCCTCCAGACTTCACCTTCTCCTTCTCCTTCTTCTACTTCTTCTGATTCACCCTCCAGACTTCACCTTCTCCTTCTCCTTATTCTGCTTCTTCTGATTCACCCTCCAGACTTCACCTTCTCCTTCTCCTTATTCTGCTTCTTCTGATTCACCCTCCAGACTTCACCTTCTCCTTCTCCTTCCTTTGCTTCTTCTGATTCACCCTCCAGACTTCACCTTCTCCTTCTCCTTCTTCTGATTCTTCTGATTCACCCTCCAGACGTCACCTTCTCCTTCTCCATCTTCTGCTTCTTCTGATTCACCCTCCTGACTTCACCTTCTCCTTCTCCTTCTTCTACTTCTTCTGATTCACCCTCCTGACTTCAGCTTCTCCTTCTCCTTCTTCTACTTCTTCTGATTCACCCTCCTGACTTCAGCTTCTCCTTCTCCTTCTTCTACTTCTTCTGCTTCACCCTCCAGACTTCACCTTCTCCTTCTCCTTCTTCTACTTCTTCTGATTCACCCTCCAGACTTCACCTTCTCCTTCTCCTTATTCTGCTTCTTCTGATTCACCCTCCAGACTTCACCTTCTCCTTCTCCTTATTCTGCTTCTTCTGATTCACCCTCCAGACTTCACCTTCTCCTTCTCCTTCCTTTGCTTCTTCTGATTCACCCTCCAGACTTCACCTTCTCCTTCTCCTTCTTCTGATTCTTCTGATTCACCCTCCAGACTTCACCTTCTCCTTCTCCATCTTCTGCTTCTTCTGATTCACCCTCCAGACTTCAACTTCTCCTTCTCCTTCTTCTAATTCTTCTGATTCACCCTCCAGACTTCACCTTCTCCTTCTCCTTCTTCTGCTTCTTCTGATTCACCCTCCAGACTTCACCTTCTCCTTCTCCTTCTTCTGCTTCTTCTGATTCACCCTCCAGACTTCACCTTCTCCTTCTCCTTCTTCTACTTCTTCTGATTCACCCTCCAGACTTCACCTTCTCCTTCTCCTTCTTCTGCTTCTTCTGATTCACCCTCCAGACTTCACCTTCTCCTTCTCCTTCGTCTACTTCTTCTGATTCACCCTCCAGACTACACCTTCTCCTTCTCCTTCTTCTACTTCTTCTGATTCACCCTCCAGACTTCACCTTCTCCTCCTCCTTCTTCTGTTTCTTCTGATTCACCCTCCAGACTTCATCTTCTCCTTCTCCTTCTTCTACTTCTTCTGATTCACCCTCCAGACCTCACCTTCTCCTTCTCCTTCTTCTACTTCTTCTGATTCACCCTCCAGTCTTCACCTTCTCCTTCTCCTTCTTCTGTTTCTTCTGCTTCACCCTCCAGACTTCACCTTCTACTTCTCTTTCTTCTGCTTCTTCTGATTCACCCTCCAGACTTCACCTTCTCCTTCTCCTTCTTCTGATTCTTCTGATTCACCCTCCAGACTTCACCTTCTCCTTCTCCTTCTTCTGCTTCTTCTGATTCACCCTCCTGACTTCACCTTCTCCTTCTCCTTCTTCTACTTCTTCTGATTCACCCTCCTGACTTCACCTTCTCCTTCTCCTTCTTCTACTTCTTCTGCTTCACCCTCCAGACTTCACCTTCTCCTTCTCCTTCTTCTACTTCTTCTGATTCACCCTCCAGACTTCACCTTCTCCTTCTCCTTCTTCTGCTTCTTCTGATTCACCCTCCAGACTTCACCTTCTCCTTCTCCTTATTCTGCTTCTTCTGATTCACCCTCCAGACTTCAACTTCTCCTTCTCCTTATTCTGCTTCTTCAGATTCACCCTCCAGACTTCACCTTCTCCTTCTCCTTATTCTGCTTCTTCTGATTCACCCTCCAGACTTCACCTTCTCCTTCTCCTTCCTTTGCTTCTTCTGATTCACCCTCCAGACTTCACCTTCTCCTTCTCCTTCTTCTGATTCGTCTGCTTCACTCTCCTGACTTCACCTTCTCCTTCTCCTTCTTCTACTTCTTCTGATTCACCCTCCAGACTTCACCTACTCCTTCTCCTTCTTCTGCTTCTTCTGATTCACCCTCCTGACTTCACCTTCTCCTTCTCCTTCTTCTGCTTCTTCTGATTCACCCTCCAGACTTCACCTTCTCCTTCTCCTTCTTCTGCTTCTTCTGATTCACCCTCCAGACTTCACCTTCTCCTTCTCCTTCTTCTGCTTCTTCTGATTCACCCTCCAGACCTCACCTTCTCCTTCTCCTTCTTCTACTTCTTCTGATTCACCCTCCAGACTTCATCTTCTCCTTCTCCTTCTTCTGCTTCTTCCGATTCACCCTCCAGACTTCACCTTCTCCTTCTCCTTCTTCTGCTTCTTCTGATTCACCCTCCAGACTTCACCTTCTCCTTCTCCTTCTTCTACTTCTTCTGATTCACCCTCCAGACTTCACCTTCTCCTTCTCCTTCTTCTACTTCTTCTGATTCACCCTCCAGTCTTCACCTTCTCCTTCTCCTTCTTCTGTTTCTTCTGCTTCACCCTCCAGACTTCACCTTCTCCTTCTCTTTCTTCTGCTTCTTCTGCTTCACCCTCCAGACTTCACCTACTCCTTCTCCTTCTTCTGATTCTTCTGATTCACCCTCCAGACTTCACCTTCTCTATCTCCTTCTTCTGCTTCTTCTGATTCACCCTCCTGACTTCACCTTCTCCTTCTCCTTCTTCTACTTCTTCTGATTCACCCTCCTGACTTCACCTTCTCCTTCTCCTTCTTCTACTTCTTCTGCTTCACCCTCCAGACTTCACCTTCTCCTTCTCCTTCTTCTACTTCTTCTGATTCACCCTCCAGACTTCACCTTCTCCTTCTCCTTCTTCTGCTTCTTCTGATTCACCCTCCAGACTTCACCTTCTCCTTCTACTTATTCTGCTTCTTCTGATTCACCCTCCAGACTTCACCTTCTCCTTCTTCTGCTATTTCTGATTCACCCTCCAGACTTCACCTTCTCCTTCTCCTTCTTCTGCTTCTTCTGATTCACCCTCCAGACTTCACCTTCTCCTTCTCCTTCTTCTGCTTCTTCTGATTCACCCTCCAGACTTCACCTTCTCCTTCTCCTTCTTCTGCTTCTTCTGATTCACCCTCCTGACTTCACCTTCTCCTTCTCCTTCTTCTACATCTTCTGATTCACCCTCCTGACTTCACCTTCTCCTTCTCCTTCTTCTACATCTACTGATTCACCCTCCTGACTTCACCTTCTCCTTCTCCTTCTTCTACTTCTTCTGCTTCAACCTCCAGACTTCACCTTCTCCTTCTCCTTCTTCTACTTCTTCTGATTCACCCTCCAGACTTCACCTTCTCCTTCTCCTTCTTCTACTTCTTCTGATTCACCCTCCTGACTTCAGCTTCTCCTTCTCCTTCTTCTACTTCTTCTGCTTCACCCTCCAGACTTCACCTTCTCCTTCTCCTTCTTCTACTTTTTCTGATTCACCCTCCAGACTTCACCTTCTCCTTCTCCTTATTCTGCTTCTTCTGATTCACCCTCCAGACTTCACCTTCTCCTTCTCCTTATTCTGCTTCTTCTGATTCACCCTCCAGACTTCACCTTCTCCTTCTCCTTCCTTTGCTTCTTCTGATTCACCCTCCAGACTTCACCTTCTCCTTCTCCTTCTTCTGATTCTTCTGATTCACCCTCCAGACTTCACCTTCTCCTTCTCCATCTTCTGCTTCTTCTGATTCACCCTCCTGACTTCACCTTCTCCTTCTCCTTCTTCTACTTCTTCTGATTCACCCTCCTGACTTCACCTTCTCCTTCTCCATCTTCTACTTCTTCTGCTTCACCCTCCAGACTTCACCTTCTCCTCCTCCTTCTTCTGTTTCTTCTGATTCACCCTCCAGACTTCATCTTCTCCTTCTCCTTCTTCTACTTCTTCTGATTCACCCTCCAGACTTCACCTTCTCCTTCTCCTTCTTCTACTTCTTCTGATTCACCCTCCAGACTTCATCTTCTCCTTCTCCTTCTTCTGCTTCTTCTGATTCACCCTCCAGACTTCACCTTCTCCTTCTCCTTCTTCTGCTTCTTCTGATTCACCCTCCAGACTTCAACTTCTCCTTCTCCTTCTTCTACTTCTTCTGATTCACCCTCCAGACTTCACCTTCTCCTTCTTCTTCTTCTACTTCTTCCGATTCACCCTCCAGACTTCATCTTCTCCTTCTCCTTCTTCTGCTTCTTCTGATTCACCCTCCAGACTTCACCTTCTCCTTCTCCTTCTTCTGCTTCTTCTGATTCACCCTCCAGACTTCACCTTCTCCTTCTCCTTCTTCTACTTCTTCTGATTCACCCTCCAGACTTCACCTTCTCCTTCTCCTTCTTCTACTTCTTCTGATTCACCCTCCAGTCTTCACCTTCTCCTTCTCCTTCTTCTGTTTCTTCTGCTTCACCCTCCAGACTTCACCTTCTCCTTCTCTTTCTTCTGCTTCTTCTGATTCACCCTCCAGACTTCACCTTCTCCTTCTCCTTCTTCTGATTCTTCTGATTCACCCTCCAGACTTCACCTTCTCCTTCTCCTTCTTCTGCTTCTTCTGATTCACCCTCCTGACTTCACCTTCTCCTTCTCCTTCTTCTACTTCTTCTGATTCACCCTCCTGACTTCACCTTCTCCTTCTCCTTCTTCTACTTCTTCTGCTTCACCCTCCAGACTTCACCTTCTCCTTCTCCTTCTTCTGCTTCTTCTGATTCACCCTCCAGACTTCACCTTCTCCTTCTCCTTCTTCTGCTTCTTCTGATTCACCCTCCAGACTTCACCTTCTCCTTCTCCTTATTCTGCTTCTTCTGATTCACACTCCAGACTTCACCTTCTCCTTCTCCTTATTCTGCTTCTTCTGATTCACCCTCCAGACTTCACCTTCTCCTTCTCCTTCCTCTGCTTCTTCTGATTCACCCTCCAGACTTCACCTTCTCCTTCTCCTTCTTCTGATTCTTCTGATTCACCCTCCAGACTTCACCTTCTCCTTCTCCATCTTCTGCTTCTTCTGATTCACCCTCCTGACTTCACCTTCTCCTTCTCCTTCTTCTACTTCTTCTGATTCACCCTCCTGACTTCACCTTCTCCTTCTCCATCTTCTACTTCTTCTGCTTCACCCTCCAGACTTCAACTTCTCCTTCTCCTTCTTCTACTTCTTCTGATTCACCCTCCAGACTTCACCTTCTCCTTCTCCTTCTTCTGCTTCTTCTGATTCACCCTCCAGACTTCACCTTCTCCTTCTCCTTCTTCTGCTTCTTCTGATTCACCCTCCAGACTTCACCTTCTCCTTCTCCTTCTTCTACTTCATCTGATTCACCCTCCAGACTTCACCTTCTCCTTCTCCTTCTTCTGCTTCTTCTGATTCACCCTCCAGACTTCACCTTCTCCTTCTCCTTCGTCTACTTCTTCTGATTCACCCTCCAGACTACACCTTCTCCTTCTCCTTCTTCTACTTCTTCTGATTCACCCTCCAGACTTCACCTTCTCCTTCTCCTTCTTCTGTTTCTTCTGATTCACCCTCCAGACTTCATCTTCTCCTTCTCCTTCTTCTACTTCTTCTGATTCACCCTCCAGACTTCACCTTCTCCTTCTCCTTATTCTGCTTCTTCTGATTCACCCTCCAGACTTCACCTTCTCCTTCTCCTTATTCTGCTTCTTCTGATTCACCCTCCAGACTTCACCTTCTCCTTCTCCTTCCTTTGCTTCTTCTGATTCACCCTCCAGACTTCACCTTCTCCTTCTCCTTCTTCTGATTCTTCTGATTCACCCTCCAGACTTCACCTTCTCCTTCTCCATCTTCTGCTTCTTCTGATTCACCCTCCTGACTTCATCTTCTCCTTCTCCTTCTTCTACTTCTTCTGATTCACCCTCCAGACTTCACCTTCTCCTTCTCCTTCCTTTGCTTCTTCTGATTCACCCTCCAGACTTCACCTTCTCCTTCTCCTTCTTCTACTTCTTCTGATTCACCCTCCAGACTTCACCTTTTCCTTCTCCTTATTCTGCTTCTTCTGATTCACCCTCCAGACTTCACCTTCTCCTTCTCCTTGTTCTACTTCTTCTGATTCACCCTCCTGACTTCACCTTCTCCTTCTCCATCTTCTACTTCTTCTGCTTCACCCTCCAGACTTCAACTTCTCCTTCTCCTTCTTCTACTTCTTCTGATTCACCCTCCAGACTTCACCTTCTCATTCTCCTTCTTCTGCTTCTTCTGATTCACCCTCCAGACTTCACCTTCTCCTTCTCCTTCTTCTGCTTCTTCTGATTCACCCTCCAGACTTCACCTTCTCCTTCTCCTTCTTCTACTTCATCTGATTCACCCTCCAGACTTCACCTTCTCCTTCTCTTTCTTCTGCTTCTTCTGATTCACCCTCCAGACTTCACCTTCTCCTTCTCCTTCGTCTACTTCTTCTGATTCACCCTCCAGACTACACCTTCTCCTTCTCCTTCTTCTACTTCTTCTGATTCACCCTCCAGACTTCACCTTCTCCTTCTCCTTCTTCTGTTTCTTCTGATTCACCCTCCAGACTTCATCTTCTCCTTCTCCTTCTTCTACTTCTTCTGATTCACCCTCCAGACTTCACCTTCTCCTTCTCCTTATTCTGCTTCTTCTGATTCACCCTCCAGACTTCACCTTCTCCTTCTCCTTATTCTGCTTCTTCTGATTCACCCTCCAGACTTCACCTTCTCCTTCTCCTTCCTTTGCTTCTTCTGATTCACCCTCCAGACTTCACCTTCTCCTTCTCCTTCTTCTGATTCTTCTGATTCACCCTCCAGACTTCACCTTCTCCTTCTCCATCTTCTGCTTCTTCTGATTCACCCTCCTGACTTCATCTTCTCCTTCTCCTTCTTCTACTTCTTCTGATTCACCCTCCTGACTTCACCTTCTCCTTCTCCATCTTCTACTTCTTCTGCTTCACCCTCCAGACTTCACCTTCTCCTTCTCCTTATTCTGCTTCTTCTGATTCACCCTCCAGACTTCACCTTCTCCTTCTCCTTCTTCTGCTTCTTCTGATTCACCCTCCAGACTTCACCTTCTCCTTCTCCTTCTTCTGCTTCTTCTGATTCACCCTCCAGACTTCACCTTCTCCTTCTCCTTATTCTGCTTCTTCTGATTCACACTCCAGACTTCACCTTCTCCTTCTCCTTATTCTGCTTCTTCTGATTCACCCTCCAGACTTCACCTTCTCCTTCTCCTTCCTCTGCTTCTTCTGATTCACCCTCCAGACTTCACCTTCTCCTTCTCCTTCTTCTGATTCTTCTGATTCACCCTCCAGACTTCACCTTCTCCTTCTCCATCTTCTGCTTCTTCTGATTCACCCTCCTGACTTCACCTTCTCCTTCTCCTTCTTCTACTTCTTCTGATTCACCCTCCTGACTTCAACTTCTCCTTCTCCTTCTTCTACTTCTTCTGATTCACCCTCCAGACTTCACCTTCTCCTTCTCCTTCTTCTGCTTCTTCTGATTCACCCTCCTGACTTCACCTTCTCCTTCTCCTTCTTCTACTTCTTCTGATTCACCCTCCTGACTTCAACTTCTCCTTCTCCTTCTTCTACTTCTTCTGATTCACCCTCCAGACTTCACCTTCTCCTTCTCCTTCTTCTGCTTCTTCTGATTCACCCTCCAGACTTCACCTTCTCCTTCTCCTTCTTCTGCTTCTTCTGATTCACCCTCCAGACTTCACCTTCTCCTTCTCCTTCTTCTACTTCATCTGATTCACCCTCCAGACTTCACCTTCTCCTTCTCCTTCTTCTGCTTCTTCTGATTCACCCTCCAGACTTCACCTTCTCCTTCTCCTTCGTCTACTTCTTCTGATTCACCCTCCAGACTACACCTTCTCCTTCTCCTTCTTCTACTTCTTCTGATTCACCCTCCAGACTTCACCTTCTCCTTCTCCTTCTTCTGTTTCTTCTGATTCACCCTCCAGACTTCATCTTCTCCTTCTCCTTCTTCTACTTCTTCTGATTCACCCTCCAGACTTCACCTTCTCCTTCTCCTTCTTCTACTTCTTCTGATTCACCCTCCAGACTTCATCTTCTCCTTCTCCTTCTTCTGCTTCTTCTGATTCACCCTCCAGACTTCACCTTCTCTTTCTCCTTCTTCTGCTTCTTCTGATTCACCCTCCAGACTTCAACTTCTCCTTCTCCTTCTTCTACTTCTTCTGATTCACCCTCCAGACTTCACCTTCTCCTTCTCCTTCTTCTACTTCTTCTGATTCACCCTCCAGTCTTCACCTTCTCCTTCTCCTTCTTCTGTTTCTTCTGCTTCACCCTCCAGACTCCACCTTCTCCTTCTCTTTCTTCTGCTTCTTCTGATTCACCCTCCAGACTTCACCTTCTCCTTCTCCTTCTTCTGATTCTTCTGATTCACCCTCCAGACTTCACCTTCTCCTTCTCCTTCTTCTGCTTCTTCTGATTCACCCTCCTGACTTCACCTTCTCCTTCTCCTTCTTCTACTTCTTCTGATTCACCCTCCTGACTTCACCTTCTCCTTCTCCTTCTTCTACTTCTTCTGCTTCACCCTCCAGACTTCACCTTCTCCTTCTCCTTCTTCTACTTCTTCTGATTCAACCTCCAGACTTCACCTTCTCCTTCTCCTTCTTCTGCTTCTTCTGATTCACCCTCCAGACTTCACCTTCTCATTCTCCTTCTTCTGCTTCTTCTGCTGCGCCCTCCAGACTTCACCTTCTCCTTCTCCTTCTTCTGCTTCTTCTGCTTCACACTCCAGACTTCACCTTCTCCTTCTCCTTCTTCTGCTTCTTCTGCTGCGCCCTCCAGGCTTCACCTTCTCCTTCTCCTTCTTCTGCTTCTTCTGCTTCACCGTCCTGACTTCACCTTCTCCTTCTCCTTCTTCTACTTCTTCTGCTACACCCCCCTGACTTCACCTGCTCCTTCTCCTTCTTCTGCTTCTTCTGATTCACCCTCCTAACTTCACCTTCTCCTTCTCCTTCTTCTGCTTCTTCTGATTCACCCTCCTGACTTCACCTTCTCCTTCTCCTTCTTCTGCTTCTTCTGATTCACCCTCCAGACTTCACCTTCTCCTTCTCCTTCTTCTGCTTCTTCTGATTCACCCTCCAGACTTCACCTTCTCCTTCTCCTTCTTCTGCTTCTTCTGATGCACCCTCCAGACCTCACCTTCTCCTTCTCCTTCTTCTACTTCTTCTGAATCACCCTCCAGTCTTCATCTTCTCCTTCTCCTTCTTCTGCTTCTTCTGATTCACCCTCCAGTCTTCACCTTCTCCTTCTCCTTCTTCTGCTTCTTCTGATTCACCCTCCAGACTTCACCTTCTCCTTCTCCTTCTTCTACTTCTTCTGATTCACCCTCCAGACTTCACCTTCTCCTTCTCCTTCTTCTACTTCTTCTGATTCACCCTCCTGACTTCACCTTCTCCTTCTCCTTCTTCTACTTCTTCTGATTCACCCTCCTGACTTCAACTTCTCCTTCTCCTTCTTCTACTTCTTCTGATTCACCCTCCAGACTTCACCTTCTCCTTCTCCTTCTTCTGCTTCTTCTGATTCACCCTCCAGACTTCACCTTCTCCTTCTCCTTCTTCTGCTTCTTCTGATTCACCCTCCAGACTTCACCTTCTCCTTCTCCTTCTTCTACTTCATCTGATTCACCCTCCAGACTTCACCTTCTCCTTCTCCTTCTTCTGCTTCTTCTGATTCACCCTCCAGACTTCACCTTCTCCTTCTCCTTCGTCTACTTCTTCTGATTCACCCTCCAGACTACACCTTCTCCTTCTCCTTCTTCTACTTCTTCTGATTCACCCTCCAGACTTCACCTTCTCCTTCTCCTTCTTCTGTTTCTTCTGATTCACCCTCCAGACTTCATCTTCTCCTTCTCCTTCTTCTACTTCTTCTGATTCACCCTCCAGACTTCACCTTCTCCTTCTCCTTCTTCTACTTCTTCTGATTCACCCTCCAGACTTCATCTTCTCCTTCTCCTTCTTCTGCTTCTTCTGATTCACCCTCCAGACTTCACCTTCTCTTTCTCCTTCTTCTGCTTCTTCTGATTCACCCTCCAGACTTCAACTTCTCCTTCTCCTTCTTCTACTTCTTCTGATTCACCCTCCAGACTTCACCTTCTCCTTCTCCTTCTTCTACTTCTTCTGATTCACCCTCCAGTCTTCACCTTCTCCTTCTCCTTCTTCTGTTTCTTCTGCTTCACCCTCCAGACTCCACCTTCTCCTTCTCTTTCTTCTGCTTCTTCTGATTCACCCTCCAGACTTCACCTTCTCCTTCTCCTTCTTCTGATTCTTCTGATTCACCCTCCAGACTTCACCTTCTCCTTCTCCTTCTTCTGCTTCTTCTGATTCACCCTCCTGACTTCACCTTCTCCTTCTCCTTCTTCTACTTCTTCTGATTCACCCTCCTGACTTCACCTTCTCCTTCTCCTTCTTCTACTTCTTCTGCTTCACCCTCCAGACTTCACCTTCTCCTTCTCCTTCTTCTACTTCTTCTGATTCAACCTCCAGACTTCACCTTCTCCTTCTCCTTCTTCTGCTTCTTCTGATTCACCCTCCAGACTTCACCTTCTCATTCTCCTTCTTCTGCTTCTTCTGCTGCGCCCTCCAGACTTCACCTTCTCCTTCTCCTTCTTCTGCTTCTTCTGCTTCACACTCCAGACTTCACCTTCTCCTTCTCCTTCTTCTGCTTCTTCTGCTGCGCCCTCCAGGCTTCACCTTCTCCTTCTCCTTCTTCTGCTTCTTCTGCTTCACCGTCCTGACTTCACCTTCTCCTTCTCCTTCTTCTACTTCTTCTGCTACACCCCCCTGACTTCACCTGCTCCTTCTCCTTCTTCTGCTTCTTCTGATTCACCCTCCTAACTTCACCTTCTCCTTCTCCTTCTTCTGCTTCTTCTGATTCACCCTCCTGACTTCACCTTCTCCTTCTCCTTCTTCTGCTTCTTCTGATTCACCCTCCAGACTTCACCTTCTCCTTCTCCTTCTTCTGCTTCTTCTGATTCACCCTCCAGACTTCACCTTCTCCTTCTCCTTCTTCTGCTTCTTCTGATGCACCCTCCAGACCTCACCTTCTCCTTCTCCTTCTTCTACTTCTTCTGATTCACCCTCCAGACTTCATCTTCTCCTTCTCCTTCTTCTGCTTCTTCTGATTCACCCTCCAGTCTTCACCTTCTCCTTCTCCTTCTTCTGCTTCTTCTGATTCACCCTCCAGACTTCACCTTCTCCTTCTCCTTCTTCTACTTCTTCTGATTCACCCTCCAGACTTCACCTTCTCCTTCTCCTTCTTCTACTTCTTCTGATTCACCCTCCAGTCTTCACCTTCTCCTTCTCCTTCTTCTGTTTCTTCTGCTTCACCCTCCAGACTTCACCTTCTCCTTCTCTTTCTTCTGCTTCTTCTGCTTCACCCTCCAGACTTCACCTTCTCCTTCTCCTTCTTCTGATTCTTCTGATTCACCCTCCAGACTTCACCTTCTCTATCTTCTTCTTCTGCTTCTTCTGATTCACCCTCCTGACTTCACCTTCTCCTTCTCCTTCTTCTACTTCTTCTGATTCACCCTCCTGACTTCACCTTCTCCTTCTCCTTCTTCTACTTCTTCTGCTTCACCCTCCAGACTTCAACTTCTCCTTCTCCTTCTTCTACTTCTTCTGATTCACCCTCCAGACTTCACCTTCTCCTTCTTCTGCTTCTTCTGATTCACCCTCCAGACTTTACCTTCTCCTTCTCCTTCTTCTGCTTCTTCTGATTCACCCTCCAGACTTCACCTTCTCCTTCTCCTTCTTCTACTTCTTCTGATTCATCCTCCAGACTTCACCTTCTCCTTCTCCTTCTTCTGCTTCTTCTGATTCACCCTCCAGACTTCACCTTCTCCTTCTCCTTCGTCTACTTCTTCTGATTCACCCTCCAGACTACACCTTCTCCTTCTCCTTCTTCTTCTTCTTCTGATTCACCCTCCAGACTTCACCTTCTCCTTCTCCTTCTTCTGTTTCTTCTGATTCACCCTCCAGACTTCATCTTCTCCTTCTCCTTCTTCTACTTCTTCTGATTCACCCTCCAGACTTCACCTTCTCCTTCTCCTTCTTCTACTTCTTCTGATTCACCCTCCAGACTTCATCTTCTCCTTCTCCTTCTTCTGCTTCTTCTGATTCACCCTCCAGACTTCACCTTCTCCTTCTCCTTCTTCTGCTTCTTCTGATTCACCCTCCAGACTTCAACTTCTCCTTCTCCTTCTTCTACTTCTTCTGATTCACCCTCCAGACTTCACCTTCTCCTTCTCCTTCTTCTACTTCTTCCGATTCACCCTCCAGACTTCATCTTCTCCTTCTCCTTCTTCTGCTTCTTCTGATTCACCCTCCAGACTTCACCTTCTCCTTCTCCTTCTTCTGCTTCTTCTGATTCACCCTCCAGACTTCACCTTCTCCTTCTCCTTCTTCTACTTCTTCTGATTCACCCTCCAGACTTCACCTTCTCCTTCTCCTTCTTCTACTTCTTCTGATTCACCCTCCAGACTTCACCTTCTCCTTCTCCTTCTTCTGCTTCTTCTGATTCACCCTCCTGACTTCACCTTCTCCTTCTCCTTCTTCTACTTCTTCTGCTACACCCCCCTGACTTCACCTGCTCCTTCTCCTTCTTCTGCTTCTTCTGATTCACCCTCCTAACTTCACCTTCTCCTTCTCCTTCTTCTGCTTCTTCTGATTCACCCTCCTGACTTCACCTTCTCCTTCTCCTTCTTCTGCTTCTTCTGATTCACCCTCCAGACTTCACCTTCTCCTTCTCCTTCTTCTGCTTCTTCTGATTCACCCTCCAGACTTCACCTTCTCCTTCTCCTTCTTCTGCTTCTTCTGATGCACCCTCCAGACCTCACCTTCTCCTTCTCCTTCTTCTACTTCTTCTGAATCACCCTCCAGTCTTCATCTTCTCCTTCTCCTTCTTCTGCTTCTTCTGATTCACCCTCCAGTCTTCACCTTCTCCTTCTCCTTCTTCTGCTTCTTCTGATTCACCCTCCAGACTTCACCTTCTCCTTCTCCTTCTTCTACTTCTTCTGATTCACCCTCCAGACTTCACCTTCTCCTTCTCCTTCTTCTACTTCTTCTGATTCACCCTCCTGACTTCACCTTCTCCTTCTCCTTCTTCTACTTCTTCTGATTCACCCTCCTGACTTCAACTTCTCCTTCTCCTTCTTCTACTTCTTCTGATTCACCCTCCAGACTTCACCTTCTCCTTCTCCTTCTTCTGCTTCTTCTGATTCACCCTCCAGACTTCACCTTCTCCTTCTCCTTCTTCTGCTTCTTCTGATTCACCCTCCAGACTTCACCTTCTCCTTCTCCTTCTTCTACTTCATCTGATTCACCCTCCAGACTTCACCTTCTCCTTCTCCTTCTTCTGCTTCTTCTGATTCACCCTCCAGACTTCACCTTCTCCTTCTCCTTCGTCTACTTCTTCTGATTCACCCTCCAGACTACACCTTCTCCTTCTCCTTCTTCTACTTCTTCTGATTCACCCTCCAGACTTCACCTTCTCCTTCTCCTTCTTCTGTTTCTTCTGATTCACCCTCCAGACTTCATCTTCTCCTTCTCCTTCTTCTACTTCTTCTGATTCACCCTCCAGACTTCACCTTCTCCTTCTCCTTCTTCTACTTCTTCTGATTCACCCTCCAGACTTCATCTTCTCCTTCTCCTTCTTCTGCTTCTTCTGATTCACCCTCCAGACTTCACCTTCTCTTTCTCCTTCTTCTGCTTCTTCTGATTCACCCTCCAGACTTCAACTTCTCCTTCTCCTTCTTCTACTTCTTCTGATTCACCCTCCAGACTTCACCTTCTCCTTCTCCTTCTTCTACTTCTTCTGATTCACCCTCCAGTCTTCACCTTCTCCTTCTCCTTCTTCTGTTTCTTCTGCTTCACCCTCCAGACTCCACCTTCTCCTTCTCTTTCTTCTGCTTCTTCTGATTCACCCTCCAGACTTCACCTTCTCCTTCTCCTTCTTCTGATTCTTCTGATTCACCCTCCAGACTTCACCTTCTCCTTCTCCTTCTTCTGCTTCTTCTGATTCACCCTCCTGACTTCACCTTCTCCTTCTCCTTCTTCTACTTCTTCTGATTCACCCTCCTGACTTCACCTTCTCCTTCTCCTTCTTCTACTTCTTCTGCTTCACCCTCCAGACTTCACCTTCTCCTTCTCCTTCTTCTACTTCTTCTGATTCAACCTCCAGACTTCACCTTCTCCTTCTCCTTCTTCTGCTTCTTCTGATTCACCCTCCAGACTTCACCTTCTCATTCTCCTTCTTCTGCTTCTTCTGCTGCGCCCTCCAGACTTCACCTTCTCCTTCTCCTTCTTCTGCTTCTTCTGCTTCACACTCCAGACTTCACCTTCTCCTTCTCCTTCTTCTGCTTCTTCTGCTGCGCCCTCCAGGCTTCACCTTCTCCTTCTCCTTCTTCTGCTTCTTCTGCTTCACCGTCCTGACTTCACCTTCTCCTTCTCCTTCTTCTACTTCTTCTGCTACACCCCCCTGACTTCACCTGCTCCTTCTCCTTCTTCTGCTTCTTCTGATTCACCCTCCTAACTTCACCTTCTCCTTCTCCTTCTTCTGCTTCTTCTGATTCACCCTCCTGACTTCACCTTCTCCTTCTCCTTCTTCTGCTTCTTCTGATTCACCCTCCAGACTTCACCTTCTCCTTCTCCTTCTTCTGCTTCTTCTGATTCACCCTCCAGACTTCACCTTCTCCTTCTCCTTCTTCTGCTTCTTCTGATGCACCCTCCAGACCTCACCTTCTCCTTCTCCTTCTTCTACTTCTTCTGATTCACCCTCCAGACTTCATCTTCTCCTTCTCCTTCTTCTGCTTCTTCTGATTCACCCTCCAGTCTTCACCTTCTCCTTCTCCTTCTTCTGCTTCTTCTGATTCACCCTCCAGACTTCACCTTCTCCTTCTCCTTCTTCTACTTCTTCTGATTCACCCTCCAGACTTCACCTTCTCCTTCTCCTTCTTCTACTTCTTCTGATTCACCCTCCAGTCTTCACCTTCTCCTTCTCCTTCTTCTGTTTCTTCTGCTTCACCCTCCAGACTTCACCTTCTCCTTCTCTTTCTTCTGCTTCTTCTGCTTCACCCTCCAGACTTCACCTTCTCCTTCTCCTTCTTCTGATTCTTCTGATTCACCCTCCAGACTTCACCTTCTCTATCTTCTTCTTCTGCTTCTTCTGATTCACCCTCCTGACTTCACCTTCTCCTTCTCCTTCTTCTACTTCTTCTGATTCACCCTCCTGACTTCACCTTCTCCTTCTCCTTCTTCTACTTCTTCTGCTTCACCCTCCAGACTTCAACTTCTCCTTCTCCTTCTTCTACTTCTTCTGATTCACCCTCCAGACTTCACCTTCTCCTTCTTCTGCTTCTTCTGATTCACCCTCCAGACTTTACCTTCTCCTTCTCCTTCTTCTGCTTCTTCTGATTCACCCTCCAGACTTCACCTTCTCCTTCTCCTTCTTCTACTTCTTCTGATTCATCCTCCAGACTTCACCTTCTCCTTCTCCTTCTTCTGCTTCTTCTGATTCACCCTCCAGACTTCACCTTCTCCTTCTCCTTCGTCTACTTCTTCTGATTCACCCTCCAGACTACACCTTCTCCTTCTCCTTCTTCTTCTTCTTCTGATTCACCCTCCAGACTTCACCTTCTCCTTCTCCTTCTTCTGTTTCTTCTGATTCACCCTCCAGACTTCATCTTCTCCTTCTCCTTCTTCTACTTCTTCTGATTCACCCTCCAGACTTCACCTTCTCCTTCTCCTTCTTCTACTTCTTCTGATTCACCCTCCAGACTTCATCTTCTCCTTCTCCTTCTTCTGCTTCTTCTGATTCACCCTCCAGACTTCACCTTCTCCTTCTCCTTCTTCTGCTTCTTCTGATTCACCCTCCAGACTTCAACTTCTCCTTCTCCTTCTTCTACTTCTTCTGATTCACCCTCCAGACTTCACCTTCTCCTTCTCCTTCTTCTACTTCTTCCGATTCACCCTCCAGACTTCATCTTCTCCTTCTCCTTCTTCTGCTTCTTCTGATTCACCCTCCAGACTTCACCTTCTCCTTCTCCTTCTTCTGCTTCTTCTGATTCACCCTCCAGACTTCACCTTCTCCTTCTCCTTCTTCTACTTCTTCTGATTCACCCTCCAGACTTCACCTTCTCCTTCTCCTTCTTCTACTTCTTCTGATTCACCCTCCAGACTTCACCTTCTCCTTCTCCTTCTTCTGCTTCTTCTGATTCACCCTCCAGACTTCACCTTCTCCTTCTCCTTCTTCTGCTTCTTCTGATTCACCCTCCAGACTTCACCTTCTCCTTCTCCTTCTTCTACTTCTTCTGATTCACCCTCCAGAATTCACCTTCTCCTTCTCCTTCTTCTACTTCTTCTGATTCACCCTCCAGTCTTCACCTTCTCCTTCTCCTTCTTCTGTTTCTTCTGCTTCACCCTCCAGACTTCACCTTCTCCTTCTCTTTCTTCTGCTTCTTCTGCTTCACCCTCCAGACTTCACCTTCTCCTGCTCCTTCTTCTGATTCTTCTGATTCACCCTCCAGACTTCACCTTCTCTATCTCCTTCTTCTGCTTCTTCTGATACACCCTCCTGACTTCACCTTCTCCTTCTCCTTCTTCTACTTCTTCTGATTCACCCTCCTGACTTCACCTTCTCCTTCTCCTTCTTCTACTTCTTCTGCTTCACCCTCCAGACTTCACCTTCTCCTTCTCCTTCTTCTACTTCTTCTGACTCACCCTCCAGACTTCACCTTCTCCTTCTCCTTCTTCTGCTTCTTCTGATTCACCCTCCAGACTTAACCATCTCCTTTACCTTATTGTGCTTCTTCTGATTCACCCTCCAGACTTCACCTTCTCCTTCTCCTTCTTCTGCTTCTTCTGATTCACCCTCCAGACTTCACCTTCTACTTCTCCTTCTTCTGCTTCTTCTGATTCACCCTCCAGACTTCACCTTCTCCTTCTCCTTCTTCTACTTCTTCTGATTCACCCTCCAGACTTCACCTTCTCCTTCTCCTTCTTCTGCTTCTTCTGATTCACCCTCCTGACTTCACCTTATCCTTCTCCTTCTTCTACATCTTCTGATTCACCCTCCTGACTTCACCTTCTCCTTCTCCATCTTCTACTTCCTCTGCTTCACCCTCCAGACTTCAACTTCTCCTTCTCCTTCTTCTACTTCTTCTGATTCGCCCTCCAGACTTCACCTTCTCCTTCTCCTTCTTCTGCTTCTTCTGATTCACCCTCCAGACTTCACCTTCTCCTTCTCCTTCTTCTGCTTCTTCCGATTCACCCTCCAGACTTCATCTTCTCCTTCTCCTTCTTCTACTTCATCTGATTCACCCTCCAGACTTCACACTTATCCTTCTCCTTCTTCTGCTTCTTCTGATTCACCCTCCAGACTTCACCTTCTCCTTCTCCTTCGTCTACTTCTTCTGATTCACCCTCCAGACTACACCTTCTCCTTCTCCTTCTTCTACTTCTTCTGATTCACCCTCCAGACTTCACCTTCTCCTTCTCCTTCTTCTGTTTCTTCTGATTCATCCTCCAGACTTCATGTTCTCCTTCTCCTTCTTCTACTTCTTCTGATTCACCCTCCAGACTTCACCTTCTCCTTCTCCTTCTTCTACTTCTTCTGATTCACCCTCCAGACTTCATCCTCTCCTTCTCCTTCTTCTGCTTCTTCTGATTCACCCTCCAGACTTCACCTTCTCCTTCTCCTTCTTCTGCTTCTTCTGATTCACCCTCCAGACTTCAACTTCTCCTTCTCCTTCTTCTACTTCTTCTGATTCACCCTCCAGACATCACCTTCTCCTTCTCCTTCTTCTACTTCTTCTGATTCACCCTCCAGTCTTCACCTTCTCCTTCTCCTTCTTCTGTTTCTTCTGCTTCACCCTCCAGACTTCACCTTCTCCTTCTCTTTCTTCTGCTTCTTCTGATTCACCCTCCAGACTTCACCTTCTCCTTCTCCTTCTTCTGATTCTTCTGATTCACCCTCCAGACTTCACCTTCTCCTTCTCCTTCTTCTGCTTCTTCTGATTCACCCTCCTGACTTCACCTTCTCCTTCTCCTTCTTCTACTTCTTCTGATTCACCCTCCTGACTTCACCTTCTCCTTCTCCTTCTTCTACTTCTTCTGCTTCTCCCTCCAGACTTCACCTTCTCCTTCTCCTTCTTCTACTTCTTCTGATTCAACCTCCAGACTTCACCTTCTCCTTCTCCTTCTTCTGCTTCTTCTGATTCACCCTCCAGACTTCACCTTCTCATTCTCCTTCTTTTGCTTCTTCTGCTGCGCCCTCCAGACTTCACCTTCTCCTTCTCCTTCTTCTGCTTCTTCTGCTTCACACTCCAGACTTCACCTTCTCCTTCTCCTTCTTCTGCTTCTTCTGCTGCGCCCTCCAGGCTTCACCTTCTCCTTCTCCTTCTTCTGCTTCTTCTGCTTCACCGTCCTGACTTCACCTTCTCCTTCTCCTTCTTCTACTTCTTCTGCTACACCCCCCTGACTTCACCTGCTCCTTCTCCTTCTTCTGCTTCTTCTGATTCACCCTCCTAACTTCACCTTCTCCTTCTCCTTCTTCTGCTTCTTCTGATTCACCCTCCTGACTTCACCTTCTCCTTCTCCTTCTTCTGCTTCTTCTGATTCACCCTCCAGACTTCACCTTCTCCTTCTCCTTCTTCTGCTTCTTCTGATTCACCCTCCAGACTTCACCTTCTCCTTCTCCTTCTTCTGCTTCTTCTGATTCACCCTCCAGACCTCACCTTCTCCTTCTCCTTCTTCTACTTCTTCTGATTCACCCTCCAGACTTCATCTTCTCCTTCTCCTTCTTCTGCTTCTTCTGATTCATCCTCCAGACTTCACCTTCTCCTTCTCCTTCTTCTGCTTCTTCTGATTCTCCCTCCAGACTTCACCTTCTCCTTCTCCTTCTTCTACTTCTTCTGATTCACCCTCCAGACTTCACCTTCTCCTTCTCCTTATTCTACTTCTTCTGATTCACCCTCCAGTCTTCACCTTCTCCTTCTCCTTCTTCTGTTTCTTCTGCCTCACCCTCCAGACTTCACCTTCTCCTTCTCTTTCTTCTGCTTCTTCTGCTTCACCCTCCAGACTTCACCTTCTCCTTCTCCTTCTTCTGATTCTTCTGATTCACCCTCCAGACTTCACCTTCTCTATCTCCTTCTTCTGCTTCTTCTGATTCACCCTCCTGACTTCACCTTCTCCTTCTCCTTCTTCTACTTCTTCTGATTCACGCTCCTGACTTCACCTTCTCCTTCTCCTTCTTCTACTTCTTCTGCTTCACCCTCCAGACTTCACCTTCTCCTTCTCCTTCTTCTACTTCTTCTGATTCACCCTCCAGACTTCACCTTCTCCTTCTCCTTCTTCTGCTTCTTCTGATTCATCCTCCAGACTTAACCTTCTCCTTCTCCTTATTCTGCTTCTTCTGATTCACCCTCCAGACTTCACCTTCTCCTTCTCCTTCTTCTGCTTCTTCTGATTCACCCTCCAGACTTCACCTTCTCCTTCTCCTTCTTCTGCTTCTTCTGATTCACCCTCCAGACTTCACCTTCTCCTTCTCCTTCTTCTACTTCTTCTGATTCACCCTCCAGACTTCACCTTCTCCTTCTCCTTCTTCTGCTTCTTCTGATTCACCCTCCTGACTTCACCTTCTCCTTCTCCTTCTTCTACATCTTCTGATTCACCCTCCTGACTTCACCTTCTCCTTCTCCTTCTTCTACTTCTTCTGATTCACCCTCCAGACTTCACCTTCTCCTTCTCCTTCTTCTGCTTCTTCTGATTCACCCTCCAGACTTCACCTTCTCATTCTCCTTCTTCTGCTTCTTCTGCTGCGCCCTCCAGACTTCACCTTCTCCTTCTCCTTCTTCTGCTTCTTCTGCTTCACACTCCAGACTTCACCTTCTCCTTCTCCTTCTTCTGCTTCCTCTGCTGCGCCCTCCAGGCTTCACCTTCTCCTTCTCCTTCTTCTGCTTCTTCTGCTTCACCGTCCTGACTTCACCTTCTCCTTCTCCTTCTTCTACTTCTTCTGCTACACCCCCCTGACTTCACCTGCTCCTTCTCCTTCTTCTGCTTCTTCTGATTCACCCTCCTAACTTCACCTTCTCCTTCTCCTTCTTCTGCTTCTTCTGATTCACCCTCCTGACTTCACCTTCTCCTTCTCCTTCTTCTGCTTCTTCTGATTCACCCTCCAGACTTCAACTTCTCCTTCTCCTTCTTCTGCTTCTTCTGATTCACCCTCCAGACTTCACCTTCTCCTTCTCCTTCTTCTGCTTCTTCTGATTCACCCTCCAGACCTCACCTTCTCCTTCTCCTTCTTCTACTTCTTCTGATTCACCCTCCAGACTTCATCTTCTCCTTCTCCTTCTTCTGCTTCTTCTGATTCACCCTCCAGACTTCACCTTCTCCTTCTCCTTCTTCTGCTTCTTCTGATTCACCCTCCAGACTTCACCTTCTCCTTCTCCTTCTTCTGCTTCTTCTGATTCACCCTCCAGACTTCACCTTCTCCTTCTCCTTCTTCTACTTCTTCTGATTCACCCTCCAGTCTTCACCTTCTCCTTCTCCTTCTTCTGTTTCTTCTGCTTCACCCTCCAGACTTCACCTTCTCCTTCTCTTTCTTCTGCTTCTTCTGCTTCACCCTCCAGACTTCACCTTCTCCTTCTCCTTCTTCTGATTCTTCTGATTCAAACTCCAGACTTCACCTTCTCTATCTCCTTCTTCTACTTCTTCTGATTCACCCTCCTGACTTCACCTTCTCCTTCTCCTTCTTCTACTTCTTCTGCTTCACCCTCCAGACTTCACCTTCTCCTTCTCCTTCTTCTACTTCTTCTGATTCACCCTCCAGACTTCACCTTCTCCTTCTCCTTCTTCTGCTTCTTCTGATTCACCCTCCAGACTTAACCTTCTCCTTCTCCTTATTCTGCTTCTTCTGATTCACCCTCCAGACTTCACCTTCTCCTTCTCCTTCTTCTGCTTCTTCTGATTCACCCTCCAGACTTCACCTTCTCCTTCTCCTTCTTCTGCTTCTTCTGATTCACCCTCCAGACTTCACCTTCTCCTTCTCCTTCTTCTACTTCTTCTGATTCACCCTCCAGACTTCACCTTCTCCTTCTCCTTCTTCTGCTTCTTCTGATTCACCCTCCTGACTTCACCTTCTCCTTGTCCTTCTTCTACATCTTCTGATTCACCCTCCTGACTTCACCTTCTCCTTCTCCTTCTTCTACTTCTTCTGCTTCACCCTCCAGACTTCACCTTCTCCTTCTCCTTCTTCTACTTCTTCTGATTCACCCTCCAGACTTCACCTTCTCCTTCTCCTTCTTCTACTTCTTCTGATTCACCCTCCAGACTTCACCTTCTCCTTCTCCTTCTTCTACTTCTTCTGATTCACCCTCCAGACTTCACCTTCTCCTTCTCCTTCTTCTGCTTCTTCTGATTCACCCTCCAGACTTCACCTTCTCCTTCTCCTTATTCTGCTTCTTCTGAATCACCCTCCAGACTTCACCTTCTCCTTCTCCTTCTTCTGCTTCTTCTGATTCACCCTCCAGACTTCACCTTCTCCTTCTCCTTCTTCTGCTTCTTCTGATTCACCCTCCAGACTTCACCTTCTCCTTCTCCTTCTTCTACGTCTTCTGATTCACCCTCCAGACTTCACCTTCTCCATCTCCTTCTTCTGCTTCTTCTGATTCACCCTCCAGACTTCACCTTCTCCTTCATCTACTTCTTCTGATTCACCCTCCAGACTTCACCTTCTCCTTCTCCTTCTTCTGCTTCTTCTGATTCACCCTCCAGACTTCACCTTCTCCTTCTCCTTCTTCTGCTTCTTCTGATTCACCCTCCAGACTTCACCTTCTCCTTCTCCTTCTTCTACTTCTTCTGATTCACCCTCCAGACTTCACCTTCTCCTTCTTCTGCTTCTTCTGATTCACCCTCCAGACTTTACCTTCTCCTTCTCCTTCGTCTACTTCTTCTGATTCACCCTCCAGACTACACCTTCTCCTTCTCCTTCTTCTACTTCTTCTGATTCACCCTCCAGACTTCACCTTCTCCTGCTCCTTCTTCTGTTTCTTCTGATTCACCCTCCAGACTTCATCTTCTCCTTCTCCTTCTTCTACTTCTTCTGATTCACCCTCCAGACTTCACCTTCTCCTTCTCCTTCTTCTACTTCTTCTGATTCACCCTCCAGACTTCATCTTCTACTTCTCCTTCTTCTGCTTCTTCTGATTCACCCTCCAGACTTCACCTTCTCCTTCTCCTTCTTCTGCTTCTTCTGATTCACCCTCCAGACTTCAACTTCTCCTTCTCCTTCTTCTACTTCTTCTGATTCACCCTCCAGACTTCACCTTCTCCTTCTCCTTCTTCTACTTCTTCCGATTCACCCTCCAGACTTCATCGTCTCCTTCTCCTTCTTCTGCTTCTTCTGATTCACCCTCCAGACTTCACCTTCTCCTTCTCCTTCTTCTGCTTCTTCTGATTCACCCTCCAGACTTCACCTTCTCCTTCTCCTTCTTCTACTTCTTCTGATTCACCCTCAAGACTTCACCTTCTCCTTCTCCTTCTTCTACTTCTTCTGATTCACCCTCCAGTCTTCACCTTCTCCTTCTCCTTCTTCTGTTTCTTCTGCTTCACCCTCCAGACTTCACCTTCTCCTTCTCTTTCTTCTGCTTCTTCTGATTCACCCTCCAGACTTCACCTTCTCCTTCTCCTTCTTCTGATTCTTCTGATTCACCCTCCAGACTTCACCTTCTCCTTCTCCTTCTTCTGCTTCTTCTGATTCACCCTCCTGACTTCACCTTCTCCTTCTGCTTCTTCTACTTCTTCTGCTTCACCCTCCAGACTTCACCTTCTCCTTCTCCTTCTTCTACTTCTTCTGATTCACCCTCCAGACTTCACCTTCTCCTTCTCCTTCTTCTGCTTCTTCTGATTCACCCTCCAGACTTCACCTTCTCCTTCTCCTTTTTTTGCTTCTTCTGATTCACCCTCCAGACTTCACCTTCTCCTTCTCCTTATTCTGCTTCTTTTGATTCACCCTCCAGACTTCACCTTCTCCTTCTCCTTCCTCTGCTTCTTCTGATTCACCCTCCAGACTTCACCTTCTCCTTCTCCTTCTTCTGATTCTTCTGATTCACCCTCCAGACTTCACCTTCTCCTTCTCCATCTTCTGCTTCTTCTGATTCACCCTCCTGACTTCACCTTCTCCTTCTCCTTCTTCTACTTCTTCTGATTCACCCTCCTGACTTCACCTTCTCCTTCTCCATCTTCTACTTCTTCTGCTTCACCCTCCAGACTTCAACTTCTCCTTCTCCTTCTTCTACTTCTTCTGATTCACCCTCCAGACTTCACCTTCTCCTTCTCCTTCTTCTGCTTCTTCTGATTCACCCTCCAGACTTCACCTTCTCCTTCTCCTTCTTCTGCTTCTTCTGATTCACCCTCCAGACTTCACCTTCTCCTTCTCCTTCTTCTACTTCTTCTGATTCACCCTCCAGACTTCACCTTCTCCTTCTTCTGCTTCTTCTGATTCACCCTCCAGACTTCAACTTCTCCTTCTCCTTCGTCTACTTCTTCTGATTCACCCTCCAGACTTCATCTTCTCCTTCTCCTTCTTCTGCTTCTTCTGATTCACCCTCCAGACTTCACCTTCTCCTTCTCCTTCTTCTGCTTCTTCTGATTCACCCTCCAGACTTCAACTTCTCCTTCTCCTTCTTCTACTTCTTCTGATTCACCCTCCAGACTTCACCTTCTCCTTCTCCTTCTTCTACTTCTTCTGATTCACCCTCCAGTCTTCACCTTCTCCTTCTCCTTCTTCTGTTTCTTCTGCTTCACCCTCCAGACTTCACCTTCTCCTTCTCTTTCTTCTGCTTCTTCTGATTCACCCTCCAGACTTCACCTTCTCCTTCTCCTTCTTCTGATTCTTCTGATTCACCCTCCAGACTTCACCTTCTCCTTCTCCTTCTTCTGCTTCTTCTGATTCACCCTCCTGACTTCACCTTCTCCTTCTCCTTCTTCTACTTCTTCTGATTCACCCTCCTGACTTCACCCTCTCCTTCTCCTTCTTCTACTTCTTCTGCTTCACCCTCCAGACTTCACCTTCTCCTTCTCCTTCTTCTACTTCTTCTGATTCACCCTCCAGACTTCACCTTCTCCTTCTCCTTCTTCTGCTTCTTCTGATTCACCCTCCAGACTTCACCTTCTCATTCTCCTTCTTCTGCTTCTTCTGCTGCGCCCTCCAGACTTCACCTTCTCCTTCTCCTTCTTCTGCTTCTTCTGCTTCACACTCCAGACTTCACCTTCTCCTTCTCCTTCTTCTGCTTCTTCTGCTGCGCCCTCCAGGCTTCACCTTCTCCTTCTCCTTCTTCTGCTTCTTCTGCTTCATCGTCCTGACTTCACCTTCTCCTTCTCCTTCTTCTACTTCTTCTGCTACACCCCCCTGACTTCACCTGCTCCTTCTCCTTTTTCTGCTTCTTCTGATTCACCCTCCTAACTTCACCTTCTCCTTCTCCTTCTTCTGCTTCTTCTGATTCACCCTCCTGACTTCACCTTCTCCTTCTCCTTCTTCTGCTTCTTCTGATTCACCCTCCAGACTTCACCTTCTCCTTCTCCTTCTTCTGCTTCTTCTGATTCACCCTCCAGACTTCACCTTCTCCTTCTCCTTCTTCTGCTTCTTCTGATTCACCCTCCAGACCTCACCTTCTCCTTCTCCTTCTTCTACTTCTTCTGAGTCACCCTCCAGACTTCATCTTCTCCTTCTCCTTCTTCTGCTTCTTCTGATTCACCCTCCAGACTTCACCTTCTCCTTCTCCTTCTTCTGCTTCTTCTGATTCACCATCCAGACTTCACCTTCTCCTTCTCCTTCTTCTACTTCTTCTGATTCACCCTATAGACTTCACCTTTTCCTTCTCCTTCTTCTACTTCTTCTGATTCACCCTCCAGTCTTCACCTTCTCCTTCTCCTTCTTCTGTTTCTTCTGCTTCACCCTCCAGACTTCACCTTCTCCTTCTCTTTCTTCTGCTTCTTCTGCTTCACCCTCCAGACTTCACCTTCTCCTTCTCCTTCTTCTGATTCTTCTGATTCACCCTCAAGACTTCACCTTCTATATCTCCTTCTTCTGCTTCTTCTGATTCACCCTCCTGACTTCACCTTCTCCTTCTCCTTCTTCTACTTCTTCTGATTCACCCTCCTGACTTCACCTTCTCCTTCTCCTTCTTCTACTTCTTCTGCTTCACCCTCCAGACTTCACCTTCTCCTTCTCCTTCTTCTACTTCTTCTGATTCACCCCCCGACTTCACCTTCTCCTTCTCCTTCTTCTGCTTCTTCTGATTCACCCTCCAGACTTCACCTTCTCCTTCTCCTTATTCTGCTTCTTCTGATTCACCCTCCAGACTTCACCTTCTCCTTCTCCTTCTTCTGCTTCTTCTGATTCACCCTCCAGACTTCACCTTCTCCTTCTCCTTATTCTGCTTCTTCTGATTCACCCTCCAGACTTCACCTTCTCCTTCTCCTTCTTCTGCTTCTTCTGATTCACCCTCCAGACTTCACCTTCTCCTTCTCCTTCTACTGCTTCTTCTGATTCACCCTCCAGACTTCACCTTCTCCTTCTCCTACTTCTACTTCTTCTGATTCACCCTCCAGACTTCACCTTCTCCTTCTCCTTCATCTGCTTCTTCTGTTTCACCCTCCTGACTTCACCTTCTCCTTCTCCTTCTTCTACATCTTCTGATTCACCCCCCTGACTTCACCTTCTCCTTCTCCTTCTTCTACTTCTTCTGCTTCACCCTCCAGACTTCACCTTCTCCTTCTCCTTCTTCTACTTCTTCTGATTCACCCTCCAGACTTCACCTTCTCCTTCTCCTTCTTCTACTTCTTCTGCTTCAACCTCCAGACTTCACCTTCTCCTTCTCCATCTTCTACTTCTTCTGATTCACCCTCCAGACTTCACCTTCTCCTTTTCCTTCTTCTGCTTCTTCTGATTCACCCTCCAGACTTCACCTTCTCCTTCTCCTTATTCTGCTTCTTCTGATTCACCCGCCAGTCTTCACCTTCTCCTTCTCCTTATTCTGCTTCTTCTGATTCACCCTCCAGACTTCACCTTCTCCTTCTCCTTCATCTACTTCTTCTGATTCACCCTCCTGACTTCACCTTCTCCTTCTCCTTCTTCTGCTTCTTCTGATTCACCCTCCATACTTCACCTTCTCCTTCTCCTTCTTCTGCTTCTTCTGATTCACCCTCCTGACTTCACCTTCTCCTTCTCCTTCTTCTGCTTCTTCTGCTTGACCCTCCAGACTTCACCTTCTCCTTCTCCTTCTTCTGCTTCTTCTGCTTCTCCCTCCAGACTTCACCTTCTCCTTCTCCTTCTTCTGCTTCTTCTGCTTCACCCTCCTGACTTCACCTTCTCCTTCTCCTTCTTCTACTTCTTCTGATTCACCCTCCAGACTTCACCTTCTCCTTCTCCTTCTTCGGCTTCTTCTGATTCACCCTCCAGACTTCACATTCTCCTTCTCCTTCTTCTACTTCTTCTGATTCACCCTCGAGACTTCATCTTCTCCTTCTCCTTCTTATGCTTCTTCTGATTCACCCTCCAGACTTCACCTTCTCCTTCTCCTTCTTCTGCTTCTTCTGATTCACCCACCAGACTTCACCTTCTCCTTCTCCTTCTTCTACTTCTTCTGATTCACCCTCTAGACTTCAACTTCTCCTTCTCCTTCTTCTGCTTCTTCTGCTTCACCCTCCAGACTTCACCTTCTCGTTCTCCTTCTTCTGCTTCTTCTGCTGCGCCCTCCAGACTTCACCTTCTCCTTCTCCTTCTTCTGCTTCTTCTGCTTCACCCTCCTGACTTCACCTTCTCCTTCTCCTTCTTCTACTTCTTCTGATTCACCCTCCTGACTTCACCTTCTCCTTCTCCTTCTTCTGCTTCTTCTGATTCACCCTCCAGACTTCACCTTCTCCTTCTCCTTCTTCTGCTTCTTCTGATTCACCCTCCAGACTTCACCTTCTCCTTCTCCTTCTTCTGCTTCTTCTGATTCACCCTCCAGACCTCACCTTCTCCTTCTCCTTCTTCTTCTTCTTCTGATTCACCCTCCAGACTTCATCTTCTCCTTCTCCTTCTTCTGCATCTTCTGATTCACCCTCCAGACTTCACCTTCTCCTTCTCCTTCTTCTGCTTCTTCTGATTCACCCTCCAGACTTCACCTTCTCCTTCTCCTTCTTCTACTTCTTCTGATTCACCCTCCAGACTTCACCTTCTCCTTCTCCTTCTTTTACTTCTTCTGATTCAACCTCCAGTCTTCACCTTCTCCTTCTCCTTCTTCTGCTTCTTCTGATTCACCCTCCAGACTTCACCTTCTCCTTCTCCTTCTTCTGATTCTTTTGATTCACCCTCCAGCCTTCACCTTCTCCTTCTCCTTCTTCTGCTTCTTCTGATTCACCCTCCTGACTTCACCTTCTCCTTCTCCTTCTTCTACTTCTTCTGATTCACCCTCCTGACTTCAACTTCTCCTTCTCCTTCTTCTACTTCTTCTGCTTCACCCTCCAGACTTCTCCTTCTCCTTCTCCTTCTTCTACTTCTTCTGATTCACCCTCCAGACTTGACCTTCTCCTTTTCCTTCTTCTACTTCTTCTGATTCACCCTCCAGACTTCACCTTCTCCTTCTCCTTCTTCTGCTTCTTCTGCTTCACCGTCCTGACTTTACCTTCTCCTTCTCCTTCTTCTACTTCTTCTGCTTCATCCCCCTGACATCACCTGCTCCTTCTCCTTCTTCTGCTTCTTCTGATTCTCCCTCCTAACTTCACCTTCTCCTTCTCCTTCTTCTGCTTCTTCTGATTCACCCTCCTGACTTCACCTTCTCCTTCTCCTTCTTCTGCTTCTTCTGATTCACCCTCCAGACTTCACCTTCTCCTTCTCCTTCTTCTGCTTCTTCTGATTCACCCTCCAGACTTCACCTTCTCCTTCTCCTTCTTCTGCTTCTTCTGATTCACCCTCCAGACTACACCTTCTCCTCCTTCTTCTACTTCTTCTGATTCACCCTCCAGACTTCACCTTCTCCTTCTCCTTCTTCTGTTTCTTCTGATTCACCCTCCAGACTTCACCTTCTCCTTCTCCTTCTTCTGCTTCTTCTGATTCACCCTCCAGACTACACCTTCTCCTTCTCCTTCTTCTGCTTCTTCTGATTCACCCTCCAGACCTCACCTTCTCCTTCTCCTTCTTCTACTTCTTCTGATTCACCCTCCAGACTTCATCTTCTCCTTCTCCTTCTTCTGCTTCTTCTGATTCACCCTCCAGACTTCACCTTCTCCTTCTCCTTCTTCTGCTTCTTCTGATTCACCCTCCAGACTTCAACTTCTCCTTCTCCTTCTTCTACTTCTTCTGATTCACCCTCCAGACTGCACCTTCTCCTTCTCCTTCTTCTACTTCTTCTGATTCACCCTCCAGTCTTCACCTTCTCCTTCTCCTTCTTCTGTATCTTCTGCTTCACCCTCCAGACTTCACCTTCTCCTTCTCTTTCTTCTGCTTCTTCTGATTCACCCTCCAGACTTCACCTTCTCCTTCTCCTTCTTCTGATTCTTCTGATTCACCCTACAGACTTCACCTTCTCCTTCTCCTTCTTCTGCTTCTTCTGATTCACCCTCCTGATTTCACCTTCTCCTTCTCCTTCTTCTACTTCTTCTGATTCACCCTCCTGACTTCACCTTCTCCTTCTCCTTCTTCTGCTTCACCCTCCAGACTTCACCTTCTCCTTCTCCTTCTTCTACTTCTTCTGATTCACCCTCCAGACTTCACCTTCTCCTTCTCCTTCTTCTGCTTCTTCTGATTCACCCTCCAGACTTCACCTTCTCCTTCTCCTTATTCTGCTTCTTCTCATTCACCCTCCAGACTTCACCTTCTCCTTCTCCTTCTTCTGCTTCTTCTGATTCACCCTCCAGACTTCACCTTCTCCTTCTACTTCTTCTGCTTCTTCTGATTCACCCTCCAGACTTCACCTTCTCCTTCTCCTTCCTCTGCTTCTTCTGATTCACCCTCCAGACTTCACCTTCTCCTTCTCCTTCTTCTACTTCTTCTGATTCACCCTCCAGACTTCACCATCTCCTTCTCTTTCTTCTGCTTCTTCTGATTCACCCTCCAGACTTCACATTCTCCTTCTCCTTCTTCTGATTCTTCTGATTCACCCTCCAGACTTCACCTTCTCCTTCTCCTTCTTCTGCTTCTTCTGATTCACCCTCCTGACTTCACCTTCTCCTTCTCCTTCTTCTACTTCTTCTGATTCACCCTCCTGACTTCACCTTCTCCTTCTCCTTCTTCTACTTCTTCTGCTTCACCCTCCAGACTTCACCTTCTCCTTCTCCTTCTTCTACTTCTTCTGATTCAACCTCCAGACTTCACCTTCTCCTTCTCCTTCTTCTACTTCTTCTGATTCACCCTCCAGACTTCACCTTCTCCTTCTCCTTCTTCTCCTTCTTCTGATTCTCCCTCCAGACTTCACCTTCTCCTTCTCCTTCTTCTGCTTCTTCTGATTCACCCTCCAGACTTCACCTTCTCCTTCTCCTTATTCTGCTTCTTCTGATTCACCCTCCAGACTTCTCCTTCTCCTTCTCCTTCTTCTTCTTCTTCTGATTCACCCTCCAGACTTCACCTTCTCCTTCTCCTTCTTCTGCTTCTTCTGATTCACCCTCCAGACTTCACCTTCTCCTTCTCCTTCTTCTACTTCTTCTGATTCACCCTCCAGACTTCACCTTCTCCATCTCCTTCTTCTGCTTCTTCTGATTCACCCTCCAGACTTCACCTTCTCCTTCTCCTTCGTCTACTTCTTCTGATTCACACTCTAGACTACACCTTCTCCTTCTCCTTCTTCTACTTCTTCTGATTCACCCTCCAGACTTCACGTTCTCCTTCTCCTTCTTCTGTTTCTTCTGATTCACCGTCCAGACTTCACCTTCTCCTTCTCCTTCTTCTACTACTTCTGATTCACCCTCCAGACTTCACCTTCTCCTTCTCCTTCTTCTACTTCTTCTGATTCACCCTCCAGACTTCATCTTCTCCTTCTCCTTCTTCTGCTTCTTCTGATTCACCCTCCAGACTTCACCTTCTCCTTCTCCTTCTTCTGCTTCTTCTGATTCACCCTCCAGACTTCACCTTCTCCTTCTCCTTCTTCTACTTCTTCTGATTCACCCTCCAGACTTCACCTTCTCCTTCTCCTTCTTCCACTTCTTCTGATTCACCCTCCAGTCTTCACCTTCTCCTTCTCCTTCTTCTGTTTCTTCTGCTTCACCCTCCAGACTTCACCTTCTCCTTCTCTTTCTTCTGCTTCTTCTGATTCACCCTCCAGACTTCACCTTCTCCTTCTCCTTCTTCTGATTCTTCTGATTCACCCTCCAGACTTCACCTTCTCCTTCTCCTTCTTCTGCTTCTTCTGATTCACCCTCCTGACTTCACCTTCTCCTTCTCCTTCTTCTACTTCTTCTGATTCACCCTCCTGACTTCACCTTCTCCTTCTCCTTCTTCTACTTCTTCTGCTTCACCCTCCAGACTTCACCTTCTCCTTCTCCTTCTTCTACTTCTTCTGATTCACCCTCCAGACTTCATCTTCTACTTCTCCTTCTTCTGCTTCTTCTGATTCACCCTCCAGACTTCACCTTCTCCTTCTCCTTATTCTGCTTCTTCTGATTCACCCTCCAGACTTCACCTTCTCCTTCTCCTGATTCTGCTTCTTCTGATTCACCCTCCAGACTTCACATTCTCCTTCTCCTTCTTCTGATTCTTCTGATTCACCCTCCAGACTTCACCTTCTCCTTCTCCTTCTTCTGCTTCTTCTGATTCACCCTCCTGACTTCAACTTCTCCTTCTCCTTCTTCTACTTCTTCTGATTCACCCTCCTGACTTCACCTTCACCTTCTCCTTCTTCTACTTCTTCTGCTTCACCCTCCAGACTTCACCTTCTCCTTCTCCTTCTTCTACTTCTTCTGATTCAACCTCCAGACTTCACCTTCTCCTTCTCCTTCTTCTACTTCTTCTGATTCACCCTCCAGACTTCACCTTCTCCATCTCCTTCTTCTACTTCTTCTGTTTCACCCTCCAGACTTCACCTTCTCCTTCTCCTTCTTCTGCTTCTTCTGATTCACCCTCCAGACTTCACCTTCTCCTTCTCCTTATTCTGCTTCTTCTGATTCACCCTCCAGATTCTCCTTCTCCTTCTCCTTCTTCTGCTTCTTCTGATTCACCCTCCAGACTTCACCTTCTCCTTCTCCTTCTTCTGCTTCTTCTGATTCACCCTCCAGACTTCACCTTCTCCTTCTCCTTCTTCTACTTCTTCTGATTCACCCTCCAGACTTCACCTTCTCCATCTCCTTCTTCTGCTTCTTCTGATTCACCCTCCAGACTTCACCTTCTCCTTCTCCTTCGTCTACCTCTTCTGATTCACCCTCCAGGCTACACCTTCTCCTTCTCCTTCTTCTACTTCTTCTGATTCACCCTCCAGACTTCACCTTCTCCTTCTCCTTCTTCTGTTTCTTCTGATTCACCGTCCAGACTTCACCTTCTCCTTCTCCTTCTTCTACTACTTCTGATTCACCCTCCAGACTTCACCTTCTCCTTCTCCTTCTTCTACTTCTTCTGATTCACCCTCCAGACTTCATCTTCTCCTTCTCCTTCTTCTGCTTCTTCTGATTCACCCTCCAGACTTCACCTTCTCCTTCTCCTTCTTCTGCTTCTTCTGATTCACCCTCCAGACTTCACCTTCTCCTTCTCCTTCTTCTACTTCTTCTGATTCACCCTCCAGACTTCACCTTCTCCTTCTCCTTCTTCCACTTCTTCTGATTCACCCTCCAGTCTTCACCTTCTCCTTCTCCTTCTTCTGTTTCTTCTGCTTCACCCTCCAGACTTCACCTTCTCCTTCTCTTTCTTCTGCTTCTTCTGATTCACCCTCCAGACTTCACCTTCTCCTTCTCCTTCTTCTGATTCTTCTGATTCACCCTCCAGACTTCACCTTCTCCTTCTCCTTCTTCTGCTTCTTCTGATTCACCCTCCTGACTTCCCCTTCTCCTTCTCCTTCTTCTACTTCTTCTGATTCACCCTCCTGACTTCACCTTCTCCTTCTCCTTCTTCTACTTCTTCTGCTTCACCCTCCAGACTTCACCTTCTCCTTCTCCTTCTTCTACTTCTTCTGATTCACCCTCCAGACTTCATCTTCTCCTTCTCCTTCTTCTGCTTCTTCTGATTCACCCTCCAGACTTCACCTTCTCCTTCTCCTTATTCTGCTTCTTCTGATTCACCCTCCAGACTTCACCTTCTCCTTCTCCTGATTCTGCTTCTTCTGATTCACCCTCCAGACTTCACCTTCTCCTTCTCCTTCTTCTGCTTCTTCTGATTCACCCTCCTGACATCACCTTCTCCTTCTCCTTCTTCTACTTCTTCTGATTCACCCTCCTGACTTCACCTTCTCCTTCTCCTTCTTCTCCTTCTTCTGCTTCACCCTCCAGACTTCACCTTCTCCTTCTCCTTCTTCTACTTCTTCTGATTCACCCTCCATACTTCACCTTCACTTCTCCTTATTCTGCTTCTTCTGATTCACCCTCCAGACTTCAACTTCTCCTTCTCCTTCTTCTGCTTCTTCTGATTCACCCTCCAGACTTCACCTTCTCCTTCTCCTTCTTCTGCTTCTTCTGATTCACCCTCCAGACTTCACCTTCTCCTTCTCCTTCTTCTGCTTCTTCTGATTCACCCTCCAGACTTCACCTTCTCCTTCTCCTTCTTCTACTTCTTCTGACTCACCCTCCAGACTTCACCTTCTCCTTCTCTTTCTTCTGCTTCTTCTGATTCACCCTCCAGATTTCATCTTCTCCTTCTCCTTCTTCTGCTTCTTCTGATTCACCCTCCAGACTTCACCTTCTCCTTCTCCTTCTTCTGCTTCTTCTGATTCACCCTCCAGACTTCACCTTCTCCTTCTCCTTCTTCTGCTTCTTCTGATTCACCCTCCAGACTTCACCTTTTCCTTCTCCTTCTTCTACTTCTTCTGATTCACCCTCCAGACCTCACCTTCTCCTTCTCCTTCTTCTACTTCTTCTGATTCACCCTCCAGATTTCATCTTCTCCTTCTCCTTCTTCTGCTTCTTCTGATTCACCCTCCAGACATCACCTTCTCCTTCTCCTTCTTCTGCTTCTTCTGATTCACCCTCCTGACTTCACCTTCTCCTTCTCCTTCTTCTACTTCTTCTGATTCACCCTCCTGACTTCACCTTCTCCTTCTCCTTCTTCTACTTCTTCTGCTTCACCCTCCAGACTTCACCTTCTCCTTCTCCTTCTTCTACTTCTTCTGATTCACCCTCCCGACTTGACCTTCTCCTTCTCCTTCTTCTACTTCTTCTGATTCACCCTCCAGACTTCACCTTCTCCTTCTCCTTCTTCTGCTTCTTCTGCTTCACCGTCCTGACTTCACCTTCTCCTTCTCCTTCTTCTACTTCTTCTGCTTCATCCCCCTGACATCACCTGCTCCTTCTCCTTCTTCTGCTTCTTCTGATTCACCCTCCTAACTTCACCTTCTCCTTCTCCTTCTTCTGCTTCTTCTGATTCACCCTCCTGACTTCACCTTCTCCTTCTCCTTCTTCTACTTCTTCTGATTCACCCTCCTGACTTCACCTTCTCCTTCTCCTTCTTCTACTTCTTCTGCTTCACCCTCCAGACTTCACCTTCTCCTTCTCCTTCTTCTACTTCTTCTGATTCACCCTCCAGACTTGACCTTCTCCTTCTCCTTCTTCTACTTCTTCTGATTCACCCTCCAGACTTCACCTTCTCCTTCTCCTTCTTCTGCTTCTTCTGCTTCAGCGTCCTGACTTCACCTGCTCCTTCTCCTTCTTCTGCTTCTTCTGATTCACCCTCCTAACTTCACCTTCTCCTTCTCCTTCTTCTGCTTCTTCTGATTCACCCTCCTGACTTCACCTTCTCCTTCTCCTTCTTCTGCTTCTTCCGATTCACCCTCCAGACTTCACCATCTCCTTCTCTTTCTTCTGCTTCTTCTGATTCACCCTCCAGACTTCACCTTCTACTTCTCCTTCTTCTGATTCTTCTGATTCACCCTCCAGACTTCACCTTCTCCTTCTCCTTCTTCTGCTTCTTCTGATTCACCCTCCTGACTTCACCTTCTCCTTCTCCTTCTTCTACTTCTTCTGATTCACCCTCCTGACTTCACCTTCTCCTTCTCCTTCTTCTACTTCTTCTGCTTCACCCTCCAGACTTCACCTTCTCCTTCTCCTTCTTCTACTTCTTCTGATTCACCCTCCAGACTTGACCTTCTCCTTCTCCTCCTTCTACTTATTCTGATTCACCCTCCAGACTTCACCTTCTCCTTCTCCTTCTTCTGCTTCTTCTGCTTCACCGTCCTGACTTCACCTTCTCCTTCTCCTTCTTCTACTTCTTCTGCTTCATCCCGCTGACATCACCTGCTCCTTCTCCTTCTTCTGCTTCTTCTGATTCACCCTCCTAACTTCACCTTCTCCTTCTCCTTCTTCTGCTTCTTCTGATTCACCCTCCTGACTTCACCTTCTCCTTCTCCTTCTTCTGCTTCTTCTGATTCACCCTCCGGACTTCACCTTCTCCTTCTCCTTCTCCTGCTTCTTCTGATTCACCCTCCAGACTTCACCTTCTCCTTCTCCTTCTTCTGATTCTTCTGATTCACCCTCCAGACTTCACCTTCTCCTTCTCCTTCTTCTGCTTCTTCTGATTCACCCTCCTGACCTCACCTTCTCCTTCTCCTTCTTCTACTTCTTCTGATTCACCCTCCTGACTTCACCTTCTTCTTCTCCTTCTTCTACTTCTTCTGCTTCACCCTCCAGACTTCTCCTTCTCCTTCTCCTTCTTCTGCTTCTTCTGATTCACCCTCCAGACTTCACCTTCTCCTTCTCCTTCTTCTGCTTCTTCTGATTCACCCTCCAGACTTCACCTTCTCCTTCTCCTTCTTCTACTTCTTCTGATTCACCCTCCAGACTTCACCTTCTCCATTTCCTTCTTCTGCTTCTTCTGATTCACCCTCCAGACTTCACCTTCTCCTTCTCCTTCGTCTACTTCTTCTGATTGACCCTCCAGACTACACCTTCTCCTTCTCCTTCTTCTACTTCTTCTGATTCACCCTCCTGACTTCACCTTCTCCTTCTCCTTCTTCTACTTCTTCTGCTTCACCCTCCAGACTTCACCTTCTCCTTCTCCTTCTTCTACTTCTTCTGATTCACCCTCCAGACTTCATCTTCTCCTTCTCCTTCTCTGCTTCTTCTGATTCACCCTCCAGACTTCACCTTCTCCTTCTCCTTATTCTGCTTCTTCTGATTCACCCTCCAGACTTCACCTTCTCCTTCTCCTGATTCTGCTTCTTCTGATTCACCCTCCAGACTTCACCTTCTCCTTCTCCTTCTTCTGCTTCTTCTGATTCACCCTCCTGACTTCACCTTCTCCTTCTCCTTCTTCTACTTCTTCTGATTCACCCTCCTGACTTCACCTTCTCCTTCTCCTTCTTCTACTTCTTCTGCTTCACCCTCCAGACTTCACCTTCTCCTTCTCCTTCTTCTACTTCTTCTGATTCACCCTCCAGACTTCACCTTCTCCTTCTCCTTCTTCTGCTTCTTCTGATTCACCCTCCATACTTCACCTTCACTTCTCCTTATTCTGCTTCTTCTGATTCACCCTCCAGACTTCAACTTCTCCTTCTCCTTCTTCTGCTTCTTCTGATTCACCCCCCAGACTTCACCTTCTCCTTCTCCTTCTTCTGCTTCTTCTGATTCACCCTCCAGACTTCACCTTCTCCTTCTCCTTCTTCTGCTTCTTCTGATTCACCCTCCAGACTTCACCTTCTCCTTCTCCTTCTTCTACTTCTTCTGATTCACCCTCCAGACTTCACCTTCTCCTTCTCTTTCTTCTGCTTCTTATGATTCACCCTCCAGATTTCATCTTCTCCTTCTCCTTCTTCTGCTTCTTCTGATTCACCCTCCAGACTTCACCTTCTCCTTCTCCTTCTTCTGCTTCTTATGATTCACCCTCCAGACTTCACCTTCTCCTTCTCCTTCTTCTGCTTCTTCTGATTCACCCTCCAGACTTCACCTTCTCCTTCTCCTTCTTCTACTTCTTCTGATTCACCCTCAAGACCTCACCTTCTCCTTCTCCTTCTTCTACTTCTTCTGATTCACCCTCCAGATTTCATCTTCTCCTTCTCCTTGTTCTGCTTCTTCTGATTCACCCTCCAGACTTCACCTTCTCCTTCTCCTTCTTCTGCTTCTTCTGATTCACCCTCCTGACTTCACCTTCTCCTTCTCCTTCTTCTACTTCTTCTGATTCACCCTCCTGACTTCACCTTCTCCTTCTCCTTCTTCTACTTCTTCTGCTTCACCCTCCAGACTTCACCTTCTCCTTCTCCTTCTTCTACTTCTTCTGATTCACCCTCCAGACTTGACCTTCTCCTTCTCCTTCTTCTACTTCTTCTGATTCACCCTCCAGACTTCACCTTCTCCTTCTCCTTCTTCTGCTTCTTCTGCTTCACCGTCCTGACTTCACCTTCTCCTTCTCCTTCTTCTACTTCTTCTGCTTCATCCCCCTGACATCACCTGCTCCTTCTCCTTCTTCTGCTTCTTCTGATTCACCCTCCTAACTTCACCTTCTCCTTCTCCTTCTTCTGCTTCTTCTGATTCACCCTCCTGACTTCACCTTCTCCTTCTCCTTCTTCTGCTTCTTCTGATTCACCCTCCAGACTTCACCTTCTCCTTCTCTTTCTTCTGCTTCTTCTGATTCACCCTCCAGACTTCACCTTCTCCTTCTCCTTCTTCTGATTCTTCTGATTCACCCTCCAGACTTCACCTTCTCCTTCTCCTTCTTCTGCTTCTTCTGATTCACCCTCCTGACTTCACCTTCTCCTTCTCCTTCTTCTACTTCTTCTGATTCACCCTCCTGACTTCACCTTCTCCTTCTCCTTCTTCTACTTCTTCTGCTTCACCCTCCAGACTTCACCTTCTCCTTCTCCTTCTTCTACTTCTTCTGATTCACCCTCCAGACTTGACCTTCTCCTTCTCCTTCTTCTACTTCTTCTGATTCACCCTCCAGACTTCATCTTCTCCTTCTCCTTCTTCTGCTTCTTCTGATTCACCCTCCATACTTCACCTTCACTTCTCCTTATTCTGCTTCTTCTGATTCACCCTCCAGACTTCAACTTCTCCTTCTCCTGCTTCTTCTGATTCACCCCCCAGACTTCACCTTCTCCTTCTCCTTCTTCTGCTTCTTCTGATTCACCCTCCAGACTTCACCTTCTCCTTCTCCTTCTTCTGCTTCTTCTGATTCACCCTCCAGACTTCACCTTCTCCTTCTCCTTCTTCTACTTCTTCTGATTCACCCTCCAGACTTCACCTTCTCCTTCTCTTTCTTCTGCTTCTTCTGATTCACCCTCCAGATTTCATCTTCTCTTTCTCCTTCTTCTGCTTCTTCTGATTCACCCTCCAGACTTCACCTTCTCCTTCTCCTTCTTCTGCTTCTTATGATTCACCCTCCAGACTTCACCTTCTCCTTCTCCTTCTTCTGCTTCTTCTGATTCACCCTCCAGACTTCACCTTCTCCTTCTCCTTCTTCTAATTCTTCTGATTCACCCTCAAGACCTCACCTTCTCCTTCTCCTTCTTCTACTTCTTCTGATTCACCCTCCAGATTTCATCTTCTCCTTCTCCTTCTTCTGCTTCTTCTGCTTCACCCTCCAGACTTCATCTTCTCCTTCTCCTTCTTCTGCTTCTTCTGATTCACCCTCCTGACTTCACCTTCTCCTTCTCCTTCTTCTACTTCTTCTGATTCACCCTCCTGACTTCACCTTCTCCTTCTCCTTCTTCTACTTCTTCTGCTTCACCCTCCAGACTTCACCTTCTCCTTCTCCTTCTTCTACTTCTTCTGATTCACCCTCCAGACTTGACCTTCTCCTTCTCCTTCTTCTACTTCTTCTGATTCACCCTCCAGACTTCACCTTCTCCTTCTCCTTCTTCTGCTTCTTCTGCTTCACCGTCCTGACTTCACCTTCTCCTTCTCCTTCTTCTACTTCTTCTGCTTCATCCCCCTGACATCACCTGCTCCTTCTCCTTCTTCTGCTTCTTCTGATTCACCCTCCTAACTTCACCTTCTCCTTCTCCTTCTTCTGCTTCTTCTGATTCACCCTCCTGACTTCACCTTCTCCTTCTCCTTCTTCTGCTTCTTCTGATTCACCCTCCAGACTTCACCTTCTCCTTCTCTTTCTTCTGCTTCTTCTGATTCACCCTCCAGACTTCACCTTCTCCTTCTCCTTCTTCTGATTCTTCTGATTCACCCTCCAGACTTCACCTTCTCCTTCTCCTTCTTCTGCTTCTTCTGATTCACCCTCCTGACTTCACCTTCTCCTACTCCTTCTTCTACTTCTTCTGATTCACCCTCCTGACTTCACCTTCTCCTTCTCCTTCTTCTACTTCTTCTGCTTCATCCTCCAGACTTCACCTTCTCCTTCTCCTTCTTCTACTTCTTCTGATTCACCCTCCAGACTTGACCTTCTCCTTCTCCTTCTTCTACTTATTCTGATTCACCCTCCAGACTTCACCTTCTCCTTCTCCTTCTTCTGCTTCTTCTGCTTCACCGTCCTGACTTCACCTTCTCCTTCTCCTTCTTCTACTTCTTCTGCTTCATCCCGCTGACATCACCTGCTCCTTCTCCTTCTTCTGCTTCTTCTGATTCACCCTCCTAACTTCACCTTCTCCTTCTCCTTCTTCTGCTTCTTCTGATTCACCCTCCTGACTTCACCTTCTCCTTCTCCTTCTTCTGCTTCTTCTGATTCACCCTCCAGACTTCAGCTTCTCCTTCTCCTTCTTCTGCTTCTTCTGATTCACCCTCCAGACTTCACCTTCTCCTTCTCCTTCTTCTGATTCTTCTGATTCACCCTCCAGACTTCACCTTCTCCTTCTCCTTCTTCTGCTTCTTCTGATTCACCCTCCTGACCTCACCTTCTCCTTCTCCTTCTTCTACTTCTTCTGATTCACCCTCCTGACTTCACCTTCTCCTTCTCCTTCTTCTACTTCTTCTGCTTCACCCTCCAGACTTCACCTTCTCCTTCTCCTTCTTCTGCTTCTTCTGATTCACCCTCCAGACTTCACCTTCTCCTTCTCCTTCTTCTGCTTCTTCTGATTCACCCTCCAGACTTCACCTTCTCCTTCTCCTTCTTCTACTTCTTCTGATTCACCCTCCAGACTTCACCTTCTCCATTTCCTTCTTCTGCTTCTTCTGATTCACCCTCCAGACTTCACCTTCTCCTTCTCCTTCTTCTGTTTCTTCTGATTCACCGTCCAGACTTCACCTTCTCCTTCTCCTTCTTCTACTACTTCTGATTCACCCTCCAGACTTCCCCTTCCCCTTCTCCTTCTTCTACTTCTTCTGATTCACCATCCAGACTTCATCTTCTCCTTCTCCTTCTTCTGCTTCTTCTGATTCACCCTCCAGACTTCACCTTCTCCTTCTCCTTCTTCTGCTTCTTCTGATTCACCCTCCTAACTTCACCTTCTCCTTCTCCTTCTTCTGCTTCTTCTGATTCACCCTCCTGACTTCACCTTCTCCTTCTCCTTCTTCTGCTTCTTCTGATTCACCCTCCAGTCTTCACCTTCTCCTTCTCTTTCTTCTGCTTCTTCTGATTCACCCTCCAGACTTCACCTTCTCCTTCTCCTTCTTCTGATTCTTCTGATTCACCCTCCAGACTTCACCTTCTCCTTCTCCTTCTTCTGCTTCTTCTGATTCACCCTCCTGACTTCACCTTCTCCTACTCCTTCTTCTACTTCTTCTGATTCACCCTCCTGACTTCACCTTCTCCTTCTCCTTCTTCTACTTCTTCTGCTTCATCCTCCAGACTTCACCTTCTCCTTCTCCTTCTTCTACTTCTTCTGATTCACCCTCCAGACTTGACCTTCTCCTTCTCCTTCTTCTACTTATTCTGATTCACCCTCCAGACTTCACCTTCTCCTTCTCCTTCTTCTGCTTCTTCTGCTTCACCGTCCTGACTTCACCTTCTCCTTCTCCTTCTTCTACTTCTTCTGCTTCATCCCGCTGACATCACCTGCTCCTTCTCCTTCTTCTGCTTCTTCTGATTCACCCTCCTAACTTCACCTTCTCCTTCTCCTTCTTCTGCTTCTTCTGATTCACCCTCCTGACTTCACCTTCTCCTTCTCCTTCTTCTGCTTCTTCTGATTCACCCTCCAGACTTCAGCTTCTCCTTCTCCTTCTTCTGCTTCTTCTGATTCACCCTCCAGACTTCACCTTCTCCTTCTCCTTCTTCTGATTCTTCTGATTCACCCTCCAGACTTCACCTTCTCCTTCTCCTTCTTCTGCTTCTTCTGATTCACCCTCCTGACCTCACCTTCTCCTTCTCCTTCTTCTACTTCTTCTGATTCACCCTCCTGACTTCACCTTCTCCTTCTCCTTCTTCTACTTCTTCTGCTTCACCCTCCAGACTTCACCTTCTCCTTCTCCTTCTTCTGCTTCTTCTGATTCACCCTCCAGACTTCACCTTCTCCTTCTCCTTCTTCTGCTTCTTCTGATTCACCCTCCAGACTTCACCTTCTCCTTCTCCTTCTTCTACTTCTTCTGATTCACCCTCCAGACTTCACCTTCTCCATTTCCTTCTTCTGCTTCTTCTGATTCACCCTCCAGACTTCACCTTCTCCTTCTCCTTCTTCTGTTTCTTCTGATTCACCGTCCAGACTTCACCTTCTCCTTCTCCTTCTTCTACTACTTCTGATTCACCCTCCAGACTTCACCTTCCCCTTCTCCTTCTTCTACTTCTTCTGATTCACCCTCCAGACTTCATCTTCTCCTTCTCCTTCTTCTGCTTCTTCTGATTCACCCTCCAGACTTCACCTTCTCCTTCTCCTTCTTCTGCTTCTTCTGATTCACCCTCCAGACTTCACCTTCTCCTTCTCCTTCTTCTACTTCTTCTGATTCACCCTCCAGACTTCACCTTCTCCTTCTCCTTCTTCTACTTCTTCTGATTCACCCTCCAGTCTTCACCTTCTCCTTCTCCTTCTTCTGTTTCTTCTGCTTCACCCTCCAGACTTCACCTTCTCCTTCTCTTTCTTCTGCTTCTTCTGATTCACCCTCCAGACTTCACCTTCTCCTTCTCCTTCTTCTGATTCTTCTGATTCACCCTCCAGACTTCACCTTCTCCTTCTCCTTCTTCTGCTTCTTCTGATTCACCCTCCTGACTTCACCTTCTCCTTCTCCTTCTTCTACTTCTTCTGCTTCAACCTCCAGACTTCACCTTCTCCTTCTCCTTCTTCTACTTCTTCTGATTCACCCTCCAGACTTCATCTTCTCCTTCTCCTTCTTCTGCTTCTTCTGATTCACCCTCCAGACTTCACCTTCTCCTTTTCCTTATTCTGCTTCTTCTGATTCACCCTCCAGACTTCACCTTCTCCTTCTCCTTATTCTGCTTCTTCTGATTCACCCTCCAGACTTCACCTTCTCCTTCTCCTTCCTCTGCTTCTTCTGATTCACCCTCCAGACTTCACCTTCTCCTTCTCCTTCTTCTGATTCTTCTGATTCACCCTCCAGATTTCACCTTCTCCTTCTCCTTCTTCTGCTTCTTCTGATTCACCCTCCTGACTTCACCTTCTCCTTCTCCTTCTTCTACTTCTTCTGATTCACCCTCCTAACTTCAGCTTCTCCTTCTCCTACTTCTACTTCTTCTGCTTTACCCTCCAGACTTCACCTTCTCCTTCTCCTTCTTCTACTTCTTCTGATTCACCCTCCAGATTTCACCTTCTCCTTCTCCTTCTTCTGCTTCTTCTGATTCACCCTCCAGACTTCACCTTCTCCTTCTCCTTATTCTGCTTCTTCTGATTCACCCTCCAGACTTCTCCTTCTCCTTCTCCTTCTTCTGCTTCTTCTGATTCACACTCCAGACTTCATCTTCTCCTTCTCCTTCTTCTACTTCTTCTGATTCACCCTCCAGACTTCACCTTCTCCTTCTCTTTCTTCTGCTTCATCTGATTCACCCTCCAGACTTCACCTTCTCCTTCTCCTTCTTCTGATTCTTCTGATTCACCCTCCTGACTTCACCTTCTTCTTCTCCTTCTTCTACTTCTTCTGATTCACCCTCCTGACTTCACCTTCTCCTTCTCCTTCTTCTACTACTTCTACTTCACCCTCCAGACTTCACCTTCTCCTTCTCCTTCTTCTGCTTCTTCTGATTCACCCTCCTGACTTCACCTTCTCCTTCTCCTTCTTCTACTTCTTCTGATTCACCCTCCTGACTTCACCTTCTCCTTCTCCTTCTTCTCCTTCTTCTGCTTCACCCTCCAGACTTCACCTTCTCCTTCTCCTTCTTCTACTTCTTCTGATTCACCCTCCAGACTTCACCTTCTCCTTCTCCTGCTTCTGCTTCTTCTGATTCACCCTCCATACTTCACCTTCACTTCTCCTTATTCTGCTTCTTCTGATTCACCCTCCAGACTTCAACTTCTCCTTCTCCTCCTTCTGCTTCTTCTGATTCACCCTCCAGACTTCACCTTCTCCTTCTCCTTCTTCTGCTTCTTCTGATTCACCCTCCAGACTTCACCTTCTCCTTCTCCTTCTTCTGCTTCTTCTGATTCACCCTCCAGACTTCACCTTCTCCTTCTCCTTCTTCTACTTCTTCTGATTCACCCTCCAGATTCACCTTCTCCTTCTCTTTCTTCTGCTTCTTCTGATTCACCCTCCAGATTTCATCTTCTCCTTCTCCTTCTTCTGCTTCTTCTGATTCACCCTCCAGACTTCACCTTCACTTCTCCTTATTCTGCTTCTTCTGATTCACCCTCCAGACTTCAACTTCTCCTTCTCCTCCTTCTGCTTCTTCTGATTCACCCTCCAGACTTCACCTTCTCCTTCTCCTTCTTCTGCTTCGTCTGATTCACCCTCCAGACTTCACCTTCTCCTTCTCCTTCTTCTACTTCTTCTGATTCACCCTCCAGACCTCACCTTCTCCTTCTCCTTCTTCTACTTCTTCTGATTCACCCTCCAGATTTCATCTTCTCCTTCTCCTTCTTCTGCTTCTTCTGATTCACCCTCCAGACATCACCTTCTCCTTCTCCTTCTTCTGCTTCTTCTGATTCACCCTCCTGACTTCACCTTCTCCTTCTCCTTCTTCTGCTTCTTCTGATTCACCCTCCTGACTTCACCTTCTCCTTCTCCTTCTTCTACTTCTTCTGCTTCACCCTCCAGACTTCACCTTCTCCTTCTCCTTCTTCTACTTCTTCTGATTCACCCTCCAGACTTGACCTTCTCCTTCTCCTTCTTCTACTTCTTCTGATTCACCCTCCAGACTTCAACTTCTCCTTCTCCTTCTTCTACTTCTTCTGCTTCATCCCGCTGACATCACCTGCTCCTTCTCCTTCTTCTGCTTCTTCTGATTCACCCTCCTAACTTCACCTTCTCCTTCTCCTTCTTCTGCTTCTTCTGATTCACCCTCCTGACTTCACCTTCTCCTTCTCCTTCTTCTGCTTCTTCTGAGTCACCCTCCAGACTTCAGCTTCTCCTTCTCCTTCTTCTGCTTCTTCTGATTCACCCTCCAGACTTCACCTTCTCCTTCTCCTTCTTCTGATTCTTCTGATTCACCCTCCAGACTTCACCTTCTCCTTCTCCTTCTTCTGCTTCTTCTGATTCACCCTCCTGACCTCACCTTCTCCTTCTCCTTCTTCTACTTCTTCTGATTCACCCTCCTGACTTCACCTTCTCCTTCTCCTTCTTCTACTTCTTCTGCTTCACCCTCCAGACTTCACCTTCTCCTTCTCCTTCTTCTGCTTCTTCTGATTCACCCTCCAGACTTCACCTTCTCCTTCTCCTTCTTCTGCTTCTTCTGATTCACCCTCCAGACTTCACCTTCTCCTTCTCCTTCTTCTACTTCTTCTGATTCACCCTCCATACTTCACCTTCTCCATTTCCTTCTTCTGCTTCTTCTGATTCACCCTCCAGACTTCACCTTCTCCTTCTCCTTCTTCTGTTTCTTCTGATTCACCGTCCAGACTTCACCTTCTCCTTCTCCTTCTTCTACTACTTCTGATTCACCCTCCAGACTTCACCTTCCCCTTCTCCTTCTTCTACTTCTTCTGATTCACCCTCCAGACTTCATCTTCTCCTTCTCCTTCTTCTGCTTCTTCTGATTCTCCCTCCAGACTTCACCTTCTCCTTCTCCTTCTTCTGCTTCTTCTGATTCACCCTCCTAACTTCACCTTCTCCTTCTCCTTCTTCTGCTTCTTCTGATTCACCCTCCTGACTTCACCTTCTCCTTCTCCTTCTTCTGCTTCTTCTGATTCACCCTCCAGACTTCACCTTCTCCTTCTCTTTCTTCTGCTTCTTCTGATTCACCCTCCAGACTTCACCTTCTCCTTCTCCTTCTTCTGATTCTTCTGATTCACCCTCCAGACTTCACCTTCTCCTTCTCCTTCTTCTGCTTCTTCTGATTCACCCTCCTGACTTCACCTTCTCCTACTCCTTCTTCTACTTCTTCTGATTCACCCTCCTGACTTCACCTTCTCCTTCTCCTTCTTCTACTTCTTCTGCTTCATCCTCCAGACTTCACCTTCTCCTTCTCCTTCTTCTACTTCTTCTGATTCACCCTCCAGACTTGACCTTCTCCTTCTCCTTCTTCTACTTATTCTGATTCACCCTCCAGACTTCACCTTCTCCTTCTCCTTCTTCTGCTTCTTCTGCTTCACCGTCCTGACTTCACCTTCTCCCTCTCCTTCTTCTACTTCTTCTGCTTCATCCCGCTGACATCACCTGCTCCTTCTCCTTCTTCTGCTTCTTCTGATTCACCCTCCTAACTTCACCTTCTCCTTCTCCTTCTTCTGCTTCTTCTGATTCACCCTCCTGACTTCACCTTCTCCTTCTCCTTCTTCTGCTTCTTCTGATTCACCCTCCAGACTTCAGCTTCTCCTTCTCCTTCTTCTGCTTCTTCTGATTCACCCTCCAGACTTCACCTTCTCCTTCTCCTTCTTCTGATTCTTCTGATTCACCCTCCAGACTTCACCTTCTCCTTCTCCTTCTTCTGCTTCTTCTGATTCACCCTCCTGACCTCACCTTCTCCTTCTCCTTCTTCTACTTCTTCTGATTCACCCTCCTGACTTCACCTTCTCCTTCTCCTTCTTCTACTTCTTCTGCTTCACCCTCCAGACTTCACCTTCTCCTTCTCCTTCTTCTGCTTCTTCTGATTCACCCTCCAGACTTCACCTTCTCCTTCTCCTTCTTCTGCTTCTTCTGATTCACCCTCCAGACTTCACCTTCTCCTTCTCCTTCTTCTACTTCTTCTGATTCACCCTCCAGACTTCACCTTCTCCATTTCCTTCTTCTGCTTCTTCTGATTCACCCTCCAGACTTCACCTTCTCCTTCTCCTTCTTCTGTTTCTTCTGATTCACCGTCCAGACTTCACCTTCTCCTTCTCCTTCTTCTACTACTTCTGATTCACCCTCCAGACTTCACCTTCCCCTTCTCCTTCTTCTACTTCTTCTGATTCACCCTCCAGACTTCATCTTCTCCTTCTCCTTCTTCTGCTTCTTCTGATTCACCCTCCAGACTTCACCTTCTCCTTCACCTTCTTCTGCTTCTTCTGATTCACCCTCCAGACTTCACCTTCTCCTTCTCCTTCTTCTACTTCTTCTGATTCACCCTCCAGACTTCACCTTCTCCTTCTCCTTCTTCTACTTCTTCTGATTCACCCTCCAGTCTTCACCTTCTCCTTCTCCTTCTTCTGTTTCTTCTGCTTCACCCTCCAGACTTCACCTTCTCCTTCTCTTTCTTCTGCTTCTTCTGATTCACCCTCCAGACTTCACCTTCTCCTTCTCCTTCTTCTGATTCTTCTGATTCACCCTCCAGACTTCACCTTCTCCTTCTCCTTCTTCTGCTTCTTCTGATTCACCCTCCTGACTTCACCTTCTCCTTCTCCTTCTTCTACTTCTTCTGCTTCAACCTCCAGACTTCACCTTCTCCTTCTCCTTCTTCTACTTCTTCTGATTCACCCTCCAGACTTCATCTTCTCCTTCTCCTGCTTCTTCTGATTCACCCTCCAGACTTCACCTTCTCCTTTTCCTTATTCTGCTTCTTCTGATTCACCCTCCAGACTTCACCTTCTCCTTCTCCTTATTCTGCTTCTTCTGATTCACCCTCCAGACTTCACCTTCTCCTTCTCCTTCCTCTGCTTCTTCTGATTCACCCTCCAGACTTCACCTTCTCCTTCTCCTTCTTCTGATTCTTCTGATTCACCCTCCAGATTTCACCTTCTCCTTCTCCTTCTTCTGCTTCTTCTGATTCACCCTCCTGACTTCACCTTCTCCTTCTCCTTCTTCTACTTCTTCTGATTCACCCTCCTAACTTCACCTTCTCCTTCTCCTACTTCTACTTCTTCTGCTTCACCCTCCAGACTTCACCTTCTCCTTCTCCTTCTTCTACTTCTTCTGATTCACCCTCCAGATTTCACCTTCACCTTCTCCTTCTTCTGCTTCTTCTGATTCACCCTCCAGACTTCACCTTCTCCTTCTCCTTATTCTGCTTCTTCTGATTCACCCTCCAGACTTCACCTTCTCCTTCTCCTTCTTCTGCTTCTTCTGATTCACACTCCAGACTTCATCTTCTCCTTCTCCTTCTTCTACTTCTTCTGATTCACCCTCCAGACTTCACCTTCTCCTTCTCTTTCTTCTGCTTCATCTGATTCACCCTCCAGACTTCACCTTCTCCTTCTCCTTCTTCTGATTCTTCTGATTCACCCTCCTGACTTCACCTTCTCCTTCTCCTTCTTCTACTACTTCTACTTCACCCTCCAGACTTCACCTTCTCCTTCTCCTTCTTCTGCTTCTTCTGATTCACCCTCCTGACTTCACCTTCTCCTTCTCCTTCTTCTACTTCTTCTGATTCACCCTCCTGACTTCACCTTCTCCTTCTCCTTCTTCTCCTTCTTCTGCTTCACCCTCCAGACTTCACCTTCTCCTTCTCCTTCTTCTACTTCTTCTGATTCACCCTCCAGACTTCACCTTCTCCTTCTCCTGCTTCTGCTTCTTCTGATTCACCCTCCATACTTCACCTTCACTTCTCCTTATTCTGCTTCTTCTGATTCACCCTCCAGACTTCAACTTCTCCTTCTCCTCCTTCTGCTTCTTCTGATTCACCCTCCAGACTTCACCTTCTCCTTCTCCTTCTTCTGCTTCTTCTGATTCACCCTCCAGACTTCACCTTCTCCTTCTCCTTCTTCTGCTTCTTCTGATTCACCCTCCAGACTTCACCTTCTCCTTCTCCTTCTTCTACTTCTTCTGATTCACCCTCCAGACTTCACCTTCTCCTTCTCTTTCTTCTGCTTCTTCTGATTCACCCTCCAGATTTCATCTTCTCCTTCTCCTTCTTCTGCTTCTTCTGATTCACCCTCCAGACTTCACCTTCTCCTTCTCCTTCTTCTGCTTCTTCTGATTCACCCTCCAGACTTCACCTTCTCCTTCTCCTTCTTCTGCTTCGTCTGATTCACCCTCCAGACTTCACCTTCTCCTTCTCCTTCTTCTACTTCTTCTGATTCACCCTCCAGACCTCACCTTCTCCTTCTCCTTCTTCTACTTCTTCTGATTCACCCTCCAGATTTCATCTACTCCTTCTCCTTCTTCTGCTTCTTCTGATTCACCCTCCAGACATCACCTTTTCCTTCTCCTTCTTCTGCTTCTTCTGATTCACCCTCCTGACTTCACCTTCTCCTTCTCCTTCTTCTGCTTCTTCTGATTCACCCTCCTGACTTCACCTTCTCCTTCTCCTTCTTCTACTTCTTCTGCTTCACCCTCCAGACTTCACCTTCTCCTTCTCCTTCTTCTACTTCTTCTGATTCACCCTCCAGACTTGACCTTCTCCTTCTCCTTCTTCTACTTCTTCTGATTCACCCTCCAGACTTCAACTTCTCCTTCTCCTTCTTCTGCTTCTTCTGCTTCACCGTCCTGACTTCACCTTCTCCTTCTCCTTCTTCTACTTCTTCTGCTTCATCCCCCTGACATCACCTGCTCCTTCTCCTTCTTCTGCTTCTTCTGATTCACCCTCCTAACTGCCCCTTCTCCTTCTCCTTCTTCTGCTTCTTCTGATTCACCCTCCTGACTTAACCTTCTCCTTCTCCTTCTTCTGCTTCTTCTGATTCACACTCCAGACTTCACCTTCTCCTTCTCTTTCTTCTGCTTCTTCTGATTCACCCTCCAGACTTCACCTTCTCCTTCTCCTTCTTCTGATTCTTCTGATTCACCCTCCAGACTTCACCTTCTCCTTCTCCTTCTTCTGCTTCTTCTGATTCACCCTCCTGACTTCACCTTCTCCTTCTCCTTCTTCTACTTCTTCTGATTCACCCTCCTGACTTCACCTTCTCCTTCTCCTTCTTCTACTTCTTCTGCTTCACCCTCCAGACTTCACCTTCTCCTTCTCCTTCTTCTACTTCTTCTGATTCACCCTCCAGACTTGACCTTCTCCTTCTCCTCCTTCTACTTATTCTGATTCACCCTCCAGACTTCACCTTCTCCTTCTCCTTCTTCTGCTTCTTCTGCTTCACCGTCCTGACTTCACCTTCTCCTTCTCCTTCTTCTACTTCTTCTGCTTCATCCCGCTGACATCACCTGCTCCTTCTCCTTCTTCTGCTTCTTCTGATTCACCCTCCTAACTTCACCTTCTCCTTCTCCTTCTTCTGCTTCTTCTGATTCACCCTCCTGACTTCACCTTCTCCTTCTCCTTCTTCTGCTTCTTCTGATTCACCCTCCGGACTTCACCTTCTCCTTCTCCTTCTTCTGCTTCTTCTGATTCACCCTCCAGACTTCACCTTCTCCTTCTCCTTCTTCTGATTCTTCTGATTCACCCTCCAGACTTCACCTTCTCCTTCTCCTTCTTCTGCTTCTTCTGATTCACCCTCCTGACCTCACCTTCTCCTTCTTCTTCTACTTCTTCTGATTCACCCTCCTGACTTCATCTTCTCCTTCTCCTTCTTCTACTTCTTCTGCTTCACCCTCCAGACTTCACCTTCTCCTTCTCCTTCTTCTGCTTCTTCTGATTCACCCTCCAGACTTCTCCTTCTCCTTCTCCTTCTTCTGCTTCTTCTGATTCACCCTCCAGACTTCACCTTCTCCTTCTCCTTCTTCTGCTTCTTCTGATTCACCCTCCAGACTTCACCTTCTCCTTCTCCTTCTTCTACTTCTTCTGATTCACCCTCCAGACTTCACCTTCTCCATTTCCTTCTTCTGCTTCTTCTGATTCACCCTCCAGACTTCACCTTCTCCTTCTCCTTCGTCTACTTCTTCTGATTGACCCTCCAGACTACACCTTCTCCTTCTCCTTCTTCTACTTCTTCTGATTCACCCTCCTGACTTCACCTTCTCCTTCTCCTTCTTCTACTTCTTCTGCTTCACCCTCCAGGCTTCACCTTCTCCTTCTCCTTCTTCTACTTCTTCTGATTCACCCTCCAGACTTCATCTTCTCCTTCTCCTTCTTCTGCTTCTTCTGATTCACCCTCCAGACTTCACCTTCTCCTTCTCCTTATTCTGCTTCTTCTGATTCACCCTCCAGACTTCACCTTCTCCTTCTCCTGATTCTGCTTCTTCTGATTCACCCTCCAGACTTCACCTTCTCCTTCTCCTTCTTCTGCTTCTTCTGATTCACCCTCCTGACTTCACCTTCTCCTTCTCCTTCTTCTACTTCTTCTGATTCACCCTCCTGACTTCACCTTCTCCTTCTCCTTCTTCTACTTCTTCTACTTCACCCTCCAGACTTCACCTTCTCCTTCTCCTTCTTCTACTTCTTCTGATTCACCCTCCAGACTTCACCTTCTCCTTCTCCTTCTTCTGCTTCTTCTGATTCACCCTCCATACTTCACCTTCACTTCTCCTTATTCTGCTTCTTCTGATTCACCCTCCAGACTTCAACTTCTCCTTCTCCTTCTTCTGCTTCTTCTGATTCACCCTCCAGACTTCACCTTCTCCTTCTCCTTCTTCTGCTTCTTCTGATTCACCCTCCAGACTTCACCTTCTCCTTCTCCTTCTTCTGCTTCTTCTGATTCACCCTCCAGACTTCACCTTCTCCTTCTCCTTCTTCTACTTCTTCTGATTCACCCTCCAGACTTCACCTTCTCCTTCTCTTTCTTCTGCTTCTTCTGATTCACCCTCCAGATTTCATCTTCTCCTTCTCCTTCTTCTGCTTCTTCTGATTCACCCTCCAGACTTCACCTTCTCCTTCTCCTTCTTCTGCTTCTTCTGATTCACCCTCCAGACTTCACCTTCTCCTTCTCCTTCTTCTGCTTCGTCTGATTCACCCTCCAGACTTCACCTTCTCCTTCTCCTTCTTCTACTTCTTCTGATTCACCCTCCAGACCTCACCTTCTCCTTCTCCTTCTTCTACTTCTTCTGATTCACCCTCCAGATTTCATCTTCTCCTTCTCCTTCTTCTGCTTCTTCTGATTCACCCTCCAGACATCACCTTCTCCTTCTCCTTCTTCTGCTTCTTCTGATTCACCCTCCTGACTTCACCTTCTCCTTCTCCTTCTTCTGCTTCTTCTGATTCACCCTCCTGACTTCACCTTCTCCTTCTCCTTCTTCTACTTCTTCTGCTTCACCCTCCAGACTTCACCTTCTCCTTCTCCTTCTTCTACTTCTTCTGATTCACCCTCCAGACTTGACCTTCTCCTTCTCCTTCTTCTACTTCTTCTGATTCACCCTCCAGACTTCAACTTCTCCTTCTCCTTCTTCTGCTTCTTCTGCTTCACCGTCCTGACTTCACCTTCTCCTTCTCCTTCTTCTACTTCTTCTGCTTCATCCCCCTGACATCACCTGCTCCTTCTCCTTCTTCTGCTTCTTCTGATTCACCCTCCTAACTTTACCTTCTCCTTCTCCTTCTTCTGCTTCTTCTGATTCACCCTCCTGACTTAACCTTCTCCTTCTCCTTCTTCTGCTTCTTCTGATTCACCCTCCAGACTTCACCTTCTCCTTCTCTTTCTTCTGCTTCTTCTGATTCACCCTCCAGACTTCACCTTCTCCTTCTCCTTCTTCTGATTCTTCTGATTCACCCTCCAGACTTCACCTTCTCCTTCTCCTTCTTCTGCTTCTTCTGATTCACCCTCCTGACTTCACCTTCTCCTTCTCCTTCTTCTACTTCTTCTGATTCACCCTCCTGACTTCACCTTCTCCTTCTCCTTCTTCTACTTCTTCTGCTTCACCCTCCAGACTTCACCTTCTCCTTCTCCTTCTTCTACTTCTTCTGATTCACCCTCCAGACTTGACCTTCTCCTTCTCCTCCTTCTACTTATTCTGATTCACCCTCCAGACTTCACCTTCTCCTTCTCCTTCTTCTGCTTCTTCTGCTTCACCGTCCTGACTTCACCTTCTCCTTCTCCTTCTTCTACTTCTTCTGCTTCATCCCGCTGACATCACCTGCTCCTTCTCCTTCTTCTGCTTCTTCTGATTCACCCTCCTAACTTCACCTTCTCCTTCTCCTTCTTCTGCTTCTTCTGATTCACCCTCCTGACTTCACCTTCTCCTTCTCCTTCTTCTGCTTCTTCTGATTCACCCTCCGGACTTCACCTTCTCCTTCTCCTTCTTCTGCTTCTTCTGATTCACCCTCCAGACTTCACCTTCTCCTTCTCCTTCTTCTGATTCTTCTGATTCACCCTCCAGACTTCACCTTCTCCTTCTCCTTCTTCTGCTTCTTCTGATTCACCCTCCTGACCTCACCTTCTCCTTCTTCTTCTACTTCTTCTGATTCACCCTCCTGACTTCACCTTCTCCTTCTCCTTCTTCTACTTCTTCTGCTTCACCCTCCAGACTTCACCTTCTCCTTCTCCTTCTTCTGCTTCTTCTGATTCACCCTCCAGACTTCTCCTTCTCCTTCTCCTTCTTCTGCTTCTTCTGATTCACCCTCCAGACTTCACCTTCTCCTTCTCCTTCTTCTGCTTCTTCTGATTCACCCTCCAGACTTCACCTTCTCCTTCTCCTTCTTCTACTTCTTCTGATTCACCCTCCAGACTTCACCTTCTCCATTTCCTTCTTCTGCTTCTTCTGATTCACCCTCCAGACTTCACCTTCTCCTTCTCCTTCGTCTACTTCTTCTGATTGACCCTCCAGACTACACCTTCTCCTTCTCCTTCTTCTACTTCTTCTGATTCACCCTCCTGACTTCACCTTCTCCTTCTCCTTCTTCTACTTCTTCTGCTTCACCCTCCAGACTTCACCTTCTCCTTCTCCTTCTTCTACTTCTTCTGATTCACCCTCCAGACTTCATCTTCTCCTTCTCCTTCTTCTGCTTCTTCTGATTCACCCTCCAGACTTCACCTTCTCCTTCTCCTTATTCTGCTTCTTCTGATTCACCCTCCAGACTTCACCTTCTCCTTCTCCTGATTCTGCTTCTTCTGATTCACCCTCCAGACATCACCTTCTCCTTCTCCTTCTTCTGCTTCTACTGATTCACCCTCCTGACTTCACCTTCTCCTTCTCCTTCTTCTACTTCTTCTGATTCACCCTCCTGACTTCACCTTCTCCTTCTCCTTCTTCTACTTCTTCTACTTCACCCTCCAGACTTCACCTTCTCCTTCTCCTTCTTCTACTTCTTCTGATTCACCCTCCAGACTTCACCTTCTCCTTCTCCTTCTTCTGCTTCTTCTGATTCACCCTCCATACTTCACCTTCACTTCTCCTTATTCTGCTGCTTCTGATTCACCCTCCAGACTTCAACTTCTCCTTCTCCTTCTTCTGCTTCTTCTGATTCACCCTCCAGACTTCACCTTCTCCTTCTCCTTCTTCTGCTTCTTCTGATTCACCCTCCAGACTTCACCTTCTCCTTCTCCTTCTTCTGCTTCTTCTGATTCACCCTCCAGACTTCACCTTCTCCTTCTCCTTCTTCTACTTCTTCTGATTCACCCTCCAGACTTCACCTTCTCCTTCTCTTTCTTCTGCTTCTTCTGATTCACCCTCCAGATTTCATCTTCTCCTTCTCCTTCTTCTGCTTCTTCTGATTCACCCTCCAGACTTCACCTTCTCCTTCTCCTTCTTCTGCTTCTTCTGATTCACCCTCCAGACTTCACCTTCTCCTTCTTCTGCTTCTTCTGATTCACCCTCCAGACTTCACCTTCTCCTTCTCCTTCTTCTACTTCTTCTGATTCACCCTCAAGACCTCACCTTCTCCTTCTCCTTCTTCTACTTCTTCTGATTCACCCTCCAGATTTCATCTTCTCCTTCTCCTTCTTCTGCTTCTTCTGATTCACCCTCCAGACTTCACCTTCTCCTTCTCCTTCTTCTGCTTCTTCTGATTCACCCTCCTGACTTCACCTTCTCCTTCTCCTTCTTCTACTTCTTCTGATTCACCCTCCTGACTTCACCTTCTCCTTCTCCTTCTTCTACTTCTTCTGCTTCTCCCTCCAGACTTCACCTTCTCCTTCTCCTTCTTCTACTTCTTCTGATTCACCCTCCAGACTTGACCTTCTCCTTCTCCTTCTTCTACTTCTTCTGATTCACCCTCCAGACTTCACCTTCTCCTTCTCCTTCTTCTGCTTCTTCTGCTTCACCGTCCTGACTTCACCTTCTCCTTCTCCTTCTTCTACTTCTTCTGCATCATCCCCCGGACATCACCTGCTCCTTCTCCTTCTTCTGCTTCTTCTGATTCACCCTCCTAACTTCACCTTCTCCTTCTCCTTCTTCTGCTTCTTCTGATTCACCCTCCTGACTTCACCTTCTCCTTCTCCTTCTTCTGCTTCTTCTGATTCACCCTCCAGACTTCACCTTCTCCTTCTCTTTCTTCTGCTTCTTCTGATTCACCCTCCAGACTTCACCTTCTCCTTCTCCTTCTTCTGATTCTTCTGATTCACCCTCCAGACTTCACCTTCTCCTTCTCCTTCTTCTGCTTCTTCTGCTTCACCGTCCTGACTTCACCTTCTCCTTCTCCTTCTTCTACTTCTTCTGCTTCATCCCGCTGACATCACCTGCTCCTTCTCCTTCTTCTGCTTCTTCTGATTCACCCTCCTAACTTCACCTTCTCCTTCTCCTTCTTCTGCTTCTTCTGATTCACCCTCCTGACTTCACCTTCTCCTTCTCCTTCTTCTGCTTCTTCTGATTCACCCTCCAGACTTCAGCTTCTCCTTCTCCTTCTTCTGCTTCTTCTGATTCACCCTCCAGACTTCACCTTCTCCTTCTCCTTCTTCTGATTCTTCTGATTCACCCTCCAGACTTCACCTTCTCCTTCTCCTTCTTCTGCTTCTTCTGATTCACCCTCCTGACCTCACCTTCTCCTTCTCCTTCTTCTACTTCTTCTGATTCACCCTCCTGACGTCACCTTCTCCTTCTCCTTCTTCTACTTCTTCTGCTTCACCCTCCAGACTTCACCTTCTCCTTCTCCTTCTTCTGCTTCTTCTGATTCACCCTCTAGACTTCACCTTCTCCTTCTCCTTCTTCTGCTTCTTCTGATTCACCCTCCAGACTTCACCTTCTCCTTCTCCTTCTTCTACTTCTTCTGATTCAGCCTCCAGACTTCACCTTCTCCATTTCCTTCTTCTGCTTCTTCTGATTCACCCTCCAGACTTCACCTTCTCCTTCTCCTTCGTCTACTTCTTCTGATTGACCCTCAAGACTACACCTTCTCCTTCTCCTTCTTCTACTTCTTCTGATTCACCCTCCAGGCTTCACCTTCTCCTTCTCCTTCTTCTGTTTCTTCTGATTCACCGTCCAGACTTCACCTTCTCCTTCTCCTTCTTCTACTACTTCTGATTCACCCTCCAGACTTCACCTTCCCCTTCTCCTTCTTCTACTTCTTCTGATTCACCCTCCAGACTTCATCTTCTCCTTCTCCTTCTTCTGCTTCTTCTGATTCACCCTCCAGACTTCACCTTCTCCTTCTCCTTCTTCTGCTTCTTCTGCTTCACCCTCCAGACTTCACCTTCTCCTTCTCCTTCTTCTACTTCTTCTGATTCACCCTCCAGTCTTCACCTTCTCCTTCTCCTTCTTTTGTTTCTTCTGCTTCACCCTCCAGACTTCACCTTCTCCTTCTCTTTCTTCTGCTTCTTCTGATTCACCCTCCAGACTTCACCTTCTCCTTCTCCTTCTTCTGATTCTTCTGATTCACCCTCCAGACTTCACCTTCTCCTTCTCCTTCTTCTACTTCTTCTGATTCACCCTCCAGACTTCATCTTCTCCTTCTCCTTCTTCTGCTTCTTCTGATTCACCCTCCAGACTTCACCTTCTCCTTCTCCTTATTCTGCTTCTTCTGATTCACCCTCCAGACTTCACCTTCTCCTTCTCCTTATTCTGCTTCTTCTGATTCACCCTCCAGACTTCACCTTCTCCTTCTCCTTCCTCTGCTTCTTCTGATTCACCCTCCAGACTTCACCTTCTCCTTCTCCTTCTTCTGATTCTTCTGATTCACCCTCCAGACTTCACCTTCTCCTTCTCCTTCTTCTGCTTCTTCTGATTCACCCTCCTGACTTCACCTTCTCCTTCTCCTTCTTCTACTTCTTCTGATTCACCCTCCTAACTTCACCTTCTCCTTCTCCTACTTCTACTTCTTCTGCTTCACCCTCCAGACTTCACCTTCTCCTTCTCCTTCTTCTACTTCTTCTGATTCACCCTCCAGACTTCACCTTCTCCTTCTCCTTCTTCTGCTTCTTCTGATTCACCCTCCAGACTTCACCTTCTCCTTCTCCTTATTCTGCTTCTTCTGATTCACCCTCCAGACTTCACCTTCTCCTTCTCCTTCTTCTGCTTCTTCTGATTCACACTCCAGACTTCACCTTCTCCTTCTCCTTCTTCTACTTCTTCTGATTCACCCTCCAGACTTCACCTTCTCCTTCTCTTTCTTCTGCTTCATCTGATTCACCCTCCAGACTTCACCTTCTCCTTCTCCTTCTTCTGATTCTTCTGATTCACCCTCCTGACTTCACCTTCTTCTTCTCCTTCTTCTACTTCTTCTGATTCACCCTCCTGACTTCACCTTCTCCTTCTCCTTCTTCTACTACTTCTACTTCACCCTCCAGACTTCACCTTCTCCTTCTCCTTCTTCTCCTTCTTCTGATTCACCCTCCAGACTTGACCTTCTCCTTCTCCTTCTTCTACTTCTTCTGATTCACCCTCCAGACTTCACCTTCTCCTTCTCCTTCTTCTGCTTCTTCTGCTTCACCGTCCTGACTTCACCTTCTCCTTCTCCTTCTTCTACTTCTTCTGCTTCATCCCCCTGACATCACCTGCTCCTTCTCCTTCTTCTGCTTCTTCTGATTCACCCTCCTAACTTCACCTTCTCCTTCTCCTTCTTCTGCTTCTTCTGATTCACCCTCCAGACTTCACCTTCTCCTTCTTCTGCTTCTTCTGATTCACCCTCCAGACTTCACCTTCTCCTTCTCCTTCTTCTGCTTCTTCTGATTCACCCTCCAGACCTCACCTTCTCCTTCTCCTTCTTCTACTTCTTCTGATTCACCCTCCAGACTTCATCTGTTCCTTCTCCTTCTACTGCTTCTTCTGATTCACCCTCCAGACTTCACCTTCTCCTTCTCCTTCTTCTGCTTCTTCTGATTCACACTCCAGACTTCACCTTCTCCTTCTCCTTCTTCTACTTCTTCTGATTCACCCTCCAGACTTCACCTTCTCCTTCTCCTTCTTCTACTTCTTCTGATTCACCCTCCAGTCTTCACCTTCTCCTTCTCCTTCTTCTGTTTCTTCTGCTTCACCCTCCAGACTTCACCTTCTCCTTCTCTTTCTTCTGCTTCTTCTGATTCACCCTCCGGACTTCACCTTCTCCTTCTCCTTCTTCTGATTCTTCTGATTCACCCTCCAGACGTCACCTTCTCCTTCTCCTTCTTCTGCTTCTTCTGATTCACCCTCCTGACTTCACCTTCTCCTTCTCCTTCTTCTACTTCTTCTGATTCACCTTCCAGACAACACCTTCTCCTTCTCCTTCTTCTACTTCTTCTGATTCACCCTCCAGACTTCACCTTCTCCTTCTTCTGCTTCTTCTGATTCACCCTCCTGACTTCACCTTCTCCTTCTCCTTCTTCTACTTCTTCTGATTCACCCTCCTGACTTCAACTTCTCCTTCTCCTTCTTCTACTTCTTCTGCTTCACCCTCCAGACTTCACCTTCTCCTTCTCCTTCTTCTACTTCTTCTGATTCACCCTCCAGACTTGACCTTCTCCTTCTCCTTCTTCTACTTATTCTGATTCACCCTCCAGACTTCACATTCTCCTTCTCCTTCTTCTGCTTCTTCTGCTTCACCGTCCTGACTTCACCTTCTCCTTCTCCTTCTTCTACTTCTTCTGCTTCATCCCGCTGACATCACCTGCTCCTTCTCCTTCTTCTGCTTCTTCTGATTCACCCTCCTAACTTCACCATCTCCTTCTCCGTCTTCTGCTTCTTCTGATTCACCCTCCTGACTTCACCTTCTCCTTCTCCTTCTTCTGCTTCATCTGATTCACCCTCCAGACTTCACCTTCTCCTTCTCCTTCTTCTGCTTCTTCTGATTCACCCTCCAGACTTCACCTTCTCCTTCTCCTTCTTCTGATTCTTCTGATTCACCCTCCAGACTTCACCTTCTCCTTCTCCTTCTTCTGCTTCTTCTGATTCACCCTCCTGACTTCACCTTCTCCTTCTCCTTCTTCTACTTCTTCTGATTCACCCTCCTGACTTCACCTTCTCCTTCTCCTTCTTCTACTTCTTCTGCTTCACCCTCCAGACTTCACCTTCTCCTTCTCCTTCTTCTGCTTCTTCTGATTCACCCTCCAGACTTCTCCTTCTCCTTCTCCTTCTTCTGCTTCTTCTGATTCACCCTCCAGACTTCACCTTCTCCTTCTCCTTCCTCTGCTTCTTCTGATTCACCCTCCAGACTTCACCTTCTCCTTCTCCTTCTTCTGATTCTTCTGATTCACCCTCCAGACTTCACCTTCTCCTTCTCCTTCTTCTGCTTCTTCTGATTCACCCTCCTGACTTCACCTTCTCCTTCTCCTTCTTCTACTTCTTCTGATTCACCCTCCTAACTTCACCTTCTCCTTCTCCTACTTCTACTTCTTCTGCTTCACCCTCCAGACTTCACCTTCTCCTTCTCCTTCTTCTACTTCTTCTGATTCACCCTCCAGACTTCACCTTCTCCTTCTCCTTCTTCTGCTTCTTCTGATTCACCCTCCAGACTTCACCTTCTCCTTCTCCTTATTCTGCTTCTTCTGATTCACCCTCCAGACTTCACCTTCTCCTTCTCCTTCTTCTGCTTCTTCTGATTCACACTCCAGACTTCACCTTCTCCTTCTCCTTCTTCTACTTCTTCTGATTCACCGTCCGGACTTCACCTTCTCCTTCTCTTTCTTCTGCTTCATCTGATTCACCCTCCAGACTTCACCTTCTCCTTCTCCTTCTTCTGATTCTTCTGATTCACCCTCCTGACTTCACCTTCTTCTTCTCCTTCTTCTACTTCTTCTGATTCACCCTCCTGACTTCACCTTCTCCTTCTCCTTCTTCTACTACTTCTACTTCACCCTCCAGACTTCACCTTCTCCTTCTCCTTCTTCTCCTTCTTCTGATTCACCCTCCAGACTTGACCTTCTCCTTCTCCTTCTTCTACTTCTTCTGATTCACCCTCCAGACTTCACCTTCTCCTTCTCCTTCTTCTGCTTCTTCTGCTTCACCGTCCTGACTTCACTTTCTCCTTCTCCTTCTTCTACTTCTTCTGCTTCATCCCCCTGACATCACCTGCTCCTTCTCCTTCTTCTGCTTCTTCTGATTCACCCTCCTAACTTCACCTTCTCCTTCTCCTTCTTATGCTTCTTCTGATTCACCCTCCTGACTTCACCTTCTCCTTCTCCTTCTTCTGCTTCTTCTGATTCACCCTCCAGACTTCACCTTCTCCTTCTTCTGCTTCTTCTGATTCACCCTCCAGACTTTTCCTTCTCCTTCTCCTTCTTCTGCTTCTTCTGATTCACCCTCCAGACCTCACCTTCTCCTTCTCCTTCTTCTACTTCTTCTGATTCACCCTCCAGACTTCATCTGTTCCTTCTCCTTCTACTGCTTCTTCTGATTCACCCTCCAGACTTCACCTTCTCCTTCTCCTTCTTCTGCTTCTTCTGATTCACACTCCAGACTTCACCTTCTCCTTCTCCTTCTTCTACTTCTTCTGATTCACCCTCCAGACTTCACCTTCTCCTTCTCCTTCTTCTACTTCTTCTGATTCACCCTCCAGTCTTCACCTTCTCCTTCTCCTTCTTCTGTTTCTTCTGCTTCACCCTCCAGACTTCACCTTCTCCTTCTCTTTCTTCTGCTTCTTCTGATTCACCCTCCGGACTTCACCTTCTCCTTCTCCTTCTTCTGATTCTTCTGATTCACCCTCCAGACGTCACCTTCTCCTTCTCCTTCTTCTGCTTCTTCTGATTCACCCTCCTGACTTCACCTTCTCCTTCTCCTTCTTCTACTTCTTCTGATTCACCTTCCAGACAACACCTTCTCCTTCTCCTTCTTCTACTTCTTCTGATTCACCCTCCAGACTTCACCTTCTCCTTCTCCTTCTTCTGCTTCTTCTGATTCACCCTCCTGACTTCACCTTCTCCTTCTCCTTCTTCTACTTCTTCTGATTCACCCTCCTGACTTCAACTTCTCCTTCTCCTTCTTCTACTTCTTCTGCTTCACCCTCCAGACTTCACCTTCTCCTTCTCCTTCTTCTACTTCTTCTGATTCACCCTCCAGACTTGACCTTCTCCTTCTCCTTCTTCTACTTATTCTGATTCACCCTCCAGACTTCACATTCTCCTTCTCCTTCTTCTGCTTCTTCTGCTTCACCGTCCTGACTTCACCTTCTCCTTCTCCTTCTTCTACTTCTTCTGCTTCATCCCGCTGACATCACCTGCTCCTTCTCCTTCTTCTGCTTCTTCTGATTCACCCTCCTAACTTCACCATCTCCTTCTCCGTCTTCTGCTTCTTCTGATTCACCCTCCTGACTTCACCTTCTCCTTCTCCTTCTTCTGCTTCATCTGATTCACCCTCCAGACTTCACCTTCTCCTTCTTCTGCTTCTTCTGATTCACCCTCCAGACTTCACCTTCTCCTTCTCCTTCTTCTGATTCTTCTGATTCACCCTCCAGACTTCACCTTCTCCTTCTCCTTCTTCTGCTTCTTCTGATTCACCCTCCTGACTTCACCTTCTCCTTCTCCTTCTTCTACTTCTTCTGATTCACCCTCCTGACTTCAGCTTCTCCTTCTCCTTCTTCTACTTCTTCTGCTTCACCCTCCAGACTTCACCTTCTCCTTCTCCTTCTTCTGCTTCTTCTGATTCACCCTCCAGACTTCTCCTTCTCCTTCTCCTTCTTCTGCTTCTTCTGATTCACCCTCCAAACTTCACCTTCTCCTTCTCCTTCTTCTGCTTCTTCTGATTCACCCTCCAGACTTCACCTTCTCCTTCTCCTTCTTCTACTTCTTCTGATTCACCCTCCAGACTTCACCTTCTCCTTCTCCTTCGTCTACTTCTTCTGATTCACCCTCCAGACTACACCTTCTCCTTCTCCTTCTTCTACTTCTTCTGATTCACCCTCCAGACTTCACCTTCTCCTTCTCCTTCTTCTGTTTCTTCTGATTCACCGTCCAGACTTCACCTTCTCCTTCTCCTTCTTCTACTACTTCTGATTCACCCTCCAGACTTAAGCTTCTCCTTCTCCTTCTTCTACTTCTTCTGATTCACCCTCCAGAATTCATCTTCTCCTTCTCCTTCTACTGCTTCTTCTGATTCACCCTCCAGACTTCACCTTCCCCTTCTCCTTCTTCTGTTTCTTCTGCTTCACCCTCCAGACTTCACCTTCTCCTTCTCTTTCTTCTGCTTCTTCTGATTCACCCTCCAGACTTCACCTTCCCCTTCTCCTTCTTCTCATTCTTCTGATTCACCCTCCAGACTTCACCTTCTCCTTTTCCTTCTTCTGCTTCTTCTGATTCACCCTCCTGACTTCACCTTCTCCTTCTCCTTCTTCTACTTCTTCTGATTCACCCTCCTGACTTCACCTTCTCCTTCTCCTTCTTCTACTTCTTCTGCTTCACCCTCCAGACTTCAGCTTCTCCTTCTCCTTCTTCTACTTCTTCTGCTTCACCCTCCAGACTTCATCTTCTCCTTCTCCTTCTTCTGCTTCTTCTGATTCACCCTCCAGACTTCACCTTCTCCTTCTCCTTATTCTGCTTCTTCTGATTCACCCTCCAGACTTCACCTTCTCCTTCTCCTTATTCTGCTTCTTCTGATTCACCCTCCAGACTTCACCTTCTCCTTCTCCTTCCTCTGCTTCTTCTGATTCACCCTCCAGACTTCACCTTCTCCTTCTCCTTTTTCTGATTCTTCTGATTCACCCTCCAGACTTCACCTTCTCCTTCTCCTTCTTCTGCTTCTTCTGATTCACCCTCCTGACTTCACCTTCTCCTTCTCCTTCTTCTACTTCTTCTGATTCACCCTCCTGACTTCACCTTCTCCTTCTCCTTCTTCTACTTCTTCTGCTTCACCCTCCAGACTTCACCTTCTCCTTCTCCTTCTTCTACTTCTTCTGATTCACCCTCCAGAATTCACCTTCTCCTTCTCCTTCTTCTGCTTCTTCTGATTCTCCCTCCAGACTTCACCTTCTCCTTCTCCTTCTTCTGCTTCTTCTGATTCACACTCCAGACTTCACCTTCTCCTTCTCCTTCTTCTACTTCTTCTGATTCACCCTCCAGACTTCACCTTCTCCTTCTCTTTCTTCTGCTTCTTCTGATTCACCCTCCAGACTTCACCTTCTCCTTCTCCTTCTTCTGATTCTTCTGATTCACCCTCCAGACTTCACCTTCTTCTTCTCCTTCTTCTGCTTCTTCTGATTCACCCTCCTGACTTCAACTTCTCCTTCTCCTTCTTCTACTTCTTCTGATTCACCCTCCTGACTTCACCTTCTCCTTCTCCTTCTTCTACTTCTTCTGCTTCACCCTCCAGACTTCACCTTCTCCTTCTCCTTCTTCTACTTCTTCTGATTCACCCTCCAGACTTGACCTTCTCCTTCTCCTTCTTCTACTTCTTCTGATTCACCCTCCAGACTTCACCTTCTCCTTCTCCTTCTTCTGCTTCTTCTGCTTCACCGTCCTGACTTCACCTTCTCCTTCTCCTTCTTCTACTTCTTCTGCTTCATCCCCCTGACATCACCTGCTCCTTCTCCTTCTTCTGCTTCTTCTGATTCACCCTCCTAACTTCACCTTCTCCTTCTCCTTCTTCTGCTTCTTCTGATTCACCCTCCTTACTTCACCTTCTCCTTCTCCTTCTTCTGCTTCTTCTGATTCACCCTCCAGACTTCACCTTCTCCTTCTCCTTCTTCTGCTTCTTCTGATTCACCCTCCAGACTTCACCTTCTCCTTCTCCTTCTTCTGCTTCTTCTGATTCACCCTCCAGACCTCACCTTCTCCTTCTCCTTCTTCTACTTCTTCTGATTCACCCTCCAGACTTCATCTTCTCCTTCTCCTTCTTCTGCTTCTTCTGATTCACCCTCCAGACTTCACCTTCTCCTTCTCCTTCTTCTGCTTCTTCTGATTCACCCTCCAGACTTCACCTTCTCCTTCTCCTTCTTCTACTTCTTCTGATTCACCCTCCAGACTTCACCTTCTCCTTCTCCTTATTCTACTTCTTCTGATTCACCCTCCAGTCTTCACCTTCTCCTTCTCCTTCTTCTGTTTCTTCTGCTTCACCCTCCAGACTTCACCTTCTCCTTCTCTTTCTTCTGCTTCTTCTGATTCACCCTCCAGACTTCACCTTCTCCTTCTCCTTCTTCTGATTCTTCTGATTCAACCTCCAGACTTCACCTTCTCCTTCTCCTTCTTCTGCTTCTTATGATTCACCCTCCTGACTTCACCTTCTCCTTCTCCTTCTTCTACTTCTTCTGCTTCACCCTCCAGACTTCACCTTCTCCTTCTCCTTCTTCTACTTCTTCTGATTCACCCTCCAGACTTGACCTTCTCCTTCTCCTTCTTCTACTTCTTCTGATTCACCCTCCAGACTTCACCTTCTCCTTCTCCTTCTTCTGCTTCTTCTGCTTCACCGTCCTGACTTCACCTTCCCCTTCTCCTTCTTCTACTTCTTCTGCTTCATCCCCCTGACAGCACCTGCTCCTTCTCCTTCTTCTGCTTCTTCTGATTCACCCTCCTAACTTCACCTTCTCCTTCTCCTTCTTCTGCTTCTTCTGATTCACTCTCCTGACTTCACCTTCTCCTTCTCCTTCTTCTGCTTCTTCTGATTCACCCTCCAGACTTCACCTTCTCCTTCTCCTTCTTCTGCTTCTTCTGATTCACCCTCCAGACTTCATCTTCTCCTTCTCCTTCTTCTGCTTCTTCTGATTCACCCTCCAGACTTCACCTTCTCCTTCTCCTTCTTCTGCTTCTTCTGATTCACCCTCCAGACTTCACCTTCTCCTTCTCCTTCTTCTACTTCTTCTGATTAACCCTCCAGACTTCACCTTCTCCTTCTCCTTCTTCTACTTCTTCTGATTCACCCTCCAGTCTTCACCTTCTCCTTCTCCTTCTTCTGTTTCTTCTGCTTCACCCTCCAGACTTCACCTTCTCCTTCTCTTTCTTCTGCTTCTTCTGATTCACCCTCCAGACTTCACCTTCTCCTTCTTCTGATTCTTCTGATTCACCCTCCAGACTTCACCTTCTCCTTCTCCTTCTTCTGCATCTTATGATTCACCCTCCTGACTTCACCTTCTCCTTCTCCTTCTTCTACTTCTTCTGATTCACCCTCCTGACTTCACCTTCTCCTTCTCCTTCTTCTACTTCTTCTGCTTCACCCTCCAGACTTCACCTTCTCCTTCTCCTTCTTCGACTTCTTCTGATTCACCCTTCAGACTTCACCTTCTCCTTCTCCTTTTTCTGCTTCTTCTGATTCACCCTCCAGACTTCACCTTCTCCTTCTCCTTATTCTGCTTCTTCTGATTCACCCTCCAGACTTCACCTTCTCCTTCTCCTTCTTCTGCTTCTTCTGATTCACCCTCCAGACTTCACCTTCTCCTTCTCCTTCTTCTGCTTCTTCTGATTCACCCTCCAGACTTCACCTTCTCCTTCTCCTTCTTCTACTTCTTCTGATTCACCCTCCAGACTACACCTTCTCCTTCTCCTTCTTCTACTTCTTCTGATTCACCCTCCAGACTTCACCTTCTCCTTCTCCTTCTTCTGTTTCTTCTGATTCACCGTCCAGACTTCACCTTCTCCTTCTCCTTCTTCTACTACTTCTGATTCACCCTCCAGAATTCACCTTCTCCTTCTCCTTCTTCTACTTCTTCTGATTCACCCTCCAGACTTCATCTTCTCCTTCTCCTTCTTCTGCTTCTTCTGATTCACCCTCCAGTCTTCACCTTCTCCTTCTCCTTCTTCTGTTTCTTCTGCTTCACCCTCCAGACTTCACCTTCTCCTTCTCTTTCTTCTGCTTCTTCTGATTCACCCTCCAGACTTCACCTTCTCCTTCTCCTTCTTCTGATTCTTCTGATTCAACCTCCAGACTTCACCTTCTCCTTCTCCTTCTTCTGCTTCTTATGATTCACCCTCCTGACTTCACCTTCTCCTTCTCCTTCTTCTACTTCTTCTGCTTCACCCTCCAGACTTCACCTTCTCCTTCTCCTTCTTCTACTTCTTCTGATTCACCCTCCAGACTTGACCTTCTCCTTCTCCTTCTTCTACTTCTTCTGATTCACCCTCCAGACTTCACCATCTCCTTCTCCTTCTTCTGCTTCTTCTGCTTCACCGTCCTGACTTCACCTTCCCCTTCTCCTTCTTCTACTTCTTCTGCTTCATCCCCCTGACAGCACCTGCTCCTTCTCCTTCTTCTGCTTCTTCTGATTCACCCTCCTAACTTCACCTTCTCCTTCTCCTTCTTCTGCTTCTTCTGATTCACTCTCCTGACTTCACCTTCTCCTTCTCCTTCTTCTGCTTCTTCTGATTCACCCTCCAGACTTCACCTTCTCCTTCTCCTTCTTCTGCTTCTTCTGATTCACCCTCCAGACTTCATCTTCTCCTTCTCCTTCTTCTGCTTCTTCTGATTCACCCTCCAGACTTCACCTTCTCCTTCTCCTTCTTCTGCTTCTTCTGATTCACCCTCCAGACTTCACCTTCTCCTTCTCCTTCTTCTACTTCTTCTGATTAACCCTCCAGACTTCACCTTCTCCTTCTCCTTCTTCTACTTCTTCTGATTCACCCTCCAGTCTTCACCTTCTCCTTCTCCTTCTTCTGTTTCTTCTGCTTCACCCTCCAGACTTCACCTTCTCCTTCTCTTTCTTCTGCTTCTTCTGATTCACCCTCCAGACTTCACCTTCTCCTTCTTCTGATTCTTCTGATTCACCCTCCAGACTTCACCTTCTCCTTCTCCTTCTTCTGCATCTTATGATTCACCCTCCTGACTTCACCTTCTCCTTCTCCTTCTTCTACTTCTTCTGATTCACCCTCCTGACTTCACCTTCTCCTTCTCCTTCTTCTACTTCTTCTGCTTCACCCTCCAGACTTCACCTTCTCCTTCTCCTTCTTCGACTTCTTCTGATTCACCCTTCAGACTTCACCTTCTCCTTCTCCTTTTTCTGCTTCTTCTGATTCACCCTCCAGACTTCACCTTCTCCTTCTCCTTATTCTGCTTCTTCTGATTCACCCTCCAGACTTCACCTTCTCCTTCTCCTTCTTCTGCTTCTTCTGATTCACCCTCCAGACTTCACCTTCTCCTTCTCCTTCTTCTGCTTCTTCTGATTCACCCTCCAGACTTCACCTTCTCCTTCTCCTTCTTCTACTTCTTCTGATTCACCCTCCAGACTACACCTTCTCCTTCTCCTTCTTCTACTTCTTCTGATTCACCCTCCAGACTTCACCTTCTCCTTCTCCTTCTTCTGTTTCTTCTGATTCACCGTCCAGACTTCACCTTCTCCTTCTCCTTCTTCTACTACTTCTGATTCACCCTCCAGAATTCACCTTCTCCTTCTCCTTCTTCTACTTCTTCTGATTCACCCTCCAGACTTCATCTTCTCCTTCTCCTTCTTCTGCTTCTTCTGATTCACCCTCCAGACTTCACCTTCTCCTTCTCCTTCTTCTGCTTCTTCTGATTCACCCTCCAGACTTCACCTTCTCCTTCTCCTTCTTCTACTTCTTCTGATTCACCCTCCAGACTTCACCTTCTCCTTCTCCTTCTTCTACTTCTTCTGATTCACCCTCCAGTCTTCACCTTCTCCTTCTCCTTCTTCTGTTTCTTCTGCTTCACCCTCCAGACTTCACCTTCTCCTTCTCTTTCTTCTGCTTCTTCTGATTCACCCTCCAGACTTCACCTTCTCCTTCTCCTTCTTCTGATTCTTCTGATTCACCCTCCAGACTTCACCTTCTCCTTCTCCTTCTTCTGCTTCTTCTGATTCAACCTCCTGACTTCACCTTCTCCTTCTTCTTCTTCTACTTCTTCTGATTCACCCTCCTGACTTCACCTTCTCCTTCTCCTTCTTCTACTTCTTCTGCTTCACCCTCCAGACTTCACCTTCTCCTTCTCCTTCTTCTACTTCTTCTGATTCACCCTCCAGACTTCATCTTCTCCTTCTCCTTCTTCTGCTTCTTCTGATTCACCCTCCAGACTTCACCTTCTCCTTCTCCTTATTCTGCTTCTTCTGATTCACCCTCCAGACTTCACCTTCTCCTTCTCCTTATTCTGCTTCTTCTGATTCACCCTCCAGACTTCACCTTCTCCTTCTCCTTCCTCTGCTTCTTCTGATTCAGCCTCCAGACTTCACCTTCTCCTTCTCCTTCCTCTGATTCTTCTGATTCACCCTCCAGACTTCACCTTCTCTTTCTCCTTCTTCTGCTTCTTCTGATTCACCCTCCTGACTTCACCTTCTCCTTCTCCTTCTTCTACTTCTTCTGATTCACCCTCCTGACTTCACCTTCTCCTTCTCCTTCTTCTACTTCTTCTGCTTCACCCTCCAGACTTCACCTTCTCCTTCTCCTTCTTCTACTTCTTCTGATTCACCCTCCAGACTTCACCTTCTTATTCTCCTTCTTCTGCTTCTTCTGCTTCACCCTCCAGACTTCACCTTCTCCTTCTCCTTATTCTGCTTCTTCCGATTCACCCTCCAGACTTCACCTTCTCCTTCTCCTTCTTCTGCTTCTTCTGATTCACACTCCAGACTTCACCTTCTCCTTCTCCTTCTTCTACTTCTTCTGATTCACCCTCCAGACTTCACCTTCTCCTTCTCTTTCTTCTGCTTCTTCTGATTCACCCTCCAGACTTCACCTTCTCCTTCTCCTTCTTCTGATTCTTCTGATACACCCTCCAGACTTCACCTTCTCCTTCTCCTTCTTCTCCTTCTTCTGATTCACCCTCCTGACTTCACCTTCTCCTTCTCCTTCTTCTACTTCTTCTGATTCACCCTCCTGACTTCACCTTCTCCTTCTCCTTCTTCTACTTCTTCTGCTTCACCCTCCAGACTTCACCTTCTCCTTCTCCTTATTCTACTTCTTCTGATTCACCCTCCAGACTTGACCTTCTCCTTCTCCTTCTTCTACTTCTTCTGATTCACCCTCCAGACTTCACCTTCTCCTTCTCCTTCTTCTGCTTCTTCTGCTTCACCGTCCTGACTTCACCTTCTCCTTCTCCTTCTTCTACTTCTTCTGCTTCATCCCCCTGACATCACCTGCTCCTTCTCCTTCTTCTGCTTCTTCTGATTCACCCTCCTAACTTTACCTTCTCCTTCTCCTTCTTCTGCTTCTTCTGATTCACCCTCCTGACTTCACCTTCTCCTTCTCCTTCTTCTGCTTCTTCTGATTCACCCTGCAGACTTCACCTTCTCCTTCTCCTTCCTCTGCTTCTTCTGATTCAGCCTCCAGACTTCACCTTCTCCTTCTCCTTCCTCTGATTCTTCTGATTCACCCTCCAGACTTCACCTTCTCTTTCTCCTTCTTCTGCTTCTTCTGATTCACCCTCCTGACTTCACCTTCTCCTTCTCCTTCTTCTACTTCTTCTGATTCACCCTCCTGACTTCACCTTCTCCTTCTCCTTCTTCTACTTCTTCTGCTTCACCCTCCAGACTTCACCTCCTCCTTCTCCTTCTTCTACTTCTTCTGATTCACCCTCCAGACTTCACCTTCTTATTCTCCTTCTTCTGCTTCTTCTGCTTCACCCTCCAGACTTCACCTTCTCCTTCTCCTTATTCTGCTTCTTCCGATTCACCCTCCAGACTTCACCTTCTCCTTCTCCTTCTTCTGCTTCTTCTGATTCACACTCCAGACTTCACCTTCTCCTTCTCCTTCTTCTACTTCTTCTGATTCACCCTCCAGACTTCACCTTCTCCTTCTCTTTCTTCTGCTTCTTCTGATTCACCCTCCAGACTTCACCTTCTCCTTCTTCTGATTCTTCTGATACACCCTCCAGACTTCACCTTCTCCTTCTCCTTCTTCTCCTTCTTCTGATTCACCCTCCTGACTTCACCTTCTCCTTCTCCTTCTTCTACTTCTTCTGCTTCACCCTCCAGACTTCACCTTCTCCTTCTCCTTCTTCTACTTCTTCTGATTCACCCTCCAGACTTCACCTTCTTATTCTCCTTCTTCTGCTTCTTCTGCTTCACCCTCCAGACTTCACCTTCTCCTTCTCCTTATTCTGCTTCTTCCGATTCACCCTCCAGACTTCACCTTCTCCTTCTCCTTCTTCTGCTTCTTCTGATTCACACTCCAGACTTCACCTTCTCCTTCTCCTTCTTCTACTTCTTCTGATTCACCCTCCAGACTTCACCTTCTCCTTCTCTTTCTTCTGCTTCTTCTGATTCACCCTCCAGACTTCACCTTCTCCTTCTCCTTCTTCTGATTCTTCTGATACACCCTCCAGACTTCACCTTCTCCTTCTCCTTCTTCTCCTTCTTCTGATTCACCCTCCTGACTTCACCTTCTCCTTCTCCTTCTTCTACTTCTTCTGATTCACCCTCCTGACTTCACCTTCTCCTTCTCCTTCTTCTACTTCTTCTGCTTCACCCTCCAGACTTCACCTTCTCCTTCTCCTTATTCTACTTCTTCTGATTCACCCTCCAGACTTGACCTTCTCCTTCTCCTTCTTCTACTTCTTCTGATTCACCCTCCAGACTTCACCTTCTCCTTCTCCTTCTTCTGCTTCTTCTGCTTCACCGTCCTGACTTCACCTTCTCCTTCTCCTTCTTCTACTTCTTCTGCTTCATCCCCCTGATATCACCTGCTCCTTCTCCTTCTTCTGCTTCTTCTGATTCACCCTCCTAACTTTACCTTCTCCTTCTCCTTCTTCTGCTTCTTCTGATTCACCCTCCTGACTTCACCTTCTCCTTCTCCTTCTTCTGCTTCTTCTGATTCACCCTGCAGACTTCACCTTCTCCTTCTCCTTCTTCTGCTTCTTCTGATTCACGCTCCAGACTTCACCTTCTCCTTCTCCTTCTTCTGCTTCTTCTGATTCACCCTCCAGACCTCACCTTCTCCTTCTCCTTCTTCTACTTCTTCTGATTCACCCTCCAGACTTCATCTTCTCCTTCTCCTTCTTCTGCTTCTTCTGATTCACCCTCCAGACTTCACCTTCTCCTTCTCCTTCTTCTGCTTCTTCTGATTCACCCTCCAGACTTCACCTTCTCCTTCTCCTTCTTCTACTTCTTCTGATTCACCCTCCAGACTTCACCTTCTCCTTCTCCTTCTTCTACTTCTTCTGATTCACCCTCCAGTCTTCACCTTCTCCTTCTCCTTCTTCTGTTTCTTCTGCTTCACCCTCCAGACTTCACCTTCTCCTTCTCTTTCTTCTGCTTCTTCTGATTCACCCTCCAGACTTCACCTTCTCCTTCTCCTTCTTCTGATTCTTCTGATTCACCCTCCAGACTTTACCTTCTCCTTCTCCTTCTTCTGCTTCTTCTGATTCACCCTCCTGACTTCACCTTCTCCTTCTCCTTCTTCTACTTCTTCTGATTCACCCTCCTGACTTCACCTTCTCCTTCTCCTTCTTCTACTTCTTCTGCTTCACCCTCCAGACTTCACCTTCTCCTTCTCCTTCTTCGACTTCTTCTGATTCACCCTTCAGACTTCACCTTCTCCTTCTCCTTTTTCTGCTTCTTCTGATTCATCCTCCAGACTTCACCTTCTCCTTCTCCTTCTTCTGCTTCTTCTGATTCACCCTCCAGACTTCACCTTCTCCTTCTCCTTCTTCTGCTTCTTCTGATTCACCCTCCAGACTTCACCTTCTCCTTCTCCTTCTTCTGCTTCTTCTGATTCACCCTCCAGACTTCACCTTCTCCTTCTCCTTCTTCTGCTTTTTCTGATTCACCCTCCAGACTTCACCTTCTCCTTCTCCTTCTTCTACTTCTTCTGATTCACCCTCCAGACTTCACCTTCTCCTTCTCTTTCTTCTGCTTCTTCTGATTCACCCTCCAGACTTCACCTTCTCCTTCTCCTTCTTCTGATTATTCTGATTCACCCTCCAGACTTCACCTTCTCCTTCTCCTTCTTCTACTTCTTCTGATTCACCCTCCAGACTTCACCTTCTCCTTCTCTTTCTTCTGCTTCTTCTGATTCACCCTCCAGACTTCACCTTTTCCTTCTCCTTCTTCTACTTCTTCTGCTTCAACCTCCAGACTTCACCTTCTCCTTCTCCTTCTTCTACTTCTTCTGATTCACCCTCCAGACTTCACCTTCTCCTTCTCCTTCTTCTGCTTCTTCTGATTCACCCTCCAGACTTCACCTTCTCCTTCTCCTTCTTCTGCTTCTTCTGATTCACCCTCCAGACTTCACCTTCTCCTTCTCCTTCTTCTGCTTCTTCTGATTCACCCTCCAGACTTCACCTTCTCCTTCTCCTTCTTCTACTCCTTCTGATTCACCCTCCAGACTTCACCTTCTCCTTCTCCTTCTTCTGCTTCTTCTGATTCACCCTCCAGACTTCACCTTCTCCTTCTCCTTATTCTGCTTCTTCTGATTCACCCTCCAGACTTCACCTTCTCCTTCTCCTTCGTCTACTTCTTCTGATTCACCCTCCAGACTACACCTTCTCCTTCTCCTTCTTCTACTTCTTCTGATTCACCCTCCAGACTTCACCTTCTCCTTCTCCTTCTTCTGCTTCTTCTGATTCACCCTCCAGACTTCACCTTCTCCTTCTCCTTCTTCTACTTCTTCTGATTCACCCTCCAGACTTCACCTTCTCCTTCTTCTACTTCTTCTGATTCACCCTCCAGACTTCACCTTCTCCTTCTCCTTCTTCTACTTCTTCTGCTTCTCCCTCCAGACTTCACCTTCTCCTTCTCCTTCTTCTGCTTCTTCTGATTCACCCTCCAGACTTCACCTTCTCCTTCTCCTTCTTCTACTTCTTCTGATTCACCCTCCAGACTTCACCTTCTCCTTCTCCTTCTTCTCCTTCTTCTGATTCACCCTCCTGACTTCACGTTCTCCTTCTCCTTCTTCTGCTTCTTCTGCTTCACCCTCCAGACTTTACCTTCTCCTTCTCCTTCCTCTGCTTCTTCTGCTTCACCCTCCTGACTTCACTTTCTCCTTCTCCTTCTTCTACTTCTTCTGATTCACCCTCCAGACTTCACCTTCTCCTTCTCCTTCTTCTGCTTCTTCTGCTTCACCCTCCAGACTTCACCTTCTCCTTCCACTTCTTCTGCTTCTTCTGCTTCGCCCTCCAGACTTCACCTTCTCCTTCTCCTTCTTCTGCTTCTTCTGCTTCACCCTCCAGACTTCACCTTCTCCTTCTCCTTCTTCTGCTTCTTCTGCTTCACTCTCGTAACTTCACCTTCTCCTTCTCCTCCTTCTACTTCTTCTGATTCACCCTCCAGACTTCACCTTCTCCTTCTCCTTCTTCTGCTTCTTCTGCTTCACCCTCCAGACTTCACCTTCTCCTTCTCCTTCTTCTGCTTCTTCTGCTGCGCCCTCCAGACTTCACCTTCTCCTTCTCCTTCTTCTGCTTCTTCTGCTTCACCCTCCTGACATCACCTTCTCCTTCTCCTTCTTCTACTTCTTCTGCTTCACCCCCCTGACTTCACCTGCTCCTTCTCCTTCTTCTGCTTCTTCTGATTCACCCTCCTAACTTTACCTTCTCCTTCTCCTTCTTCTGCTTCTTCTGATTCACCCTCCTGACTTCACCTTCTCCTTCTCCTTCTTCTGCTTCTTCTAATTCACCCTCCAGACTTCACCTTCTCCTTCTCCTTCTTCTGCTTCTTCTGATTCACCCTCCAGACTTCACCTTCTCCTTCTCCTTCTTCAGCTTCTTCTGATTCACCCTCCTAACTTCACCTTCTCCTTCTCCTTCTTCTGCTTCTTCTGATTCACCCTCCTGACTTCACCTTCTCGTTCTCCTTCTTCTGCTTCTTCTGATTCACCCTCCAGACTTCACCTTCTCCTTCTCCTTCTTCTGCTTCTTCTGATTCACCCTCCAGACTTCACCTTCTCCTTCTCCTTCTTCTGATTCTTCTGATTCACCCTCCAGTCCTCACCTTCTCGTTCTTCTACTTCTTCTGATTCACCCTCCAGACTTCATCTTTTCCTTCTCCTTCTTCTACTTCTTCTGATTCATCCTCCAGACTTCACCTTCTCCTTCTCCTTCTTCTACTTCTTCTGATTCACCCTCCAGTCTTCAACTTCTCCTTCTCCTTCTTCTGTTTCTTCTGCTTCACCCTCCAGACTTCACTTTCTCCTTCTCTTTCTTCTGCTTCTTCTGATTCACCCTCCAGACTTCACCTTCTACTTCTCCTTATAATGCTTCTTCTGATTCACCCTCCAGACTTCACCTTCTCCTCCTCCTTCTTCTGCTTCTTCTGATTCACCCTCCAGACTTCACCTTCTCCTTCTCCTTCTTCTGCTTCTTCTGATTCACCCTCCAGACTTCACCTTCTCCTTCTCCTTCTTCTGCTTCTTCTGATTCACCCTCCAGACTTCACCTTCTCCTTCTCCTTCTTCTGCTTCTTCTGATTCACCCTCCAGACTTCACCTTCTCCTTCTCCTTCTTCTGCTTTTTCTGATTCACCCTCCAGACTTCACCTTCTCCTTCTCCTTCTTCTACTTCTTCTGATTCACCCTCCAGACTTCACCTTCTCCTTCTCTTTCTTCTGCTTCTTCTGATTCACCCTCCAGACTTCACCTTCTCCTTCTCCTTCTTCTGATTATTCTGATTCACCCTCCAGACTTCACCTTCTCCTTCTCCTTCTTCTACTTCTTCTGATTCACCCTCCAGACTTCACCTTCTCCTTGTCTTTCTTCTGCTTCTTCTGATTCACCCTCCAGACTTCACCTTTTCCTTCTCCTTCTTCTACTTCTTCTGCTTCAACCTCCAGACTTCACCTTCTCCTTCTCCTTCTTCTACTTCTTCTGATTCACCCTCCAGACTTCACCTTCTCCTTCTCCTTCTTCTGCTTCTTCTGATTCACCCTCCAGACTTCACCTTCTCCTTCTCCTTCTTCTGCTTCTTCTGATTCACCCTCCAGACTTCACCTTCTCCTTCTCCTTCTTCTGCTTCTTCTGATTCACCCTCCAGACTTCACCTTCTCCTTCTCCTTCTTCTACTCCTTCTGATTCACCCTCCAGACTTCACCTTCTCCTTCTCCTTCTTCTGCTTCTTCTGATTCACCCTCCAGACTTCACCTTCTCCTTCTCCTTATTCTGCTTCTTCTGATTCACCCTCCAGACTTCACCTTCTCCTTCTCCTTCGTCTACTTCTTCTGTTTCACCCTCCAGACTACACCTTCTCCTTCTCCTTCTTCTACTTCTTCTGATTCACCCTCCAGACTTCACCTTCTCCTTCTCCTTCTTCTGCTTCTTCTGATTCACCCTCCAGACTTCACCTTCTCCTTCTCCTTCTTCTACTTCTTCTGATTCACCCTCCAGACTTCACCTTCTCCTTCTTCTACTTCTTCTGATTCACCCTCCAGACTTCACCTTCTCCTTCTCCTTCTTCTACTTCTTCTGCTTCTCCCTCCAGACTTCACCTTCTCCTTCTCCTTCTTCTGCTTCTTCTGATTCACCCTCCAGACTTCACCTTCTCCTTCTCCTTCTTCTACTTCTTCTGATTCACCCTCCAGACTTCACCTTCTCCTTCTCCTTCTTCTCCTTCTTCTGATTCACCCTCCTGACTTCACGTTCTCCTTCTCCTTCTTCTGCTTCTTCTGCTTCACCCTCCAGACTTTACCTTCTCCTTCTCCTTCCTCTGCTTCTTCTGCTTCACCCTCCTGACTTCACTTTCTCCTTCTCCTTCTTCTACTTCTTCTGATTCACCCTCCAGACTTCACCTTCTCCTTCTCCTTCTTCTGCTTCTTCTGCTTCACCCTCCAGACTTCACCTTCTCCTTCCACTTCTTCTGCTTCTTCTGCTTCGCCCTCCAGACTTCACCTTCTCCTTCTCCTTCTTCTGCTTCTTCTGCTTCACCCTCCAGACTTCACCTTCTCCTTCTCCTTCTTCTGCTTCTTCTGCTTCACTCTCGTAACTTCACCTTCTCCTTCTCCTCCTTCTACTTCTTCTGATTCACCCTCCAGACTTCACCTTCTCCTTCTCCTTCTTCTGCTTCTTCTGCTTCACCCTCCAGACTTCACCTTCTCCTTCTCCTTCTTCTGCTTCTTCTGCTGCGCCCTCCAGACTTCACCTTCTCCTTCTCCTTCTTCTGCTTCTTCTGCTTCACCCTCCTGACATCACCTTCTCCTTCTCCTTCTTCTACTTCTTCTGCTTCACCCTCCTAACTTTACCTTCTCCTTCTCCTTCTTCTGCTTCTTCTGATTCACCCTCCTGACTTCACCTTCTCCTTCTCCTTCTTCTGCTTCTTCTAATTCACCCTCCAGACTTCACCTTCTCCTTCTCCTTCTTCTGCTTCTTCTGATTCACCCTCCAGACTTCACCTTCTCCTTCTCCTTCTTCAGCTTCTTCTGATTCACCCTCCTAACTTCACCTTCTCCTTCTCCTTCTTCTGCTTCTTCTGATTCACCCTCCTGACTTCACCTTCTCGTTCTCCTTCTTCTGCTTCTTCTGATTCACCCTCCAGACTTCACCTTCTCCTTCTCCTTCTTCTGCTTCTTCTGATTCACCCTCCAGACTTCACCTTCTCCTTCTCCTTCTTCTGATTCTTCTGATTCACCCTCCAGTCCTCACCTTCTCGTTCTTCTACTTCTTCTGATTCACCCTCCAGACTTCATCTTTTCCTTCTCCTTCTTCTACTTCTTCTGATTCATCCTCCAGACTTCACCTTCTCCTTCTCCTTCTTCTACTTCTTCTGATTCACCCTCCAGTCTTCAACTTCTCCTTCTCCTTCTTCTGTTTCTTCTGCTTCACCCTCCAGACTTCACTTTCTCCTTCTCTTTCTTCTGCTTCTTCTGATTCACCCTCCAGACTTCACCTTCTACTTCTCCTTATAATGCTTCTTCTGATTCACCCTCCAGACTTCACCTTCTCCTTCTCCTTCTTCTACTCCTTCTGATTCACCCTCCAGACTTCACCTTCTCCTTCTCCTTCTTCTGCTTCTTCTGATTCACCCTCCAGACTTCACCTTCTCCTTCTCCTTATTCTGCTTCTTCTGATTCACCCTCCAGACTTCACCTTCTCCTTCTCCTTCGTCTACTTCTTCTGATTCACCCTCCAGACTACACCTTCTCCTTCTCCTTCTTCTACTTCTTCTGATTCACCCTCCAGACTTCACCTTCTCCTTCTCCTTCTTCTGCTTCTTCTGATTCACCCTCCAGACTTCACCTTCTCCTTCTCCTTCTTCTACTTCTTCTGATTCACCCTCCAGACTTCACCTTCTCCTTCTTCTACTTCTTCTGATTCACCCTCCAGACTTCACCTTCTCCTTCTCCTTCTTCTACTTCTTCTGCTTCTCCCTCCAGACTTCACCTTCTCCTTCTCCTTCTTCTGCTTCTTCTGATTCACCCTCCAGACTTCACCTTCTCCTTCTCCTTCTTCTACTTCTTCTGATTCACCCTCCAGACTTCACCTTCTCCTTCTCCTTCTTCTCCTTCTTCTGATTCACCCTCCTGACTTCACGTTCTCCTTCTCCTTCTTCTGCTTCTTCTGCTTCACCCTCCAGACTTTACCTTCTCCTTCTCCTTCCTCTGCTTCTTCTGCTTCACCCTCCTGACTTCACTTTCTCCTTCTCCTTCTTCTACTTCTTCTGATTCACCCTCCAGACTTCACCTTCTCCTTCTCCTTCTTCTGCTTCTTCTGCTTCACCCTCCAGACTTCACCTTCTCCTTCCACTTCTTCTGCTTCTTCTGCTTCGCCCTCCAGACTTCACCTTCTCCTTCTCCTTCTTCTGCTTCTTCTGCTTCACCCTCCAGACTTCACCTTCTCCTTCTCCTTCTTCTGCTTCTTCTGCTTCACTCTCGTAACTTCACCTTCTCCTTCTCCTCCTTCTACTTCTTCTGATTCACCCTCCAGACTTCACCTTCTCCTTCTCCTTCTTCTGCTTCTTCTGCTTCACCCTCCAGACTTCACCTTCTCCTTCTCCTTCTTCTGCTTCTTCTGCTGCGCCCTCCAGACTTCACCTTCTCCTTCTCCTTCTTCTGCTTCTTCTGCTTCACCCTCCTGACATCACCTTCTCCTTCTCCTTCTTCTACTTCTTCTGCTTCACCCCCCTGACTTCACCTGCTCCTTCTCCTTCTTCTGCTTCTTCTGATTCACCCTCCTAACTTTACCTTCTCCTTCTCCTTCTTCTGCTTCTTCTGATTCACCCTCCTGACTTCACCTTCTCCTTCTCCTTCTTCTGCTTCTTCTAATTCACCCTCCAGACTTCACCTTCTCCTTCTCCTTCTTCTGCTTCTTCTGATTCACCCTCCAGACTTCACCTTCTCCTTCTCCTTCTTCAGCTTCTTCTGATTCACCCTCCTAACTTCACCTTCTCCTTCTCCTTCTTCTGCTTCTTCTGATTCACCCTCCTGACTTCACCTTCTCGTTCTCCTTCTTCTGCTTCTTCTGATTCACCCTCCAGACTTCACCTTCTCCTTCTCCTTCTTCTGCTTCTTCTGATTCACCCTCCAGACTTCACCTTCTCCTTCTCCTTCTTCTGATTCTTCTGATTCACCCTCCAGTCCTCACCTTCTCGTTCTTCTACTTCTTCTGATTCACCCTCCAGACTTCATCTTTTCCTTCTCCTTCTTCTACTTCTTCTGATTCATCCTCCAGACTTCACCTTCTCCTTCTCCTTCTTCTACTTCTTCTGATTCACCCTCCAGTCTTCAACTTCTCCTTCTCCTTCTTCTGTTTCTTCTGCTTCACCCTCCAGACTTCACTTTCTCCTTCTCTTTCTTCTGCTTCTTCTGATTCACCCTCCAGACTTCACCTTCTACTTCTCCTTATAATGCTTCTTCTGATTCACCCTCCAGACTTCACCTTCTCCTCCTCCTTCTTCTGCTTCTTCTGATTCACCCTCCAGACTTCACCTTCTCCTTCTCCTTCTTCTGCTTCTTCTGATTCACCCTCCAGACTTCACCTTCTCCTTCTCCTTCTTCTGCTTCTTTGATTCACCCTCCAGACTTCACCTTCTCCTTCTCCTTCTTCTGCTTCTTCTGATTCACCCTCCAGACTTCACCTTCTCCTTCTCCTTCTTCTGCTTCTTCTGATTCACCCTCCAGACTTCACCTTCTCCTTCTCCTTCTTCTGCTTCTTCTGATTCACCCTCCTAACTTCACCTTCTCCTTCTCCTTCTTCTGCTTCTTCTGATTCACCCTCCTGACTTCACCTTCTCCTTCTCCTTCTTCTGCTTCTTCTGATTCACCCTCCAGACTTCACCTTCTCCTTCTCCTTCTTCTGCTTCTTCTGATTCACCCTCCAGACTTCACCTTCTCCTTCTCCTTCTTCTGATTCTTCTGATTCACCCTCCAGACCTCACCTTCTCCTTCTTCTACTTCTTCTGATTCACCCTCCAGACTTCATCTTTTCCTTCTCCTTCTTCTACTTCTTCTGATTCATCCTCCAGACTTCACCTTCTCCTTCTCCTTCTTCTATTTCTTCTGCTTCACCCTCCAGTTTTCACCTTCTCCTTCTCCTTCTTCTATTTCTTCTGATTCACCCTCCAGACTTCACCTTCTCCTTCTCCTTCGTCTACTTCTTCGGATTCACCCTCCAGACTACACCTTCTCCTTCTCCTTCTGCTGCTTCTTCTGCTTCACCCTCCAGACTTCACCTTCTCCTTCTCCTTCTTCTACTTCGTCTGATTCACCCTCCAAACTTCACCTTCTCCTTCTCCTTCATCTACTTCTTCTGATTCACCCTCCTGACTTCACCTTCTCCATCTCCTTCTTCTGCTTCTTCTGCTTCACCCTCCAGACTTCAACTTCTCCTTCTCCTTCTTCTGCTTCTTCTGCTTCAACCTCCAGACTTCACCTTCTCCTTCTCCTTCTTCTGCTTCTTCTGCTTAACCCTCCTGACTTCACCTTCTCCTTCTCCTTCTTCTACTTCTTCTGATTCACCCTCCAGACTTCACCTTCGCCTTCTCCTTCTTCTGCTTCTTCTGCTTCACCCTCCAGACTTCACCTTCTCCTTCTCCTTCTTCTGCTTCTTCTGCTTCGCCCTCCAGACTTCACCTTCTCCTTTTCCACTTCTGCTTCTTCTGCTTCACCCTCCAGACTTCACCTTCTCCTTCTCCTTCTTCTGCTTCTTCTGCTTCACCCTCCTGACTTCACCTTCTCCTTCTCCTTCTTCTCCTTCTTCTGATTCACCATCCAGACATCACCTTCTCCTTCTCCTTCTTCTGCTTCTTCTGCTTCACCCTCCAGACTTCACCTTCTCCTTCTCCTTCTTCTGCTTCTTCTGCTGCGCCCTCCAGACTTCACCTTCTCCTTCTCCTTATTCTCCTTCTTCTGCTTCACATTCCTGAATTCACCTTCTCCTTCTCCTTCTTCTACTTCTTCTGATTCACCCTCCAGACTTCACCTTCTCCTTCTCCTTGTTCTGCTTCTTCTGCTTCACCCTCCAGTCTTCACCTTCTCCTTCTCCTTCTTCTGCTTCTTCTGCTGCGCCCTTCAGACTTCACCTTCTCCTTCTCCTTCTTCTGCTTCTTCTGCTTCACCCTCCAGACTTCACCTACTCCTTCTCCTTCTTCTACTTCTTCTGCTTCACCCCCCTGACTTCACCTTCTCCTTCTCCTTCTTCTGCTTCTTCTGATTCACCCTCCTAACTTCACCTTCTCCTTCTCCTTCTTCTGCTTCTTCTGATTCACCCTCCAGACTTCACCTTCTCCTTCTTCTGCTTCTTCTGATTCACCCTCCAGACTTCACCTTCTCCTTCTCCTTCTTCTGCTTCTTCTGATTCACCCCCCAAACCTCACCTTCTCCTTCTCCTTCTTCTCCTTCTTCTGATTCACCCTCCAGACTTCATCTTCTCCTTCTCCTTCTTCTGCTTCTTCTGATTCACCCTCCAGACTTCACCTTCTCCTTCTCCTTCTTCTGCTTCTTCTGATTCACCCTCCAGACTTCACCTTCTCCTTCTCCTTCTTCTACTTCTTCTGATTCACCCTCCAGTCTTCACCTTCTCCTTCTCCTTCTTCTCCTTCTTCTGCTTCACCCTCCAGACTTCACCTTCTCCTTCTCTTTCTTCTGCTTCTTCTGATTCACCCTCCAGACTTCAACTTCTCCTTCTCCTTCTCCTGATTCTTCTGATTCACCCTCCAGACTTCACCTTCTCCTTCTCCTTCTTCTGCTTCTTCTGATTCACCCTCCTGATTTCACCTTCTCCTTCTCCTTCTTCTACTTCTTCTGATTCACCCTCCTGACTTCACCTTCTCCTTCTCCTTCTTCTACTTCTTCTGCTTCACCCTCCAGACTTCACCTTCTCCTTCTCCTTCTTCTACTTCTTCTGATTCACCCTCCAGACTTCACCTTCTCCTTCTCCTTCTTCTGCTTCTTCTGATTCACCCTCCAGACTTCACCTTCTCCTTCTCCTTCTTCTGCTTCTTCTGATTCACCCTCCAGACTTCACCTTCTCCTTCTCCTTCTTCTGCTTCTTCTGATTCACCCTCCAGACTTCACCTTCTCCTTCTCCTTCTTCTACTTCTTCTGATTCACCCTCCAGACTTCACCTTCTCCTTCTCCTTCTTCTACTTCTTCTGATTCACCCTCCAGACTGCACCATCTCCTTCTCCTTCTTCTGCTTCTTCTGATTCACCCTCCAGACTTCACCTTCTCCTTCTCCTTTTACTGCTTCTTCTAATTCACCCTCCAGACTTCACCTTCTCCTTCTCCTTCTTCTGCTTCTCCTGATACACCCTTCAGACTTCACCTTCTCCTTCTCCTTCTTCTGCTTCTTCTGATTCACCCTCCAGACCTCACCTCCTCCTTCTCCTTCTTCTACTTCTTCTGATTCACCCTCCAGACTTCATCTTCTCCTTCTCTTTTTTCTGCTTCTTCTGATTCACCCTCCAGACTTCACCTTCTCCTTCTCCTTCTTCTGCTTCTTCTGCTTCACCCTCCTGACTTCACCTTCTCCTTCTCCTTCTTCTACTTCTTCTGATTCACCCTCCAGACTTCACCTTCTCCTTCTCCTTCTTCTGCTGCTTCTGCTTCGCCCTCCAGACTTCACCTTCTCCTTCTCCTTCTTCTGCTTCTTCTGCTTCACCCTCCAGACTTCACCTTCTCCTTCTCCTTCTTCTGCTTCTTCTGCTTCACCCTCCTGACTTCACCTTCTCCTTCTCCTTCTTCTACTTCTTCTGATTCACCCTCCAGACTTCACCTTCTCCTTCTCCTTCTTCTGCTTCTTCTGCTTCACCCTCCAGACTTCACCTTCTCCTTCTCCTTCTTCTGCTTCTTCTGCTGCGCCCTCCAGACTTCACCTTCTCCTTCTCCTTCTTCTGCTTCTTCTGCTTCACCCTCCAGACTTCACCTTCTCCTTCTCCTTCTTCTACTTCTTCTGCTTCACGCCCCTGACTTCAACTTCTCCTTCTCCTTCTTCTGCTTCTTCTGATTCACCCTCCTAACTTCACCTTCTCCTTCTCCTTCTTCTGCTTCTTCTGATTCACCCTCCTGACTTCACCTTCTCCTTCTCCTTCTTCTGCTTCTTCTGATTCACCCTCCAGACTTCACCTTCTCCTTCTCCTTCTTCTGCTTCTTCTGATTCACCCTCCAGACTTCACCTTCTCCTTCTCCTTCTTCTGATTCACCCCCCAGACCTCACCTTCTCCTTCTCCTTCTTCTACTTCTTCTGATTCACCCTCCAGACTTCACCTTCTCCTTCTCCTTCTTCTGCTTCTTCTGATTCACCCTCCTAACTTCACCTTCTCCTTCTCCTTCTTCTGCTTCTTCTGATTCACCCTCCTGACTTCACCTTCTCCTTCTCCTTCTTCTGCTTCTTCTGATTCACCCTCCAGACTTCACCTTCTCCTTCTCCTTCTTCTGCTTCTTCTGATTCACCCTCCAGACTTCACCTTCTCCTTCTCCTTCTTCTGATTCTTCTGATTCACCCTCCAGACCTCACCTTCTCCTTCTTCTACTTCTTCTGATTCACCCTCCAGACTTCATCTTTTCCTTCTCCTTCTTCTACTTCTTCTGATTCATCCTCCAGACTTCACCTTCTCCTTCTCCTTCTTCTATTTCTTCTGCTTCACCCTCCAGTTTTCACCTTCTCCTTCTCCTTCTTCTATTTCTTCTGATTCACCCTCCAGACTTCACCTTCTCCTTCTCCTTCGTCTACTTCTTCGGATTCACCCTCCAGACTACACCTTCTCCTTCTCCTTCTGCTGCTTCTTCTGCTTCACCCTCCAGACTTCACCTTCTCCTTCTCCTTCTTCTACTTCGTCTGATTCACCCTCCAGACTTCACCTTCTCCTTCTCCTTCATCTACTTCTTCTGATTCACCCTCCTGACTTCACCTTCTCCATCTCCTTCTTCTGCTTCTTCTGCTTCACCCTCCAGACTTCAACTTCTCCTTCTCCTTCTTCTGCTTCTTCTGCTTCAACCTCCAGACTTCACCTTCTCCTTCTCCTTCTTCTGCTTCTTCTGCTTAACCCTCCTGACTTCACCTTCTCCTTCTCCTTCTTCTACTTCTTCTGATTCACCCTCCAGACTTCACCTTCGCCTTCTCCTTCTTCTGCTTCTTCTGCTTCACCCTCCAGACTTCACCTTCTCCTTCTCCTTCTTCTGCTTCTTCTGCTTCGCCCTCCAGACTTCACCTTCTCCTTTTCCACTTCTGCTTCTTCTGCTTCACCCTCCAGACTTCACCTTCTCCTTCTCCTTCTTCTGCTTCTTCTGCTGCGCCCTCCAGACTTCACCTTCTCCTTCTCCTTATTCTCCTTCTTCTGCTTCACATTCCTGAATTCACCTTCTCCTTCTCCTTCTTCTACTTCTTCTGATTCACCCTCCAGACTTCACCTTCTCCTTCTCCTTGTTCTGCTTCTTCTGCTTCACCCTCCAGACTTCACCTTCTCCTTCTCCTTCTTCTGCTTCTTCTGCTGCGCCCTCCAGACTTCACCTTCTCCTTCTCCTTCTTCTGCTTCTTCTGCTTCACCCTCCAGACTTCACCTTCTCCTTCTCCTTCTTCTACTTCTTCTGCTTCACCCCCCTGACTTCACCTTCTCCTTCTCCTTCTTCTGCTTCTTCTGATTCACCCTCCTAACTTCACCTTCTCCTTCTCCTTCTTCTGCTTCTTCTGATTCACCCTCCTGACTTCACCTTCTCCTTCTCCTTCTTCTGCTTCTTCTGATTCACCCTCCAGACTTCACCTTCTCCTTCTTCTGCTTCTTCTGATTCACCCTCCAGACTTCACCTTCTCCTTCTCCTTCTTCTGCTTCTTCTGATTCACCCCCCAAACCTCACCTTCTCCTTCTCCTTCTTCTCCTTCTTCTGATTCACCCTCCAGACTTCATCTTCTCCTTCTCCTTCTTCTGCTTCTTCTGATTCACCCTCCAGACTTCACCTTCTCCTTCTCCTTCTTCTGCTTCTTCTGATTCACCCTCCAGACTTCACCTTCTCCTTCTCCTTCTTCTACTTCTTCTGATTCACCCTCCAGACTTCAGTTTCTCCTTCTCCTTCTTCTACTTCTTCTGATTCACCCTCCAGTCTTCACCTTCTCCTTCTCCTTCTTCTCCTTCTTCTGCTTCACCCTCCAGACTTCACCTTCTCCTTCTCTTTCTTCTGCTTCTTCTGATTCACCCTCCAGACTTCAACTTCTCCTTCTCCTTCTCCTGATTCTTCTGATTCACCCTCCAGACTTCACCTTCTCCTTCTCCTTCTTCTGCTTCTTCTGATTCACCCTCCTGATTACACCTTCTCCTTCTCCTTCTTCTACTTCTTCTGATTCACCCTCCTGACTTCACCTTCTCCTTCTCCTTCTTCTACTTCTTCTGCTTCACCCTCCAGACTTCACCTTCTCCTTCTCCTTCTTCTACTTCTTCTGATTCACCCTCCAGACTTCACCTTCTCCTTCTCCTTCTTCTGCTTCTTCTGATTCACCCTCCAGACTTCACCTTCTCCTTCTCCTTCTTCTGCTTCTTCTGATTCACCCTCCAGACTTCACCTTCTCCTTCTCCTTCTTCTGCTTCTTCTGATTCACCCTCCAGACTTCACCTTCTCCTTCTCCTTCTTCTACTTCTTCTGATTCACCCTCCAGACTTCACCTTCTCCTTCTCCTTCTTCTACTTCTTCTGATTCACCCTCCAGACTGCACCATCTCCTTCTCCTTCTTCTGCTTCTTCTGATTCACCCTCCAGACTTCACCTTCTCCTTCTCCTTTTACTGCTTCTTCTAATTCACCCTCCAGACTTCACCTTCTCCTTCTCCTTCTTCTGCTTCTCCTGATACACCCTTCAGACTTCACCTTCTCCTTCTCCTTCTTCTGCTTCTTCTGATTCACCCTCCAGACCTCACCTCCTCCTTCTCCTTCTTCTACTTCTTCTGATTCACCCTCCAGACTTCATCTTCTCCTTCTCTTTTTTCTGCTTCTTCTGATTCACCCTCCAGACTTCACCTTCTCCTTCTCCTTCTTCTGCTTCTTCTGCTTCACCCTCCTGACTTCACCTTCTCCTTCTCCTTCTTCTACTTCTTCTGATTCACCCTCCAGACTTCACCTTCTCCTTCTCCTTCTTCTGCTTCTTCTGCTTCGCCCTCCAGACTTCACCTTCTCCTTCTCCTTCTTCTGCTTCTTCTGCTTCACCCTCCAGACTTCACCTTCTCCTTCTCCTTCTTCTGCTTCTTCTGCTTCACCCTCCTGACTTCACCTTCTCCTTCTCCTTCTTCTACTTCTTCTGATTCACCCTCCAGACTTCACCTTCTCCTTCTCCTTCTTCTGCTTCTTCTGCTTCACCCTCCAGACTTCACCTTCTCCTTCTCCTTCTTCTGCTTCTTCTGCTGCGCCCTCCAGACTTCACCTTCTCCTTCTCCTTCTTCTGCTTCTTCTGCTTCACCCTCCAGACTTCACCTTCTCCTTCTCCTTCTTCTACTTCTTCTGCTTCACGCCCCTGACTTCACCTTCTCCTTCTCCTTCTTCTGCTTCTTCTGATTCACCCTCCTAACTTCACCTTCTCCTTCTCCTTCTTCTGCTTCTTCTGATTCACCCTCCTGACTTCACCTTCTCCTTCTCCTTCTTCTGCTTCTTCTGATTCACCCTCCAGACTTCACCTTCTCCTTCTCCTTCTTCTGCTTCTTCTGATTCACCCTCCAGACTTCACCTTCTCCTTCTCCTTCTTCTGCTTCTTCTGATTCACCCCCCAGACCTCACCTTCTCCTTCTCCTTCTTCTACTTCTTCTGATTCACCCTCCAGACTTCATCTTCTCCTTCTCCTTCTTCTGCTTCTTCTGATTCACCCTCCAGACTTCACCTTCTCCTTCTCCTTCTTCTGCTTCTTCTGATTCACCCTCCAGACTTCACCTTCTCATTCTCCTTCTTCTACTTCTTCTGTTTCACCCTCCAGACTTCAGTTTCTCCTTCTCCTTCTTCTACTTCTTCTGATTCACCCTCCAGTCTTCACCTTCTCCTTCTCCTTCTTCTGCTTCTTCTGCTTCACCCTCCAGACTTCACCTTCTCCTTCTCTTTCTTCTGCTTCTTCTGATTCACCCTCCAGACTTCACCTTCTCCTTCTCCTTCTTCTGATTCTTCTGATTCACCCTCCAGACTTCACCTTCGCCTTCTCCTTCTTCTGCTTCTTCTGATTCACCCTCCTGACTTCACCTTCTCCTTCTCCTTCTTCTACTTCTTCTGATTCACCCTCCTGACTTCACCTTCTCCTTCTCCTTCTTCTACATCTTCTGCTTCACCCTCCAGACTTCACCTTCTCCTTCTCCTTCTTCTACTTCTTCTGATTCACCCTCCAGACTTCACCTTCTCCTTCTCCTTCTTCTGCTTCTTCTGATTCACCCTCCAGACTTCACCTTCTCCTTCTCCTTATTCTGCTTCTTCTGATTCACCCTCCAGACTTCACCTTCTCCTTCTCCTTCTTCTGCTTCTTCTGATTCACCCTCCAGACATCACCTTCTCCTTCTCCTTCTTCTACTTCTTCTGATTCACCCTCCAGACTTCACCTTCTCCTTCTCCTTCTTCTACTTCTTCTGATTCACCCTCCAGACTGCACCATCTCCTTCTCCTTCTTCTGCTTCTTCTGATTCACCCTCCAGACTTCACCTTCTCCTTCTCCTTTTTCTGCTTCTTCTGATTCACCCTCCAGACTTCACCTTCTCCTTCTCCTTCTCCTGCTTCTTCTGATACACCCTTCAGACTTCACCTTCTCCTTCTCCTTCTTCTGCTTCTTCTGATTCACCCTCCAGACCTCACCTTCTCCTTCTCCTTTTTCTACTTCTTCTGATTCACCCTCCAGACTTCATCTTCTCCTTCTCCTTCTTCTGCTTCTTCTGATTCACCCTCCAGACTTCACCTTCTCCTTCTCCTTCTTCTGCTTCTTCTGATTCACCCTCCAGACTTCACCTTCTCCTTCTCCTTCTTCTACTTCTTCTGATTCACCCTCCAGACTTCACCTTCTCCTTCTCCTTCTTCTACTTCTTCTGATTCACCCTCCTGACTTCACCTTCTCCTTCTCCTTCTTCTACTTCTTAGGCTTCACCCTCCTGACTTCACCTTCTCCTTCTCCTTCTTCTGCTTCCTCTGTTTCACCCTCCAGACTTTACCTTCTCCTTCTCCTTCTTCTACTTCTTCTGCTTCACCCTCCAGACTTCACCTTCTCCTTCTCCTTCTTCTACTTCTTCTGCTTCCCCCTCCTGACTTCACCTTCTCCTTCTCCTTCTTCTGCTTCCTCTGATTCACCCTCCAGACTTCACCTTCTCCTTCAACTTCTTCTACTTCTTCTGCTTCACCCTCCAGACTTCATCTTCTCCTTCTCCTTCTTCTACTTCTTCTGCTTCACCCTCCAGACTTCACCTTCGCCTTCTCCTTCTTGTGCTTCTTCTGATTCACCCTCCTGACTTCACCTTCTCCTTCTCCTTCTTCTGCTTCTTCTGATTCACCCTCCAGACTTTACCTTTGCCTTCTCCTTCTTCTACTTCTTCTGATTCACCCTCCTGACTTCACCTTCTCCTTCTCCTTCTTCTACTTCTTCTGCTTCACCCTCCTGACTTCACCTTCTCCTTCTCCTTCTTCTGCTTCCTCTGATTCACCCTCCAGACTTCACCTTCTCCTTCTCTTTCTTCTGCTTCTTCTGATTCACCCGCCAGACTTCACCTTCTCCTTCTCCTTCTTCTACTTCTTCTGATTCACCCTCCAGACTTCACCTTCTCCTTCTCCATCTTCTACTTCTTCTGATTCACCCTCCAGACTTCACCTTCTCCTTCTCCTTCTTCTACTTCTTCTGCTTCACCCTCCAAACTTCACCTTTTCCTTCTCCTCCTTCTGCTTCTTCTGATTCACCCTCCAGACTTCACCTTTGCCTTCTCCTTCTTCTGCTTCCTCTGATTCACCCTCCAGACTTCACCTTCTCCTTCTCCTTCTTCTAATTCTTCTGATTCACCCTCCAGACTTCACCTTCTCCTTCTCCTTCTTCTGCTTCCTCTGATTCACCCTCCAGACTTCACCTTCTCCTTCTCCTTCTTCTGCTTCTTCTGATTCACTCTCCAGACTTCACCTTCTCCTTCTCCTTCTCGTACTTCTTCTGATTCACCCTCCAGACTTCACCTTCTCCTTCTCCTTCTTCTGCTTCTTCTGATTCACCCTCCTGACTTCACCTTCTCCTTCTCCTTCTTCTGCTTCTTCTGATTCACCCTCCTGACTTCACCTTCTCCTTCCCCTTCTTCTGATTCTTCTGATTCACCCTCCAGACTTCACCTTCGCCTTCTCCTTCTTCTGCTTCCTCTGATTCACCCTCCAGACTTCACCTTCTACTTCTCCTTCTTCTACTTCTTCTGATTCACCCTCCAGACATCACCTTCTCCTTTTCCTTCTTCTGCTTCCTCTGATTCACCCTCCAGACTTCACCTTCTCCTTCTCCTTCTCTGCTCCCTCTGATTCACCCTCCAGACTTCACCTTCTCCTTCTCCTTTTTCTGCTTCTTCTGATTCACCCTCCAGACTTCACCTTCTCCTTCTCCTTCTTCTACTTCTTCTTATTCACCCTCCAGACTTCACCTTCTCCTTCTCCTTCTTCTACTTCTTCTGTTTCACCCTCCAGGCTTCACCTTCTCCTTCTCCTTCTTTTGCTTCTTCTGATTCACACTCCTGACTTCACCTTTTCCTTCTCCTTCTTCTGCTTCTTCTGATTCACCCTCCAGACTTCACCTTCTCCTTCTCCTTCTTCTACTTCTTCTGATTCACCCTCCAGACTTCACCTTCTCCTTCTCCTTCTTCTACTTCTTCTGCTTCACCCTCCAGACTTCACCTTTTCCTTCTCCTTCTTCTGCTACTTCTGATTCACCCTCCAGACTTCACCTTCGCCTTCTCCTTCTTCTGCTTCCTCTGATTCACCTTCCAGACTTCACCTTCTCCTTCTCCTTCTTCTACTTCTTCTGATTCATCCTCCAGACTTCACCTTCTCCTTCTCCTTCTTCTGCTTCCTCTGATTCACCCTCCAGACTTCACCTTCTCCTTCGCCTTCTTCTACTTCTTCTGCTTCACCCTCCAGACTTCACCTTTTCCTTCTCCTTCTTCTGCTTCTTCTTATTCACCCTCCAGACTTCACCTTTGCCTTCTCCTTCTTCTGCTTCCTCTGATTCACCCTCCAGACTTCACCTTCTCCTTCTCCTTCTTCTACTTCTTCTGATTCACCCTCCAGACTTCACCTTCTCCTTCTCCTTCTTCTGCTTCCTCTGATTCACCCTCCAGACTTCACCTTCTCCTTCTCCTTCTTCTGCTTCTTCTGATTCACCCTCCAGACTTCACCTTCTCCTTCTCCTTCATCTCCTTCTTCTGATTCACCCTCCAGACTTCACCTTCTACTTCTCCTTCTTCTGCTTCTTCTGATTCACCCTCCTGACTTCACCTTCTCCTTCTCCTTCTTCTGCTTCTTCTGATTCACCCTCCTGACTTCACCTTCTCCTTCTCCTTCTTCTGATTCTTCTGATTCACCCTCCAGACTTCACCTTCGCCTTCTCCTTCTTCTGCTTCCTCTGATTCACCCTCCAGACTTCACCTTCTCCTTCTCCTTCTTCTACTTCTTCTGATTCACCCTCCAGACATCACCTTCTCCTTTTCCTTCTTCTGCTTCCTCTGATTCACCCTCCAGACTTCACCTTCTCCTTCTCCTTCTTCTGCTTCTTCTGATTCACCCTCCAGACTTCACCTTCTCCTTCTCCTTCTTCTACTTCTTCTGATTCACCCTCCAGACTTTACCTTCTCCTTCTCCTTCTTCTGCTTCTTCTGATTCACCCTCCAGACTTCACCTCCGCCTTCTCCTTCTTCTACTTCTTCTGATTCACCCTCCTGACTTCACCTTCTCCTTCTCCTTCTTCTACTTCTTCTGCTTCACCCTCCTGACTTCACCTTCTCCTTCTCCTTCTTCTGCTTCCTCTGATTCACCCTCCAGACTTCACCTTCTCCTTCTCCTTCTTCTGCTTCTTCTGATTCACCCTCCAGACTTCACCTTCTCCTTCTCCTTCTTCTACTTCTTCTTATTCACCCTCCAGACTTCACCTTCTCCTTCTCCTTCTTCTACTTCTTCTGATTCACCCTCCAGGCTTCACCTTCTCCTTCTCCTTCTTCTGCTTCTTCTGATTCACACTCCTGACTTCACCTTTTCCTTCTCCTTCTTCAGCTTCTTCTGATTCACCCACCGACTTCACCTTCTCCTTCTCCTTCTTCTACTTCTTCTGATTCACCCTCCAGACTTCACCTTCTCCTTCTCCTTCTTCTGCTTCCTCTGATTCACCCTCCAGACTTCACCTTCTCCTTCTCCTTCTTCTGCTTCTTCTGATTCACCCTCCAGACTTCACCTTCTCCTTCTCCTTCTTCTACGTCTTCTGATTCACCCTCCAGACTCCACTACTCCTTCTCCTTCTTCTGCTCTTCTGATTCACCCTCCAGACTTCACCTTCGCCTCCTTCTTCTACTTCTTCTGATTCACCCTCCTGACTTCACCTTCTCCTTCTCCTTCTTCTACTTCTTCTGATTCACCCTCCAGTCTTCACCTTCTCCTTCTCCTTCTTCTGCTTCTTCTGATTCACAATCCTGACTTCACCTTTTCCTTCTCCTTCTTCTGCTTCTTCTGATTCATCCTCCAGACTTCACCTTCTCCTTCTCCTTCTTCTACTTCTTCTGATTCACCCTCCAGACTTTACCTTCTCCTTCTCCTTCTTCTGCTTCTTCTGATTCACCCTCCAGACTTCACCTCTGCCTTCTCCTTCTTCTACTTCTTCTGATTCACCCTCCTGACTTCACCTTCTCCTTCTCCTTCTTCTACTTCGTCTGCTTCACCCTCCTGACTTCACCTTCTCCTTCTCCTTCTTCTACTTCTTCTGATTCACCCTCCAGACTTCACCTTCTCCTTCTCCTTCTTCTACTTCTTCTGATTCACGCTCCTGACTTCACCTTCTCCTTCTCCTTCTTCCACCTCTTCTGCTTAACCCTCCTGACCTCACCTTCTCCTTCTCCTTCTTCTGCTTCCTCTGTTTCACCCTCCAGACTTCACCTTCTCCTTCTCCTTCTTCTACTTCTTCTGCTTCACCCTCCAGACTTCACCTTCTCCTTCTCCTTCTTCTACTTCTTCTGCTTCACCCTCCTAACTTCACCTTCTCCTTCTCCCTCTTCTGCTTCCTCTGATTCACCCTCCAGACTTCAGCTTCTCCTTCAACTTCTTCTACTTCTTCTGCTTCACCCTCCAGACTTCATCTTCTCCTTCTCCTTCTTCTGCTTCTTCTGATTCACCCTCCAGACTTCACCTTCGCCTTCTCCTTCTTGTGCTTCTTCTGATTCACCCTCCTGACTTCACCTTCTCCTTCTCCTTCTTCTGCTTCTTCTGATTCACCCTCCAGACTTTACCTTCGCCTTCTCCTTCTTCTACTTCTTCTGATTCACCCTCCTGACTTCACCTTCTCCTTCTCCTTCTTCTACTTCTTATGCTTCGCCCTCCTGACTTCACCTTCTCTCCTTCTCCTTCTTCTGCTTCCTCTGATTCACCCTCCAGACTTCACTTCTCCTTCTCTTTCTTCTGCTTCTTCTGATTCACCCTCCAGACTTCACTTCTCCTTCTCCTTCTTCTACTTCTTCTGATTCACCCTCCACACTTCACCTTCTCCTTCTCCATCTTCTACTTCTTCTGATTCACCCTCCAGACTTCACCTTCTCCTTCTCCTTCTTCTACTTCTTCTGCTTCACCCTCCAGACTTCACCTTTTCCTTCTCCTTCTTCTGCTTCTTCTGATTCACCCTCCAGACTTCACCTTTGCCTTCTCCTTCTTCTGCTTCCTCTGATTCACCCTCCAGACTTCACCTTCTCCTTCTCCTTCTTCTACTTCTTCTGATTCACCCTCAAGACTTCAGCTTCTCCTTCTCCTTCTTCTGCTTCCTCTGATTCACCCTCCTGACTTCACCTTCTCCTTCTCCTTCTTCTACTTCTTCTGATTCACCCTCCAGACTTCACCTTCTCCTTCTCCTTCTTCTACTTCTTCTGCTTCACCCTCCTGACTTCACCTTCTCCTTCTCCTTCTGCTGCTTCCTCTGATTCACCCTCCAGACTTCACCTTCTCCTTCTCCTTCTTCTACTTCTTCTGCTTCACCCTCCAGACTTCACCTTCTCCTTCTCCTTCTTCTACTTCTTCTGCTTCACCCTCCTGACTTCACCTTCTCCTTCTCCTTCTTCTGCTTCCTCTGATTCACCCTCCAGACTTCACCTTCTCCTTCAACTTCTTCTACTTCTTCTGCTTCACCCTCCAGACTTCATCTTCTCCTTCTCCTTCTTCTGCGTCTTCTGATTCACCCTCCAGACTTCACCTTCTCCTTCTTCTACTTCTTCTGCTTCACCCTCCAGACTTCACCTTCGCCTTCTCCTTCTTATGCTTCTTCTGATTCACCCTCCTGACTTCACCTTCTCCTTCTCCTTCTTCTACTTCTTCTGCTTCACCCTCCTGACTTCACCTTCTCCTTCTCCTTCTTCTGCTTCCTCTGATTCACCCTCCTGACTTCACCTTCTCCTTCTCCTTCTTCTACTTCTTCTGATTCACCCTCCAGACTTCACCTTCTCCTTCTCCTTCTTCTACTTCTTCTGATTCACCCTCCTGACTTCACCTTCTCCTTCTCCTTCTTCTACTTCTTCTGCTTCACCCTCCTGACTTCACCTTCTCCTTCTCTTCTTCTGCTTCCTCTGATTCACCCTCCAGACTTCACCTTCTCCTTCTCCTTCTTCTACTTCTTCTGCTTCACCCTCCAGACTTCACCTTCTCCTTCTCCTTCTTCTACTTCTTCTGCTTCACCCTCCTGACTTCACTCTTCTCCTTCTCCTTCTTCTGCTTCCTCTGATTCACCCTCCAGACTTCACCTTCTCCTTCAACTTCTTCTACTTCTTCTGCTTCACCCTCCAGACTTCATCTTCTCTTTCTCCTTCTTCTGCGTCTTCTGATTCACCCTCCAGACTTCACCTTCGCCTTCTCCTTCTTGTGCTTCTTCTGATTCACCCTCCTGACTTCACCTTCTCCTTCTCCTTCTTCTGCTTCTTCTGATTCACCCTCCAGACTTTACCTTCGCTTCTCCTTCTTCTACTTCTTCTGATTCACCCTCCAGACTTCACCTTCTCCTTCTCCATCTTCTACTTCTTCTGATTCACCCTCCAGACTTCACCTTCTCCTTCTCCTTCTTCTACTTCTTCTGATTCACCCTCCAGACTTTACCTTCGCCTTCTCCTTCTTCTACTTCTTCTGATTCACCCTCCTGACTTCACCTTCTCCTTCTCCTTCTTCTACTTCTTTTCTTCACCCTCCTGACTTCACCTTCTCCTTCTCCTTCTTCTACTTCTTCTGATTCACCCTCCAGACTTCACCTTCTCCTTCTCCTTATTCTACTTCTTCTGATTCACCCTCCTGACTTCACCTTCTCCTTCTCCTTCTTCTACTTCTTCTGCTTCACCTCCTGACTTCACCTTCTCCTTCTTCTGCTTCCTCTGTTTCACCCTCCAGACTTTACCTTCTCCTTCTCCTTCTTCTACCTCTTCTGCTTCACCCTCCAGACTTCACCTTCTCCTTCTCCTTCTTCTACTTCTTCTGCTTCCCCCTCCTGACTTCACCTTCTCCTTCTCCTTCTTCTGCTTCCTCTGATTCACCCTCCAGACTTCACCTTCTCCTTCAACTTCTTCTACTTCTTCTGCTTCACCCTCCAGACTTCATCTTCTCCTTCTCCTTCTTCTACTTCTTCTGCTTCACCCTCCAGACTTCACCTTCGCCTTCTCCTTCTTGTGCTTCTTCAGATTCACCCTCCTGACTTCACCTTCTCCTTCTCCTTCTTCTGCTTCTTCTGATTCACCCTCCAGACTTTACCTTCGCCTTCTCCTTCTTCTACTTCTTCTGATTCACCCTCCTGACTTCACCTTCTCCTTCTCCTTCTTCTGCTTCCTCTGATTCACCCTCCAGACTTCACCATCTCCTTCTCTTTCTTCTGCTTCTTCTGATTCACCCTCCAGACTTCACCTTCTCCTTCTCCTTCTTCTACTTCTTCTGATTCACCCTCCAGACTTCACCTTCTCCTTCTCCATCTTCTACTTCTTCTGATTCACCCTCCAGACTTCACCTTCTCCTTCTCCTTCTTCTACTTCTTCTGCTTCACCCTCCAGACTTCACCTTTTCCTTCTCCTTCTTCTACTTCTTCTGATTCACCCTCCAGACTTCACCTTCTCCGTCTCCTTCTTCTGCTTCCTCTGATTCACCCTCCAGACTTCACCTTCTCCTTCTCCTTCTTCTGCTTCTTCTGATTCACCCTCCAGACTTCACCTTCTCCTTCTCCTTCTTCAACTTCTTCTGATTCACCCTCCAGACTTCACCTTCTCCTTCTCCTTCTTCTGCTTCTTCTGATTCACCCTCCTGACTTCACCTTCTCCTTCTCCTTCTTCTGCTTCTTCTGATTCACCCTCCTGACTTCACCTTCTCCTTCTCCTTCTTCTGATTCTTCTGATTCACCCTCCAGACTTCACCTTCCCCTTCTCCTTCTTCTGCTTCCTCTGATTCACCCTCCAGACTTCACCTTCTCCTTCTCCTTCTTCTACTTCTTCTGATTCACCCTCCAGACATCACCTTCTCCTTTTCCTTCTTCTGCTTCCTCTGATTCACCCTCCAGACTTCACCTTCTCCTTCTCCTTCTTCTGCTTCTTCTGATTCACCCTCCAGACTTCACCTTCTCCTTCTCCTTCTTCTACTTCTTCTGATTCACCCTCCAGACTTTACCTTCTCCTTCTCCTTCTTCTGCTTCTTCTGATTCATCCTCCAGACTTCACCTCCGCCTTCTCCTTCTTCTACTTCTTCTGATTCACCCTCCTGACTTCACCTTCTCCTTCGCCTTCTTCTACTTCTTCTGCTTCACCCTCCTGACTTCACCTTCTCCTTCTCCTTCTCTGCTTCCTCTGATTCACCCTCCAGACTTCACCTTCTCCTTCTCCTTCTTCTGCTTCTTCTGATTCACCCTCCAGACTTCACCTTCTCCTTCTCCTTCTTCTACTTCTTCTTATTCACCCTCCAGACTTCACCTTCTCCTTCTCCTTCTTCTACTTCTTCTGATTCACCCTCCAGACTTCACCTTCTCCTTCTCCTTCTTCTACTTCTTCTTATTCACCCTCCAGACTTCACCTTCTCCTTCTCCTTCTTCTGCTTCTTCTGGTTCACCCTCCAGACTTCACCTTCTCCTTCTCCTTCTTCTACTTCTTCTTATTCACCCTCCAGACTTCACCTTCTCCTTCTCCTTCTTCTGCTTCCTCAGATTCACCCTCCAGACTTCACCTTCTCCTTCAACTTCTTCTACTTCTTCTGCTTCACCCTCCAGACTTCATCTTCTCCTTCTCCTTCTTCTACTTCTTCTGCTTCACCCTCCAGACTTCACCTTCGCCTTCTCCTTCTTGTGCTTCTTCTGATTCACCCTCCTGACTTCACCTTCTCCTTCTCCTTCTTCTGCTTCTTCTGATTCACCCTCCAGACTTTACCTTCGCCTTCTCCTTCTTCCACTTCTTCTGATTCACCCTCCTGACTTCACCTTCTCCTTCTCCTTCTTCTACTTCTTCTGCTTCACCCTCCTGACTTCACCTTCTCCTTCTCCTTCTTCTGCTTCCTCTGATTCACCCTCCAGACTTCACCTTCTCCTTCTCTTTTTTCTGCTTCTTCTGATTCACCCTCCAGACTTCACCTTCTCCTTCTCCTTCTTCTACTTCTTCTGCTTCACCCTCCAGACTTCACCTTTTCCTTCTCCTTCTTCTGCTTCTTCTGATTCACCCTCCAGACTTCACCTTTGCCTTCTCCTTCTTCTGCTTCCTCTGATTCACCCTCCAGACTTCACCTTCTCCTTCTCCTTCTTCTACTTCTTCTGATTCACCCACCAGACTTCACCTTCTACTTCCCCTTCTTGTGCTTCCTCTGATTCACCCTCCAGACTTCACCTTCTCCTTCTCCTTCTTCTGCTTCTTCTGATTCACCCTCCTGACTTCACCTTCTCCTTCTCCTTCTTCTGATTCTTCTGATTCACCCTCCAGACTTCACCTTCGCCTTCTCCTTCTTCTGCTTCCTCTGATTCACCCTCCAGACTTCACCTTCTCCTTCTCCTTCTTCTACTTCTTCTGATTCACCCTCCAGACATCACCTTCTCCTTTTCCTTCTTCTGCTTCCTTTGATTCACCCTCCAGACTTCACCTTCTCCTTCTCCTTCTTCTGCTTCTTCTGATTCACCCTCCAGACTTCACCTTCTCCTTCTCCTCCTTCTACTTCTTCTGATTCACCCTCCAGACTTTACCTTCTCCTTCTCCTTCTTCTGCTTATTCTGATTCACCCTCCAGACTTCACCTCCGCCTTCTCCTTCTTCTACTTCTTCTGATTCACCCTCCTGACTTCACCTTCTCCTTCTCCTTCTTCTACTTCCTCTGATTCACCCTCCAGACTTTACCTTCGCCTTCTCCTTCTTCTACTTCTTCTGATTCACCCTCCTGACTTCACCTTCTCCTTCTCCTTCTTCTGCTTCCTCTGATTCACCCTCCAGACTTCACCATCTCCTTCTCTTTCTTCTGCTTCTTCTGATTCACCCTCCAGACTTCACCTTCTCCTTCTCCTTCTTCTACTTCTTCTGATTCACCCTCCAGACGTCACCTTCTCCTTCTCCTTCTTCTACTTCTTCTGCTTCACCATCCAGACTTCACCTTTTCCTTCTCCTTCTTCTGCTACTTCTGATTCACCCTCCAGACTTCACCTTCGCCTTCTCCTTCTTCTGCTTCCTCTGATTCACCCTCCAGACTTCACCTTCTCCTTCTCCTTCTTCTACTTCTTCTGATTCACCCTCCAGAGTTCACCTTCTCCTTCTCCTTCTTCTGCTTCCTCTGATTCACCCTCCAGACTTCACCTTCTCCTTCTCCTTCTTCTGCTTCTTCTGATTCACCCTCCAGACTTCACCTTCTCCTTCTCCTTCTTCTACGTCTTCTGATTCACCCTCCAGACTTCACCTTCTCCTTCTCCTTCTTCTGCTCTTCTGATTCACCCTCCAGACTTCACCTTCGCCTCCTTCTTCTACTTCTTCTGATTCACCCTCCTGACTTCACCTTCTCCTTCTCCTTCTTCTACTTCCTCTGCTTCATCCTCCTGACTTCACCTTCTCCTTCTCCTTCTTCTGCTTCCTCTGATTCACCCTCCAGACTTCACCTTCTCCTTCTCCTTCTTGTACTTCTTCTGCTTCCCCCTCCAGACTTCACCTTCTCCTTCTCCTTCTTCTGCTTCTTCTGATTCACCCTCCAGACTTCACCTTCGCCTTCTCCTTCTTCTGCTTCGTCTGATTCACCCTCCAGACTTCACCTTCTCCTTCTCCTTGTTCTACTTCTTCTGATTCACACTCCAGACATCACCTTCTCCTTCTCCTTCTTCTACTTCTTCTGATTCTCCCTCCTGACTTCACCTTCTCCTTCTCCTTCTTCTACTTCTTCTGCTTCACCCTCCTGACTTCACCTTCTCCTTCTCCTTCTTCTGCTTCCTCTGATTCACCCTCCAGACTTCACCTTCTCCTTCAACTTCTTCTACTTCTTCTGCTTCACCCTCCAGACTTCATCTTCTCCTTCTCCTTCTTCTGCTTCCTCTGATTCACCCTCCAGACTTCACCTTCTCCTTCTCCTTCTTCTGCTTCTTCTGATTCACCCTCCAGACTTCACCTTCTCCTTCTCCTTCTTCTACGTCTTCTGATTCACCCGCCAGACTTCACGTTCTCCTTCTCCTTCTTCTGCTCTTCTGGTTCACCCTCCAGACTTCACCTTCGCCTCCTTCTTCTACTTCTTCTGATTCACCCTCCTGACTTCACCTTCTCCTTCAACTTCTTCTACTTCTTCTGCTTCACCCTACAGACTTCTTCTTCTCCTTCTCCTTCTTCTGCTTCCTCTGATTCACCCTCCAGACTTCACCTTCTCCTTCTCCTTCTTCTACTTCCTCTGCTTCACCCTCCTGACTTCACCTTCTCCTTCTCCTTCTTCTGCTTCCTCTGATTCACCCTCCAGACTTCACCTTCGCCTTCTCCTTCTTGTGCTTCTTCTGATTCACCCTCCTGACTTCACCTTCTCCTTCTCCTTCTGCTGCTTCTTCTGATTCACCCTCCAGACTTTACCTTCGCCTTCTCCTTCTTCTACTTCTTCTGCTTCACCCTCCTGACTTCACTTTCCCCTTCTCCTTCTTCTACTTCTTCTGATTCACCCTCCAGACTTCACCTTCGCCTTCTCCTTCTTCTACTTCTTCTGATTCACCCTCCTGACTTCACCTTCTCCTTCTCCTTCTTCTACTTCTTTTCTTCACCCTCCTGACTTCACCTTCTCCTTCTCCTTCTTCTACTTCTTCTGATTCACCCTCCAGACTTCACCTTCTCCTTCTCCTTATTCTACTTCTTCTGATTCACCCTCCTGACTTCACCTTCTCCTTCTCCTTCTTCTACTTCTTCTGCTTCACCTCCTGACTTCACCTTCTCCTTCTTCTGCTTCCTCTGTTTCACCCTCCAGACTTTACCTTCTCCTTCTCCTTCTTCTACCTCTTCTGCTTCACCCTCCAGACTTCACCTTCTCCTTCTCCTTCTTCTACTTCTTCTGCTTCCCCCTCCTGACTTCACCTTCTCCTTCTCCTTCTTCTGCTTCCTCTGATTCACCCTCCAGACTTCACCTTCTCCTTCAACTTCTTCTACTTCTTCTGCTTCACCCTCCAGACTTCATCTTCTCCTTCTCCTTCTTCTACTTCTTCTGCTTCACCCTCCAGACTTCACCTTCGCCTTCTCCTTCTTGTGCTTCTTCAGATTCACCCTCCTGACTTCACCTTCTCCTTCTCCTTCTTCTGCTTCTTCTGATTCACCCTCCAGACTTTACCTTCGCCTTCTCCTTCTTCTACTTCTTCTGATTCACCCTCCTGACTTCACCTTCTCCTTCTCCTTCTTCTGCTTCCTCTGATTCACCCTCCAGACTTCACCATCTCCTTCTCTTTCTTCTGCTTCTTCTGATTCACCCTCCAGACTTCACCTTCTCCTTCTCCTTCTTCTACTTCTTCTGATTCACCCTCCAGACTTCACCTTCTCCTTCTCCATCTTCAACTTCTTCTGATTCACCCTCCAGACTTCACCTTCTCCTTCTCCTTCTTCTACTTCTTCTGCTTCACCCTCCAGACTTCACCTTTTCCTTCTCCTTCTTCTACTTCTTCTGATTCACCCTCCAGACTTCACCTTCTCCGTCTCCTTCTTCTGCTTCCTCTGATTCACCCTCCAGACTTCACCTTCTCCTTCTCCTTCTTCTGCTTCTTCTGATTCACCCTCCAGACTTCACCTTCTCCTTCTCCTTCTTCAACTTCTTCTGATTCACCCTCCAGACTTCACCTTCTCCTTCTCCTTCTTCTGCTTCTTCTGATTCACCCTCCTGACTTCACCTTCTCCTTCTCCTTCTTCTGCTTCTTCTGATTCACCCTCCTGACTTCACCTTCTCCTTCTCCTTCTTCTGATTCTTCTGATTCACCCTCCAGACTTCACCTTCCCCTTCTCCTTCTTCTGCTTCCTCTGATTCACCCTCCAGACTTCACCTTCTCCTTCTCCTTCTTCTACTTCTTCTGATTCACCCTCCAGACATCACCTTCTCCTTTTCCTTCTTCTGCTTCCTCTGATTCACCCTCCAGACTTCACCTTCTCCTTCTCCTTCTTCTGCTTCTTCTGATTCACCCTCCAGACTTCACCTTCTCCTTCTCCTTCTTCTACTTCTTCTGATTCACCCTCCAGACTTTACCTTCTCCTTCTCCTTCTTCTGCTTCTTCTGATTCATCCTCCAGACTTCACCTCCGCCTTCTCCTTCTTCTACTTCTTCTGATTCACCCTCCTGACTTCACCTTCTCCTTCGCCTTCTTCTACTTCTTCTGCTTCACCCTCCTGACTTCACCTTCTCCTTCTCCTTCTCTGCTTCCTCTGATTCACCCTCCAGACTTCACCTTCTCCTTCTCCTTCTTCTGCTTCTTCTGATTCACCCTCCAGACTTCACCTTCTCCTTCTCCTTCTTCTACTTCTTCTTATTCACCCTCCAGACTTCACCTTCTCCTTCTCCTTCTTCTACTTCTTCTGATTCACCCTCCAGACTTCACCTTCTCCTTCTCCTTCTTCTACTTCTTCTTATTCACCCTCCAGACTTCACCTTCTCCTTCTCCTTCTTCTGCTTCTTCTGGTTCACCCTCCAGACTTCACCTTCTCCTTCTCCTTCTTCTACTTCTTCTTATTCACCCTCCAGACTTCACCTTCTCCTTCTCCTTCTTCTGCTTCCTCAGATTCACCCTCCAGACTTCACCTTCTCCTTCAACTTCTTCTACTTCTTCTGCTTCACCCTCCAGACTTCATCTTCTCCTTCTCCTTCTTCTACTTCTTCTGCTTCACCCTCCAGACTTCACCTTCGCCTTCTCCTTCTTGTGCTTCTTCTGATTCACCCTCCTGACTTCACCTTCTCCTTCTCCTTCTTCTGCTTCTTCTGATTCACCCTCCAGACTTTACCTTCGCCTTCTCCTTCTTCCACTTCTTCTGATTCACCCTCCTGACTTCACCTTCTCCTTCTCCTTCTTCTACTTCTTCTGCTTCACCCTCCTGACTTCACCTTCTCCTTCTCCTTCTTCTGCTTCCTCTGATTCACCCTCCAGACTTCACCTTCTCCTTCTCTTTTTTCTGCTTCTTCTGATTCACCCTCCAGACTTCACCTTCTCCTTCTCCTTCTTCTACTTCTTCTGCTTCACCCTCCAGACTTCACCTTTTCCTTCTCCTTCTTCTGCTTCTTCTGATTCACCCTCCAGACTTCACCTTTGCCTTCTCCTTCTTCTGCTTCCTCTGATTCACCCTCCAGACTTCACCTTCTCCTTCTCCTTCTTCTACTTCTTCTGATTCACCCACCAGACTTCACCTTCTACTTCCCCTTCTTGTGCTTCCTCTGATTCACCCTCCAGACTTCACCTTCTCCTTCTCCTTCTTCTGCTTCTTCTGATTCACCCTCCTGACTTCACCTTCTCCTTCTCCTTCTTCTGATTCTTCTGATTCACCCTCCAGACTTCACCTTCGCCTTCTCCTTCTTCTGCTTCCTCTGATTCACCCTCCAGACTTCACCTTCTCCTTCTCCTTCTTCTACTTCTTCTGATTCACCCTCCAGACATCACCTTCTCCTTTTCCTTCTTCTGCTTCCTTTGATTCACCCTCCAGACTTCACCTTCTCCTTCTCCTTCTTCTGCTTCTTCTGATTCACCCTCCAGACTTCACCTTCTCCTTCTCCTCCTTCTACTTCTTCTGATTCACCCTCCAGACTTTACCTTCTCCTTCTCCTTCTTCTGCTTATTCTGATTCACCCTCCAGACTTCACCTCCGCCTTCTCCTTCTTCTACTTCTTCTGATTCACCCTCCTGACTTCACCTTCTCCTTCTCCTTCTTCTACTTCCTCTGATTCACCCTCCAGACTTTACCTTCGCCTTCTCCTTCTTCTACTTCTTCTGATTCACCCTCCTGACTTCACCTTCTCCTTCTCCTACTTCTGCTTCCTCTGATTCACCCTCCAGACTTCACCATCTCCTTCTCTTTCTTCTGCTTCTTCTGATTCACCCTCCAGACTTCACCTTCTCCTTCTCCTTCTTCTACTTCTTCTGATTCACCCTCCTGACTTCACCTTCTCCTTCTCCTTCTTCTGCTTCTTCTGATTCACACTCCTGACTTCACCTTTTCCTTCTCCTTCTTCTGCTTCTTCTGATTCACCCTCCAGACTTCACCTTCTCCTTCTCCTTCTTCTACTTCTTCTGATTCACCCTCCAGACGTCACCTTCTCCTTCTCCTTCTTCTACTTCTTCTGCTTCACCATCCAGACTTCACCTTTTCCTTCTCCTTCTTCTGCTACTTCTGATTCACCCTCCAGACTTCACCTTCGCCTTCTCCTTCTTCTGCTTCCTCTGATTCACCCTCCAGACTTCACCTTCTCCTTCTCCTTCTTCTACTTCTTCTGATTCACCCTCCAGAGTTCACCTTCTCCTTCTCCTTCTTCTGCTTCCTCTGATTCACCCTCCAGACTTCACCTTCTCCTTCTCCTTCTTCTGCTTCTTCTGATTCACCCTCCAGACTTCACCTTCTCCTTCTCCTTCTTCTACGTCTTCTGATTCACCCTCCAGACTTCACCTTCTCCTTCTCCTTCTTCTGCTCTTCTGATTCACCCTCCAGACTTCACCTTCGCCTCCTTCTTCTACTTCTTCTGATTCACCCTCCTGACTTCACCTTCTCCTTCTCCTTCTTCTACTTCCTCTGCTTCACCCTCCTGACTTCACCTTCTCCTTCTCCTTCTTCTGCTTCCTCTGATTCACCCTCCAGACTTCACCTTCTCCTTCTCCTTCTTGTACTTCTTCTGCTTCCCCCTCCAGACTTCACCTTCTCCTTCTCCTTCTTCTGCTTCTTCTGATTCACCCTCCAGACTTCACCTTCGCCTTCTCCTTCTTCTGCTTCGTCTGATTCACCCTCCAGACTTCACCTTCTCCTTCTCCTTGTTCTACTTCTTCTGATTCACACTCCAGACATCACCTTCTCCTTCTCCTTCTTCTACTTCTTCTGATTCTCCCTCCTGACTTCACCTTCTCCTTCTCCTTCTTCTACTTCTTCTGCTTCACCCTCCTGACTTCACCTTCTCCTTCTCCTTCTTCTGCTTCCTCTGATTCACCCTCCAGACTTCACCTTCTCCTTCAACTTCTTCTACTTCTTCTGCTTCACCCTCCAGACTTCATCTTCTCCTTCTCCTTCTTCTGCTTCCTCTGATTCACCCTCCAGACTTCACCTTCTCCTTCTCCTTCTTCTGCTTCTTCTGATTCACCCTCCAGACTTCACCTTCTCCTTCTCCTTCTTCTACGTCTTCTGATTCACCCGCCAGACTTCACGTTCTCCTTCTCCTTCTTCTGCTCTTCTGGTTCACCCTCCAGACTTCACCTTCGCCTCCTTCTTCTACTTCTTCTGATTCACCCTCCTGACTTCACCTTCTCCTTCAACTTCTTCTACTTCTTCTGCTTCACCCTCCAGACTTCTTCTTCTCCTTCTCCTTCTTCTGCTTCCTCTGATTCACCCTCCAGACTTCACCTTCTCCTTCTCCTTCTTCTACTTCCTCTGCTTCACCCTCCTGACTTCACCTTCTCCTTCTCCTTCTTCTGCTTCCTCTGATTCACCCTCCAGACTTCACCTTCGCCTTCTCCTTCTTGTGCTTCTTCTGATTCACCCTCCTGACTTCACCTTCTCCTTCTCCTTCTGCTGCTTCTTCTGATTCACCCTCCAGACTTTACCTTCGCCTTCTCCTTCTTCTACTTCTTCTGCTTCACCCTCCTGACTTCACTTTCCCCTTCTCCTTCTTCTACTTCTTCTGATTCACCCTCCAGACTTCACCTTCTCCTTCTCCTTCTTCTACTTCTTCTGATTCACCCTCCTGACTTCACCTTCTCCTTCTCCTTCTTCTACTTCTTCTGCTTCACCCTCCTGACTTCACCTTCTCTTTCTCCTTCTTCTGCTTCCTCTGTTTCACCCTCCAGACTTCACCTTCTCATTCTCCTTCTTCTACTTCTTCTGCTTCACCCTCCAGACTTCACCTTCTCCTTCTCCTTCTTCTACTTCTTCTGCTTCACCCTCCTGACTTCACCTTCTCCTTCTCCCTCTTCTGCTTCCTCTGATTCACCCTCCAGACTTCACCTTCTCCTTCAACTTCTTCTACTTCTTCTGCTTCACCCTCCTGACTTCACCTTCTCTTTCTCCTTCTTCTGCTTCCTCTGATTCACCCTCCAGACTTCACCTTCTCCTTCTCTTTCTTCTGCTTCTTCTGATTCACCCTCCAGACTTCACCTTCTCCTTCTTCTACTTCTTCTGATTCACCCTCCACACTTCTCCTTCTCCTTCTCCATCTTCTACTTCTTCTGATTCACCCTCGAGACTTCACCTTCTCCTTCTCCTTCTTCTACTTCTTCTGCTTCACCCTCCAGACTTCACCTTTTCCTTCTCCTTCTTCTGCTTCTTCTGATTCACCCTCCAGACTTCACCTTTGCCTTCTCCTTCTTCTGCTTCCTCTGATTCACCCTCCAGACTTCACCTTCTCCTTCTCCTTCTTCTACTTCTTCTGATTCACCCTCCAGACTTCACCTTCTCCTTCTCCTTCTTCTGCTTCCTCTGATTCACCCTCCAGACTTCACCTTCTCCTTCTCCTTCTTCTGCTTCTTCTGATTCACCCTCCACACTTCACCTTCTCCTTCTCCTTCTTCTACTTCTTCTGATTCACCCTCCAGACTTCACCTTCTCCTTCTCCTTCTTCTGCTTCTTCTGATTCACCCTCCTGACTTCACCTTCTCCTTCTCCTTCTTCTGCTTCTTCTGATTCACCCTCCTGACTTCACCTTCTCCTTCTCCTTCTTCTGATTCTTCTGATTCACCCTCCAGACTTCACCTTCGCCTTCTCCTTCTTCTGCTTCCTCTGATTCACCCTCCAGACTTCACCTTCTCCTTCTTCGACTTCTTCTGATTCACCCTCCAGACATCACCTTCTCCTTTTCCTTCTTCTGCTTCCTCTGATTCACCCTCCAGACTTCACCTTCTCCTTCTCCTTCTTCTGCTTCTTCTTATTCACCCTCCAGACTTCACCTTCTCCTTCTCCTTCTTCTACTTCTTCTGATTCACCCTCCAGACTTTACCTTCTCCTTCTCTTTCTTCTGCTTCTTCTGATTCACCCTCCAGACTTCACCTCCGCCTTCTCCTTCTTCTACTTCTTCTGATTCACCCTCCTGACTTCACCTTCTCCTTCTCCTTCTTCTACTTCTTCTGCTTCACCCTCCTGACTTCACCTTCTCCTTCTCCTTCTTCTTCTTCCTCTGATTCACCCTCCAGACTTCACCTTCTCCTTCTCCTTCTTCTGCTTCTTCTGATTCACCCTCCAGACTTCACCTTCTCCTTCTCCTTCTTCTACTTCTTCTTATTCACCCTCCAGACTTCACCTTCTCCTTCTCCTTCTTCTACTTCTTCTGATTCACCCTCCAGGCTTCACCTTCTCCTTCTCCTTCTTCTGCTTCTTCTGATTCACACTCCTGACTTCACCTTTTCCTTCTCCTTCTTCTGCTTCTTCTGATTCACCCTCCAGACTTCACCTTCTCCTTCTCCTTCTTCTACTTCTTCTGCTTCACCCTCCAGACTTCACCTTTTCCTTCTCCTTCTTCTGCTACTTCTGATTCACCCTCCAGACTTCACCTTCGCCTTCTCCTTCTTCTGCTTCCTCTGATTCACCCTCCAGACTTCACCTTCTCCTTCTCCTTCTTCTCCTTCTTCTGATTCACCCTCCAGACTTCACCTTCTCCTTCTCTTTCTTTTGCTTCTTCTGATTCACCCTCCAGACTTCACCTTCTCCTTCTCCTTCTTCTACTTCTTCTGATTCACCCTCCTGACTTCACCTTCTCCTTCTCCTTCTTCTGCTTCTTCTGATTCACACTCCTGACTTCACCTTTTCCTTCTCCTTCTTCTGCTTCTTCTGATTCACCCTCCAGACTTCACCTTCTCCTTCTCCTTCTTCTACTTCTTCTGATTCACCCTCCAGACGTCACCTTCTCCTTCTCCTTCTTCTACTTCTTCTGCTTCACCGTCCAGACTTCACCTTTTCCTTCTCCTTCTTCTGCTACTTCTGATTCACCCTCCAGACTTCACCTTCGCCTTCTCCTTCTTCTGCTTCCTCTGATTCACCCTCCAGACTTCACCTTCTCCTTCTCCTTCTTCTACTTCTTCTGATTCACCCTCCAGAGTTCACCTTCTCCTTCTCCTTCTTCTGCTTCCTCTGATTCACCCTCCAGACTTCACCTTCTCCTTCTCCTTCTTCTGCTTCTTCTGATTCACCCTCCAGACTTCACCTTCTCCTTCTCCTTCTTCTACGTCTTCTGATTCACCCTCCAGACTTCACCTTCTCCTTCTCCTTCTTCTGCTCTTCTGATTCACCCTCCAGACTTCACCTTCGCCTCCTTCTTCTACTTCTTCTGATTCACCCTCCTGACTTCACCTTCTCCTTCTCCTTCTTCTACTTCCTCTGCTTCACCCTCCTGACTTCACCTTCTCCTTCTCCTTCTTCTGCTTCCTCTGATTCACCCTCCAGACTTCACCTTCTCCTTCTCCTTCTTGTACTTCTTCTGCTTCCCCCTCCAGACTTCACCTTCTCCTTCTCCTTCTTCTGCTTCTTCTGATTCACCCTCCAGACTTCACCTTCGCCTTCTCCTTCTTCTGCTTCCTCTGATTCACCCTCCAGACTTCACCTTCTCCTTCTCCTTGTTCTACTTCTTCTGATTCACACTCCAGACATCACCTTCTCCTTCTCCTTCTTCTACTTCTTCTGATTCTCCCTCCTGACTTCACCTTCTCCTTCTCCTTCTTCTACTTCTTCTGCTTCACCCTCCTGACTTCACCTTCTCCTTCTCCTTCTTCTGCTTCCTCTGATTCACCCTCCAGACTTCACCTTCTCCTTCAACTTCTTCTACTTCTTCTGCTTCACCCTCCAGACTTCATCTTCTCCTTCTCCTTCTTCTGCTTCCTCTGATTCACCCTCCAGACTTCACCTTCTCCTTCTCCTTCTTCTGCTTCTTCTGATTCACCCTCCAGACTTCACCTTCTCCTTCTCCTTCTTCTACGTCTTCTGATTCACCCGCCAGACTTCACGTTCTCCTTCTCCTTCTTCTGCTCTTCTGGTTCACCCTCCAGACTTCACCTTCGCCTCCTTCTTCTACTTCTTCTGATTCACCCTCCTGACTTCACCTTCTCCTTCAACTTCTTCTACTTCTTCTGCTTCACCCTCCAGACTTCTTCTTCTCCTTCTCCTTCTTCTGCTTCCTCTGATTCACCCTCCAGACTTCACCTTCTCCTTCTCCTTCTTCTACTTCCTCTGCTTCACCCTCCTGACTTCACCTTGTCCTTCTCCTTCTTCTGCTTCCTCTGATTCACCCTCCAGACTTCACCTTCGCCTTCTCCTTCTTGTGCTTCTTCTGATTCACCCTCCTGACTTCACCTTCTCCTTCTCCTTCTGCTGCTTCTTCTGATTCACCCTCCAGACTTTACCTTCGCCTTCTCCTTCTTCTACTTCTTCTGCTTCACCCTCCTGACTTCACTTTCCCCTTCTCCTTCTTCTACTTCTTCTGATTCACCCTCCAGACTTCACCTTCTCCTTCTCCTTCTTCTACTTCTTCTGATTCACCCTCCTGACTTCACCTTCTCCTTCTCCTTCTTCTACTTCTTCTGCTTCACCCTCCTGACTTCACCTTCTCTTTCTCCTTCTTCTGCTTCCTCTGTTTCACCCTCCAGACTTCACCTTCTCCTTCTCCTTCTTCTACTTCTTCTGCTTCACCCTCCAGACTTCACCTTCTCCTTCTCCTTCTTCTACTTCTTCTGCTTCACCCTCCTGACTTCACCTTCTCCTTCTCCCTCTTCTGCTTCCTCTGATTCACCCTCCAGACTTCACCTTCTCCTTCAACTTCTTCTACTTCTTCTGCTTCACCCTCCTGACTTCACCTTCTCTTTCTCCTTCTTCTGCTTCCTCTGATTCACCCTCCAGACTTCACCTTCTCCTTCTCTTTCTTCTGCTTCTTCTGATTCACCCTCCAGACTTCACCTTCTCCTGCTTCTACTTCTTCTGATTCACCCTCCACACTTCTCCTTCTCCTTCTCCATCTTCTACTTCTTCTGATTCACCCTCGAGACTTCACCTTCTCCTTCTCCTTCTTCTACTTCTTCTGCTTCACCCTCCAGACTTCACCTTTTCCTTCTCCTTCTTCTGCTTCTTCTGATTCACCCTCCAGACTTCACCTTTGCCTTCTCCTTCTTCTGCTTCCTCTGATTCACCCTCCAGACTTCACCTTCTCCTTCTCCTTCTTCTACTTCTTCTGATTCACCCTCCAGACTTCACCTTCTCCTTCTCCTTCTTCTGCTTCCTCTGATTCACCCTCCAGACTTCACCTTCTCCTTCTCCTTCTTCTGCTTCTTCTGATTCACCCTCCACACTTCACCTTCTCCTTCTCCTTCTTCTACTTCTTCTGATTCACCCTCCAGACTTCACCTTCTCCTTCTCCTTCTTCTGCTTCTTCTGATTCACCCTCCTGACTTCACCTTCTCCTTCTCCTTCTTCTGCTTCTTCTGATTCACCCTCCTGACTTCACCTTCTCCTTCTCCTTCTTCTGATTCTTCTGATTCACCCTCCAGACTTCACCTTCGCCTTCTCCTTCTTCTGCTTCCTCTGATTCACCCTCCAGACTTCACCTTCTCCTTCTCCTTCTTCGACTTCTTCTGATTCACCCTCCAGACATCACCTTCTCCTTTTCCTTCTTCTGCTTCCTCTGATTCACCCTCCAGACTTCACCTTCTCCTTCTCCTTCTTCTGCTTCTTCTGATTCACCCTCCAGACTTCACCTTCTCCTTCTCCTTCTTCTACTTCTTCTGATTCACCCTCCAGACTTTACCTTCTCCTTCTCCTTCTTCTGCTTCTTCTGATTCACCCTCCAGACTTCACCTCCGCCTTCTCCTTCTTCTACTTCTTCTGATTCACCCTCCTGACTTCACCTTCTCCTTCTCCTTCTTCTACTTCTTCTGCTTCACCCTCCTGACTTCACCTTCTCCTTCTCCTTCTTCTTCTTCCTCTGATTCACCCTCCAGACTTCACCTTCTCCTTCTCCTTCTTCTGCTTCTTCTGATTCACCCTCCAGACTTCACCTTCTCCTTCTCCTTCTTCTACTTCTTCTTATTCACCCTCCAGACTTCACCTTCTCCTTCTCCTTCTTCTACTTCTTCTGATTCACCCTCCAGGCTTCACCTTCTCCTTCTCCTTCTTCTGCTTCTTCTGATTCACACTCCTGACTTCACCTTTTCCTTCTCCTTCTTCTGCTTCTTCTGATTCACCCTCCAGACTTCACCTTCTCCTTCTCCTTCTTCTACTTCTTCTGCTTCACCCTCCAGACTTCACCTTTTCCTTCTCCTTCTTCTGCTACTTCTGATTCACCCTCCAGACTTCACCTTCGCCTTCTCCTTCTTCTGCTTCCTCTGATTCACCCTCCAGACTTCACCTTCTCCTTCTCCTTCTTCTCCTTCTTCTGATTCACCCTCCAGACTTCACCTTCTCCTTCTCCTTCTTCTGCTTCCTCTGATTCACCCTCCAGTCTTCACCTTCTCCTTCTCCTTCTTCTGCTTCTTCTGATTCACCCTCCAGACTTCACCTTCTCCTTCTCCTTCTTCTACGTCTTCTGATTCACCCTCCAGACTCCACTTCTCCTTCTCCTTCTTCTGCTCTTCTGATTCACCCTCCAGACTTCACCTTCGCCTCCTTTTTCTACTTCTTCTGATTCACCCTCCTGACTTCACCTTCTCCTTCTCCTTCTTCTACTTCTTCTGATTCACCCTCCAGACTTCACCTTCTCCTTCTCCTTCTTCTGCTTCTTCTGATTCACCCTCCAGACTTCACCTCTGATTTCTCCTTCTTCTACTTCTTCTGATTCACCCTCCTGACTTCACCTTCTCCTTCTCCTTCTTCTACTTCTTCTGCTTCACCCTCCTGACTTCACCTTCTCCTTCTCCTTCTTCTGCTTCCTCTGATTCACCCTCCAGACTTCACCTTCTCCTTCTCCTTCTTCTGCTTCTTCTGATTCACCCTCCAGACTTCACCTTCTCCTTCTCCTTCTTCTACTTCTTCTTATTCACCTTCCAGACTTCACCTTCTCCTTCTCCTTCTTCTACTTCTTCTGATTCACCCTCCAGGCTTCACCTTCTCCTTCTCCTTCTTCGGCTTCTTCTGATTCACCCTCCTGACTTCACCTTTTCCTTCTCCTTCTTCTGCTTCTTCTGATTCACCCTCCAGACTTCACCTTCTCCTTCTTCTACTTCTTCTGATTCACCCTCCAGACTTCACCTTCTCCTTCTCCTTCTTCTACTTCTTCTGCTTCACCCTCCAGACTTCACCTTCTCCTTCTCCTTCTTCTACTTCTTCTGATTCACCCTCCAGACTTCACCTTCTCCTTCTCCTTCTTCTGCTCTTCTGATTCACCCTCCAGACTTCACCTTCGCCTCCTTCTTCTACTTCTTCTGATTCACCCTCCTGACTTCACCTTCTCCTTCTCCTTCTTCTACTTCCTCTGCTTCACCCTCCTGACTTCACCTTCTCCTTCTCCTTCTTCTGCTTCCTCTGATTCACCCTCCAGACTTCACCTTCTCCTTCTCCTTCTTGTACTTCTTCTGCTTCACCCTCCAGACTTCACCTTCTCCTTCTCCTTCTTCTGCTTCTTGTGATTCACCCTCCAGACTTCACCTTCGCCTTCTCCTTCTTCTGCTTCCTCTGATTCACCCTCCAGACTTCACCTTCTCCTTCTCCTTCTTCTACTTCTTCTGATTCACCCTCCAGACTTCACCTTCTCCTTCTCCTTCTTCTACCTCTTCTGATTCACCCTCCTGACTTCACCTTCTCCTTCTCCTTCTTCTACTTCTTCTGCTTCACCCTCCTGACTTCACCTTCTCCTTCTCCTTCTTCTGCTTCCTCTGATTCACCCTCCAGACTTCACCTTCTCCTTCTCCTTCTTCTACTTCTTCTGCTTCACCCTCCAGACTTCATCTTCTCCTTCTCCTTCTTCTGCTTCCTCTGATTCACCCTCCAGACTTCACCTTCTCCTTCTCCTTCTTCTACTTCTTCTGATTCACCCTCCAAACTTCACCTTCTCCTTCTCCTTCTTCTGCTTCCTCTGATTATCCCTCCAGACTTCACCTTCTCCTTCTCCTTCTTCTGCTTCTTCTGATTCACCCTCCAGACTTCACCTTCTCCTTCTCCTTCTTCTACTTCTTCTGATTCACCCTCCAGACTTCACCTTCTCCTTCTCCTTCTTCTGCTTCCTCTGATTCACCCTCTTGACTTCACCTTCTCCTTCTCCTTCTTCTGCTTCTTCTGATTCACCCTCCTGACTTCACCTTCTCCTTCTCCTTCTTCTGATTCTTCTGATTCACCCTCCAGACTTCACCTTCGCCTTCTCCTTCTTCTGCTTCCTCTGATTCACCCTCCAGACTTCACCTTCTCCTTCTCCTTCTTCTACTTCTTCTGATTCACCCTCCAGACATCACCTTCTCCTTTTCCTTCTTCTGCTTCCTCTGATTCACCCTCCAGACTTCAGCTTCACCTTCTCCTTCTTCTGCTTCTTCTGATTCACCCTCCAGACTTCACCTTCTCCTTCTCCTTCTTCTACTTCTTCTGCTTCACCCTCCAGACTTCACCTTTTCCTTCTCCTTCTTCTGCTTCTTCTGATTCACCCTCCAGACTTCACCTTTGCCTTCTCCTTCTTCTGCTTCCTCTGATTCACCCTCCAGACTTCACCTTCTCCTTCTCCTTCTTCTACTTCTTCTGATTCACCCTCCAAACTTCACCTTCTCCTTCTCCTTCTTCTGCTTCCTCTGATTAACCCTCCAGACTTCACCTTCTCCTTCTCCTTCTTCTGCTTCTTCTGATTCAACCTCCAGACTTCACCTTCTCCTTCTCCTTCTTCTACTTCTTCTGATTCACCCTCCAGACTTCACACTCTCCTTCTCCTTCTTCTGCTTCTTCTGATTCACCCTCCTGACTTCACCTTCTCCTTCTCCTTCTTCTGCTTCTTCTGATTCACCCTCCTGACTTCACCTTCTCCTTCTCCTTCTTCTGATTCATCTGATTCACCCTCCAGACTTCACCTTCGCCTTCTCCTTCTTCTGCTTCCTCTGATTCACCCTCCAGACTTCACCTTCTCCTTCTCCTTATTCTACTTCTTCTGATTCACCCTCCAGACATCACCTTCTCCTTTTCCTTCTTCTGCTTCCTCTGATTCACCCTCCAGACTTCACCTTCTCCTTCTCCTTCTTCTGCTTCTTCTGATTCACCCTCCAGACTTCACCTTCTCCTTCTCCTTCTTCTACTTCTTCTGATTCACCCTCCAGACTTTACCTTCTCCTTCTCCTTCTTCTGCTTCTTCTGATACACCCTTCAGACTTCACCTCCGCCTTCTCCTTCTTCTACTTCTTCTGATTCACCCTCCTGACTTCACTTTCTCCTTCTCCTTCTTCTACTTCTTCTGCTTCACCCTCCTGACTTCACCATCTCCTTCTCCTTCTTCTGCTTCCTCTGATTCACCCTCCAGACTTCACCTTCTCCTTTTCCTTCTTCTGCTTCTTCTGATTCACCCTCCAGACTTCACCTTCTCCTTCTCCTTCTTCTACGTCTTCTGATTCACCCTCCAGACTTCACCTTCTCCTTCTCCTTCTTCTGCTCTTCTGATTCACCCTCCAGACTTCACCTTCGCCTCCTTCTTCTACTTCTTCTGATTCACCCTCCAGACTTCACCTTCTCCTTCTCCTTCTTGTACTTCTTCTGCTTCCCCCTCCAGACTTCACCTTCTACTTCTCCTTCTTCTGCTTCTTCTAATTCACCCTCCAGACTTCACCTTCGCCTTCTCCTTCTTCTGCTTCCTCTGATTCACCCTCCAGACTTCACCTTCTCCTTCTCCTTCTTCTACTTCTTCTGATTCACACTCCAGACATCACCTTCTCCTTCTCCTTCTTCTACTTCTTCTGATTCTCCCTGCTGACTTCACCTTCTCCTTCTCCTTCTTCTACTTCTTCTGCTTCACCCTCCTGACTTCACCTTCTCCTTCTCCTACTTCTGCTTCCTCTGATTCACCCTCCAGACTTCACCTTCTCCTTCAACTTCTTCTACTTCTTCTGCTTCACCCTCCAGACTTCATCTTCTCCTTCTCCTTCTTCTGCTTCCTCTGATTCACCCTCCAGACTTCACCTTCTCCTTCTCCTTCTTCTGCTTCTTCTGATTCACCCTCCAGAATTCACCTTCTCCTTCTCCTTCTTCTACGTCTTCTGATTCACCCGCCAGACTTCACCTTCTCCTTCTCCTTCTTCTGCTCTTCTGATTCACCCTCCAGACTTCACCTTCGCCTCCTTCTTCTACTTCTTCTGATTCACCCTCCTGACTTCACCTTCTCCTTCAACTTCTTCTACTTCTTCTGCTTCACCCTCCAGACTTCATCTTCTCCTTCTCCTTCTTCTGCTTCCTCTGATTCACCCTCCAGACTTCACCTTCTCCTTCTCCTTCTTCTACTTCTTCTGATTCACCCTCCAGGCTTCACCTTCTCCTTCTCCTTCTTCTGCTTCTTCTGATTCACACTCCTGACTTCACCTTTTCCTTCTCCTTCTTCTGCTTCTTCTGATTCACCCTCCAGACTTCACCTTCTCCTTCTCCTTCTTCTACTTCTTCTGATTCACCCTCCAGACGTCACCTTCTCCTTCTCCTTCTTCTACTTCTTCTGATTCACCCTCCAGGCTTCACCTTCTCCTTCTCCTTCTTCGGCTTCTTCTGATTCACCCTCCTGACTTCACCTTTTCCTTCTCCTTCTTCTGCTTCTTCTGATTCACCCTCCAGACTTCACCTTCTCCTTCTTCTACTTCTTCTGATTCACCCTCCAGACTTCACCTTCTCCTTCTCCTTCTTCTACTTCTTCTGCTTCACCCTCCAGACTTCACCTTCTCCTTCTCCTTCTTCTACTTCTTCTGATTCACCCTCCAGACTTCACCTTCTCCTTCTCCTTCTTCTGCTCTTCTGATTCACCCTCCAGACTTCACCTTCGCCTCCTTCTTCTACTTCTTCTGATTCACCCTCCTGACTTCACCTTCTCCTTCTCCTTCTTCTACTTCCTCTGCTTCACCCTCCTGACTTCACCTTCTCCTTCTCCTTCTTCTGCTTCCTCTGATTCACCCTCCAGACTTCACCTTCTCCTTCTCCTTCTTGTACTTCTTCTGCTTCACCCTCCAGACTTCACCTTCTCCTTCTCCTTCTTCTGCTTCTTGTGATTCACCCTCCAGACTTCACCTTCGCCTTCTCCTTCTTCTGCTTCCTCTGATTCACCCTCCAGACTTCACCTTCTCCTTCTCCTTCTTCTACTTCTTCTGATTCACCCTCCAGACTTCACCTTCTCCTTCTCCTTCTTCTACCTCTTCTGATTCACCCTCCTGACTTCACCTTCTCCTTCTCCTTCTTCTACTTCTTCTGCTTCACCCTCCTGACTTCACCTTCTCCTTCTCCTTCTTCTGCTTCCTCTGATTCACCCTCCAGACTTCACCTTCTCCTTCTCCTTCTTCTACTTCTTCTGCTTCACCCTCCAGACTTCATCTTCTCCTTCTCCTTCTTCTGCTTCCTCTGATTCACCCTCCAGACTTCACCTTCTCCTTCTCCTTCTTCTACTTCTTCTGATTCACCCTCCAAACTTCACCTTCTCCTTCTCCTTCTTCTGCTTCCTCTGATTATCCCTCCAGACTTCACCTTCTCCTTCTCCTTCTTCTGCTTCTTCTGATTCACCCTCCAGACTTCACCTTCTCCTTCTCCTTCTTCTACTTCTTCTGATTCACCCTCCAGACTTCACCTTCTCCTTCTCCTTCTTCTGCTTCCTCTGATTCACCCTCTTGACTTCACCTTCTCCTTCTCCTTCTTCTGCTTCTTCTGATTCACCCTCCTGACTTCACCTTCTCCTTCTCCTTCTTCTGATTCTTCTGATTCACCCTCCAGACTTCACCTTCGCCTTCTCCTTCTTCTGCTTCCTCTGATTCACCCTCCAGACTTCACCTTCTCCTTCTCCTTCTTCTACTTCTTCTGATTCACCCTCCAGACATCACCTTCTCCTTTTCCTTCTTCTGCTTCCTCTGATTCACCCTCCAGACTTCAGCTTCACCTTCTCCTTCTTCTGCTTCTTCTGATTCACCCTCCAGACTTCACCTTCTCCTTCTCCTTCTTCTACTTCTTCTGCTTCACCCTCCAGACTTCACCTTTTCCTTCTCCTTCTTCTGCTTCTTCTGATTCACCCTCCAGACTTCACCTTTGCCTTCTCCTTCTTCTGCTTCCTCTGATTCACCCTCCAGACTTCACCTTCTCCTTCTCCTTCTTCTACTTCTTCTGATTCACCCTCCAAACTTCACCTTCTCCTTCTCCTTCTTCTGCTTCCTCTGATTAACCCTCCAGACTTCACCTTCTCCTTCTCCTTCTTCTGCTTCTTCTGATTCAACCTCCAGACTTCACCTTCTCCTTCTCCTTCTTCTACTTCTTCTGATTCACCCTCCAGACTTCACACTCTCCTTCTCCTTCTTCTGCTTCTTCTGATTCACCCTCCTGACTTCACCTTCTCCTTCTCCTTCTTCTGCTTCTTCTGATTCACCCTCCTGACTTCACCTTCTCCTTCTCCTTCTTCTGATTCATCTGATTCACCCTCCAGACTTCACCTTCGCCTTCTCCTTCTTCTGCTTCCTCTGATTCACCCTCCAGACTTCACCTTCTCCTTCTCCTTATTCTACTTCTTCTGATTCACCCTCCAGACATCACCTTCTCCTTTTCCTTCTTCTGCTTCCTCTGATTCACCCTCCAGACTTCACCTTCTCCTTCTCCTTCTTCTGCTTCTTCTGATTCACCCTCCAGACTTCACCTTCTCCTTCTCCTTCTTCTACTTCTTCTGATTCACCCTCCAGACTTTACCTTCTCCTTCTCCTTCTTCTGCTTCTTCTGATACACCCTTCAGACTTCACCTCCGCCTTCTCCTTCTTCTACTTCTTCTGATTCACCCTCCTGACTTCACTTTCTCCTTCTCCTTCTTCTACTTCTTCTGCTTCACCCTCCTGACTTCACCATCTCCTTCTCCTTCTTCTGCTTCCTCTGATTCACCCTCCAGACTTCACCTTCTCCTTTTCCTTCTTCTGCTTCTTCTGATTCACCCTCCAGACTTCACCTTCTCCTTCTCCTTCTTCTACGTCTTCTGATTCACCCTCCAGACTTCACCTTCTCCTTCTCCTTCTTCTGCTCTTCTGATTCACCCTCCAGACTTCACCTTCGCCTCCTTCTTCTACTTCTTCTGATTCACCCTCCAGACTTCACCTTCTCCTTCTCCTTCTTGTACTTCTTCTGCTTCCCCCTCCAGACTTCACCTTCTACTTCTCCTTCTTCTGCTTCTTCTAATTCACCCTCCAGACTTCACCTTCGCCTTCTCCTTCTTCTGCTTCCTCTGATTCACCCTCCAGACTTCACCTTCTCCTTCTCCTTCTTCTACTTCTTCTGATTCACACTCCAGACATCACCTTCTCCTTCTCCTTCTTCTACTTCTTCTGATTCTCCCTGCTGACTTCACCTTCTCCTTCTCCTTCTTCCACTTCTTCTGCTTCACCCTCCTGACTTCACCTTCTCCTTCTCCTACTTCTGCTTCCTCTGATTCACCCTCCAGACTTCACCTTCTCCTTCAACTTCTTCTACTTCTTCTGCTTCACCCTCCAGACTTCATCTTCTCCTTCTCCTTCTTCTGCTTCCTCTGATTCACCCTCCAGACTTCACCTTCTCCTTCTCCTTCTTCTGCTTCTTCTGATTCACCCTCCAGAATTCACCTTCTCCTTCTCCTTCTTCTACGTCTTCTGATTCACCCGCCAGACTTCACCTTCTCCTTCTCCTTCTTCTGCTCTTCTGATTCACCCTCCAGACTTCACCTTCGCCTCCTTCTTCTACTTCTTCTGATTCACCCTCCTGACTTCACCTTCTCCTTCAACTTCTTCTACTTCTTCTGCTTCACCCTCCAGACTTCATCTTCTCCTTCTCCTTCTTCTGCTTCCTCTGATTCACCCTCCAGACTTCACCTTCTCCTTCTCCTTCTTCTACTTCTTCTGATTCACCCTCCAGGCTTCACCTTCTCCTTCTCCTTCTTCTGCTTCTTCTGATTCACACTCCTGACTTCACCTTTTCCTTCTCCTTCTTCTGCTTCTTCTGATTCACCCTCCAGACTTCACCTTCTCCTTCTCCTTCTTCTACTTCTTCTGATTCACCCTCCAGACGTCACCTTCTCCTTCTTCTACTTCTTCTGCTTCACCCTCCAGACTTCACCTTTTCCTTCTCCTTCTTCTGCTACTTCTGATTCACCCTCCAGACTTCACCTCCGCCTTCTCCTTCTTCTACTTCTTCTGATTCACCCTCCTGACTTCACCTTCTCCTTCTCCTTCTTCTACTTCTTCTGCTTCACCCTCCTGACTTCACCTTCTCCTTCTCCTTCTCTGCTTCCTCTGATTCACCCTCCAGACTTCACCTTCTCCTTCTCCTTCTTCTGCTTCTTCTGATTCACCCTCCAGACTTCACCTTCTCCTTCTCCTTCTTCTACTTCTTCTTATTCACCCTCCAGACTTCACCTTCTCCTTCTCCTTCTTCTACTTCTTCTGATTCACCCTCCAGGCTTCACCTTCTCCTTCTCCTTCTTCTGCTTCTTCTGATTCACACTCCTGACTTCACCTTTTCCTTCTCCTTCTTCTGCTTCTTCTGATTCACCCTCCAGACTTCACCTTCTCCTTCTCCTTCTTCTACTTCTTCTGATTCACCCTCCAGACGTCACCTTCTCCTTCTCCTTCTTCTACTTCTTCTGCTTCACCCTCCAGACTTCACCTTTTCCTTCTCCTTCTTCTGCTACTTCTGATTCACCCTCCAGACTTCACCTTCGCCTTCCCCTTCTTCTACTTCTTCTGATTCACCCTCCAGACTTCACCTTCTCCTTCTCCTTCTTCTGCTTCCTCTGATTCACCCTCCAGACTTCACCTTCTCCTTCTCCTTCTTCTGCTTCTTCTGATTCACCCTCCAGACTTCACCTTCTCCTTCTCCTTCTTCTACGTCTTCTGATTCACCCTCCAGACTTCACCTTCTCCTTCTCCTTCTTCTGCTCTTCTGATTCACCCTCCAGACTTCACCTTCGCCTCCTTCTTCGACTTCTTCTGATTCACCCTCCTGACTTCACCTTCTCCTTCTCCTTCTTCTACTTCCTCTGCTTCACCCTCCTGACTTCACCTTCTCCTTCTCCTTCTTCTGCTTCCTCTGATTCACCCTCCAGACTTCACCTTCTCCTTCTCCTTCTTGTACTTCTTCTGCTTCCCCCTCCAGACTTCACCTTCTCCTTCTCCTTCTTCTGCTTCTTCTGATTCACCCTCCAGACTTCACCTTCGCCTTCTCCTTCTTCTGCTTCCTCTGATTCACCCTCCAGACTTCACCTTCTCCTTCTCCTTCTTCTACTTCTTCTGCTTCACCCTCCAGACTTCACCTTCTCCTTCTCCTTCTTCTGCTTCTTCTGATTCACCCTCCAGACTTCACCTTCTCCTTCTCCTTCTTCTACTTCTTCTGATTCACCCTCCAGACTTCACCTTCTCCTTCTCCTTCTTCTGCTCTTCTGATTCACCCTCCAGACTTCACCTTCGCCTCCTTCTTCTACTTCTTCTGATTCACCCTCCTGACTTCACCTTCTCCTTCTCCTTCTTCTACTTCCTCTGCTTCACCCTCCTGACTTCACCTTCTCCTTCTCCTTCTTCTGCTTCCTCTGATTCACCCTCCAGACTTCACCTTCTCCTTCTCCTTCTTGTACTTCTTCTGCTTCACCCTCCAGACTTCACCTTCTCCTTCTCCTTCTTCTGCTTCTTGTGATTCACCCTCCAGACTTCACCTTCGCCTTCTCCTTCTTCTGCTTCCTCTGATTCACCCTCCAGACTTCACCTTCTCCTTCTCCTTCTTCTACTTCTTCTGATTCACCCTCCAGACATCACCTTCTCCTTCTCCTTCTTCTACCTCTTCTGATTCACCCTCCTGACTTCACCTTCTCCTTCTCCTTCTTCTACTTCTTCTGCTTCACCCTCCTGACTTCACCTTCTCCTTCTCCTTCTTCTGCTTCCTCTGATTCACCCTCCAGACTTCACCTTCTCCTTCTCCTTCTTCTACTTCTTCTGCATCACCCTCCAGACTTCATCTTCTCCTTCTCCTTCTTCTGCTTCTTCTGATTCACCCTCCAGACTTCACCTTCGCCTTCTCCTTCTTGTGCTTCTTCTGATTCACCCTCCTGACTTCACCTTCTCCTTCTCCTTCTTCTGCTTCTTCTGATTCACCCTCCAGACTTTACCTTCGCCTTCTCCTTCTTCTACTTCTTCTGATTCCCCCCCCTGACTTCACCTTCTCCTTCTCCTTCTTCTACTTCTTCTGCTTCACCCTCCTGACTTCACCTTCTCCTTCTCCTTCTTCTGCTTCCTCTGATTCACCCTCCAGACTTCACCTTCTCCTTCTCTTTCTTCTGCTTCTTCTGATTCACCCTCCAGACTTCACCTCCTCCTTCTCCTTCTTCTTCTTCTTCTGATTCACCCTCCAGACTTCACCTTCTCCTTCTCCTTCTTCTACTTCTTCTGATTCACCCTCCAGGCTTCACCTTCTCCTTCTCCTTCTTCTGCTTCTTCTGATTCACCCTCCTGACTTCACCTTCTCCTTCTCCTTTTTCTGCTTCTTCTGATTCACCCTCCAGACTTCACCTTCTCCTTCTCCTTCTCCTACTTCTTCTGATTCACCCTCCAGACTTCACCTTCTCCTTCTCCTTCTTCTACTTCTTCTGCTTCACCCTCCAGACTTCACCTTTTCCTTCTCCTTCTTCTGCTTCTTCTGATTCACCCTCCAGACTTCACCTTTGCCTTCTCCTTCTTCTGCTTCCTCTGATTCACCCTCCAGACTTCACCTTCTCCTTCTCCTTCTTCTACTTCTTCTGATTCACCCTCCAAACTTCACCTTCTCCTTCTCCTTCTTCTGCTTCCTCTGATTAACCCTCCAGACTTCACCTTCTCCTTCTCCTTCTTCTACTTCTTCTGATTCACCCTCCAAACTTCACCTTCTCCTTCTCCTTCTTCTGCTTCCTCTGATTCACCCTCCAGACTTCACCTTCTCCTTCTCCTTCTTCTACTTCTTCTGATTCACCCTCCAGACATCACCTTCTCCTTCTCCTTCTTCTACCTCTTCTGATTCACCCTCCTGACTTCACCTTCTCCTTCTCCTTCTTCTACTTCTTCTGCTTCACCCTCCTGACTTCACCTTCTCCTTCTCCTTCTTCTGCTTCCTCTGATTCACCCTCCAGACTTCACCTTCTCCTTCTCCTTCTTCTACTTCTTCTGCTTCACCCTCCAGACTTCATCTTCTCCTTCTCCTTCTTCTGCTTCTTCTGATTCACCCTCCAGACTTCACCTTCGCCTTCTCCTTCTTGTGCTTCTTCTGATTCACCCTCCTGACTTCACCTTCTCCTTCTCCTTCTTCTGCTTCCTCTGATTCACCCTCCAGACTTCACCTTCTCCTTCTCTTTCTTCTGCTTCTTCTGATTCACCCTCCAGACTTCACCTCCTCCTTCTCCTTCTTCTTCTTCTTCTGATTCACCCTCCAGACTTCACCTTCTCCTTCTCCTTCTTCTACTTCTTCTGATTCACCCTCCAGGCTTCACCTTCTCCTTCTCCTTCTTCTGCTTCTTCTGATTCACCCTCCTGACTTCACCTTCTCCTTCTCCTTTTTCTGCTTCTTCTGATTCCCCCTCCAGACTTCACCTTCTCCTTCTCCTTCTCCTACTTCTTCTGATTCACCCTCCAGACTTCACCTTCTCCTTCTCCTTCTTCTACTTCTTCTGCTTCACCCTCCAGACTTCACTTTTCCTTCTCCTTCTTCTGCTTCTTCTGATTCACCCTCCAGACTTCACCTTTGCCTTCTCCTTCTTCTGCTTCCTCTGATTCACCCTCCAGACTTCACCTTCTCCTTCTCCTTCTTCTACTTCTTCTGATTCACCCTCCAAACTTCACCTTCTCCTTCTCCTTCTTCTGCTTCCTCTGATTAACCCTCCAGACTTCACCTTCTCCTTCTCCTTCTTCTGCTTCTTCTGATTCACCCTCCAGACTTCACCTTCTCCTTCTCCTTCTTCTACTTCTTCTGATTCACCCTCCAGACTTCACCTTCTCCTTCTCCTTCTTCTGCTTCCTCTGATTCATCCTCTTGACTTCACCTTCTCCTTCTCCTTCTTCTGCTTCTTCTGATTCACCCTCCTGACTTCACCTTCTCCTTCTCCTTCTTCTGATTCTTCTGATTCACCCTCCAGACTTCACCTTCGCCTTCTCCTTCTTCTGCTTCCTCTGATTCACCCTCCAGACTTCACCTTCTCCTTCTCCTTCTTCTACTTCTTCTGATTCACCCTCCAGACATCACCTTCTCCTTTTCCTTCTTCTGCTTCCTCTGATTCACCCTCCAGACTTCAGCTTCACCTTCTCCTTCTTCTGCTTCTTCTGATTCACCCTCCAGACTTCACCTTCTCCTTCTCCTTCTTCTACTTCTTCTGCTTCACCCTCCAGACTTCACCTTTTCCTTCTCCTTCTTCTGCTTCTTCTGATTCACCCTCCAGACTTCACCTTTGCCTTCTCCTTCTTCTGCTTCCTCTGATTCACCCTCCAGACTTCACCTTCTCCTTCTCCTTCTTCTACTTCTTCTGATTCACACTCCAAACTTCACCCTCTCCTTCTCCTTCTTCTGCTTCCTCTGATTAACCCTCCAGACTTCACCTTCTCCTTCTCCTTCTTCTGCTTCTTCTGATTCAACCTCCAGACTTCACCTTCTCCTTCTCCTTCTTCTACTTCTTCTGATTCACCCTCCAGACTTCACACTCTCCTTCTCCTTCTTCTGCTTCTTCTGATTCACCCTCCTGACTTCACCTTCTCCTTCACCTTCTTCTGCTGCTTCTGATTCACCCTCCTGACTTCACCTTCTCCTTCTCCTTCTTCTGATTCTTCTGATTCACCCTCCAGACTTCACCTTCGCCTTCTCCTTCTTCTGCTTCCTCTGATTCACCCTCCAGACTTCACCTTCTCCTTCTCCTTCTTCTACTTCTTCTGATTCACCCTCCAGACATCACCTTCTCCTTTTCCTTCTTCTGCTTCCTCTGATTCACCCTCCAGACTTCACCTTCTCCTTCTCCTTCTTCTGCTTCTTCTGATTCACCCTCCAGACTTCACCTTCTCCTTCTCCTTCTGCTACTTCTTCTGATTCACCCTCCAGACTTTACCTTCTCCTTCTCCTTCTTCTGCTTCTTCTGATACACCCTTCAGACTTCACCTCCGCCTTCTCCTTCTTCTACTTCTTCTGATTCACCCTCCTGACTTCACCTTCTCCTTCTCCTTCTTCTACTTCTTCTGCTTCACCCTCCTGACTTCACCATCTCCTTCTCCTTCTTCTGCTTCCTCTGATTCACCCTCCAGACTTCACCTTCTCCTTTTCCTTCTTCTGCTTCTTCTGATTCACCCTCCAGACTTCACCTTATCCTTCTCCTTCTTCTACGTCTTCTGATTCACCCTCCAGACTTCACCTTCTCCTTCTCCTTCTTCTGCTCTTCTGATTCACCCTCCAGACTTCACCTTCGCCTCCTTCTTCTACTTCTTCTGATTCACCCTCCTGACTTCACCTTCTCCTTCTCCTTCTTCTGCTTCCTCTGATTCACCCTCCAGACTTCACCTTCTCCTTCTCCTTCTTGTACTTCTTCTGCTTCCCCCTCCAGACTTCACCTTCTCCTTCTCCTTCTTCTGTTTCTTCTGATTCACCCTCCAGACTTCACCTTCGCCTTCTCCTTCTTCTGCTTCCTCTGATTCACCCTCCAGACTTCACCTTCTCCTTCTCCTTCTTCTACTTCTTCTGATTCACACTCCAGACATCACCTTCTCCTTCTCCTTCTTCTACTTCTTCTGATTCTCCCTGCTGACTTCACCTTCTCCTTCTCCTTCTTCTACTTCTTCTGCTTCACCCTCCTGACTTCACCTTCTCCTTCTCCTTCTTCTGCTTCCTCTGATTCACCCTCCAGAGTTCACCTTCTCCTTCAACTTCTTCTACTTCTTCTGCTTCACCCTCCAGACTTCATCTTCTCCTTCTCCTTCTTCTGCATCCTCTGATTCACCCTCCAGACTTCACCTTCTCCTTCTCCTTCTTCTGCTTCTTCTGATTCACCCTCCAGAATTCACCTTCTCCTTCTCCTTCTTCTACGTCTTCTGATTCACCCGCCAGACTTCACCTTCTCCTTCTCCTTCTTCTGCTCTTCTGATTCACCCTCCAGACTTCACCTTCGCCTCCTTCTTCTACTTCTTCTGATTCACCCTCCTGACTTCACCTTCTCCTTCAACTTCTTCTACTTCTTCTGCTTCACCCTCCAGACTTCATCTTCTCCTTCTCCTTCTTCTGCTTCCTCTGATTCACCCTCCAGACTTCACCTTCTCCTTCTCCTTCTTCTACTTCTTCTGATTCACCCTCCAGGCTTCACCTTCTCCTTCTCCTTCTTCTGCTTCTTCTGATTCACACTCCTGACTTCACCTTTTCCTTCTCCTTCTTCTGCTTCTTCTGATTCACCCTCCAGACTTCACATTCTCCTTCTCCTTCTTCTACTTCTTCTGATTCACCCTCCAGACGTCACCTTCTCCTTCTCCTTCTTCTACTTCTTCTGCTTCACCCTCCAGACTTCACCTTTTCCTTCTCCTTCTTCTGCTACTTCTGATTCACCCTCCAGACTTCACCTCCGCCTTCTCCTTCTTCTACTTCTTCTGATTCACCCTCCTGACTTCACCTTCTCCTTCTCCTTCTTCTACTTCTTCTGCTTCACCCTCCTGACGTCACCTTCTCCTTCTCCTTCTTCTACTTCTTCTGCTTCACCCTCCAGACTTCACCTTTTCCTTCTCCTTCTTCTGCTACTTCTGATTCACCCTCCAGACTTCACCTTCGCCTTCTCCTTCTTCTACTTCTTCTGATTCACCCTCCAGACTTCACCTTCTCCTTCTCCTTCTTCTGCTTCCTCTGATTCACCCTCCAGACTTCACCTTCACCTTCTCCTTCTTCTGCTTCTTCTGATTCACCCTCCAGACTTCACCTTCTCCTTCTCCTTCTTCTACGTCTTCTGATTCACCCTCCAGACTTCACCTTCTCCTTCTCCTTCTTCTACTTCTTCTGATTCACCCTCCTGACTTCACCTTCTCCTTCTCCTTCTTCTGCTTCTTCTGATTCATCCTCCAGACTTCACCTTCTCCTTCTCCTTCTACTACTTCTTCTGATTCACCCTCCAGACTTCAGTTTCTCCTTCTCCTTCTTCTACTTCTTCTGATTCACCCTCCAGTCTTCACCTTCTCCTTCTCCTTCTTCTGCTTCTTCTGCTTCACCCTCCAGACTTCACCTTCTCCTTCTCTTTCTTCTGCTTCTTCTGATTCACCCTCCAGAAGAAGGAGAAGGAGAAGGTGAGGTCTGGAGGGTGAATCAGAAGAAGCAGAAGAAGGAGAAGGAGAAGGTGAAGTCTGAAGGGTGAATCAGAAGAAGCAGAAGAAGGAGATGGAGAAGGTGAAGTCGGGAGGGTGTATCAGAAGAAGCAGAATAAGGAGAAGGAGAAGGTGAAGTCTGGAGGGTGAATCAGAAGAAGCAGAAGAAGGAGAAGGAGATGGTGAAGTCTGGAGGGTGAATCAGAAGAAGTAGAAGAAGGAGAAGGAGAAGGTGAAGTCAGGAGGGTGAATCAGAAGAAGTAGAAGAAGGAGAAGGGGAAGGTGAAGTCAGGAGGGTGAATCAGAAGAAGCAGAAGAAGGAGAAGGAGAAGGTGAAATCTGGAGGGTGAATCAGAAGAAGCAGAAGAAGGAGAAGGAGAAGGTGAAGACTGGAGGGTGAATCAGAAGAAGTAGAAGAAGGAGAAGGAGAAGGTGAAGTCTGGAGGGTGAATCAGAAGAAGTAGAAGAAGGAGAAGGAGAAGGCGAAGTCTGGAGGGTGAATCAGAAGAAGCAGAAGAAGGAGAAGGAGAAGGTGAAGTCTGTAGGGTGAATCAGAAGAAGCAGAAGAAGGAGAAGCAGAAGATGAAGTCTGGAGGGTGAATCAGAAGAATTAGAAGAAGGAGAAGGAGAAGGTGAGGTCTGGAGGGTGAATCAGAAGAAGCAGAAGAAGGAGAAGGAGAAGGTGAAGTCTGAAGGGTGAATCAGACGAAGCAGAAGAAGGAGATGGAGAAGGTGAAGTCGGGAGGGTGTATCAGAAGAAGCAGAATAAGGAGAAGGAGAAGGTGAAGTCTGGAGGGTGAATCAGAAGAAGCAGAAGAAGGAGAAGGAGAAGGTGAAGTCTGGAGGGTGAATCAGAAGAAGTAGAAGAAGGAGTAGGAGAAGGTGAAGTCTGGAGGGTGAATCAGAAGAAGTAGAAGAAGGAGAAGGAGAAGGTGAAGTCTGGAGGGTGAATCAGAAGAAGCAGAAGAAGGAGAAGGAGAAGGTGAAGTCTGGAGGGTGAAGCAGAAGAAGTAGAAGAAGGAGAAGGAGAAGGTGAAGTCATGAGGGTGAATCAGAAGAAGTAGAAGAAGGAGAAGGAGAAGGTGAAGTCAGGAGGGTGAATCAGAAGAAGCAGAAGAAGGAGAAGGAGAAGGTGAAGTCTGGAGTGTGAATCAGAAGAATCAGAAGAAGGAGAAGGAGAAGGTGAAGTCTGGAGGGTGAATCAGAAGAAGCAGAAGAAAGAGAAGGAGAAGGTGAAGTCTGGAGGGTGAAGCAGAAGAAGCAGAAGAAGGAGAAGTATAAGGTGAAGAGTGGAGGGTGAATCAGAAGAAGAAGAAGAAGGTGAAGGAGAAGTTGAAGTCTGGAGGGTGAATCAGAAGAAGTAGAAGAAGGAGAAGGAGAAGGTGAAGTCTGGAGGGTGAATCAGAAGAAGTAGAAGAAGGAGAAGGAGAAGGTGAAGTCTGGAGGGTGAATCAGAAGAAGTAGAAGAAGGAGAAGGAGAAGGTGAAGTCAGGAGGGTGAATCAGAAGAAGTAGAAGAAGGAGAAGGAGAAGGTGAGATCTGGAGGGTGAATCAGAAGAAGCAGAAGAAGGAGAAGGAGAAGGTGAAGTCAGGAGGGTGAATCAGAAGAAGCAGAAGAAGGAGAAGGAGAAGGTGAAGTTAGGAGGGTGAATCAGAAGAAGCAGAAGAAGGAGAAGGAGAAGGTGAAGTCAGGGGGGTGAAGCAGAAGAAGTAGAAGAAGGAGAAGGAGAAGGTGAAGTCAGGAAGGTGAAGCAGAAGAAGCAGAAGAAGGAGAAGCAGAAGGTGAAGTCTGGCGGGCGCAGCAGAAGAAGCAGAAGAAGGAGAAGGAGAAGGTGAAGTCTGGAGGGTGAAGCAGAAGAAGCAGAAGGAGAAGGAGAAGGTGAAGTCTGGAGGGTGAAGCCGAAGAAGCAGAAGAAGGAGAAGGAGAAGGTGAAGTCTGGAGGGCGAAGCAGAAGAAGTAGAAGAAGGAGAAGGAGAAGGTGAAGTCTGGAGGGTGAATCAGAATAAGTAGAAGAAGGAGAAGGAGAAGGTGAAGTCTGGAGGGAGAATCAGAAGAAGCAGAAGAAGCAGAAGGAGAAGGTGAAGTCTGGAGAGTGAAACAGAAGAAGCAGAAGAAGGAGAAGGAGAAGTTGAAGTCTGGAGGGTGAATCAGAAGAAGCAGAATAAGGAGAAGGAGAAGGTGAAGTCTGGAGGGTGAATCAGAAGAAGCAGAAGAAGGAGAAGGAGAAGGTGAAGTCTGGAGGGTGAATCAGAAGAAGTAGAAGAAGGAGAAGGAGAAGGTGAAGTCTGGAGGGTGAAGCAGAAGAAGTAGAAGAAGGAGAAGGAGAAGGTGAAGTCATGAGGGAGAATCAGAAGAAGTAGAAGAAGGAGAAGGAGAAGGTGAAGTCAGGAGGGTGAATCAGAAGAAGCAGAAGAAGGAGAAGGAGAAGGTGAAGTCTGGAGTGTGAACCAGAAGAATCAGAAGAAGGAGAAGGAGAAGGTGAAGTCTGGAGGGTGAATCAGAAGAAGCAGAAGAAAGAGAAGGAGAAGGTGAAGTCTGGAGGGTGAAGCAGAAGAAGCAGAAGAAGGAGAAGTAGAAGGTGAAGAGTGGAGGGTGAATCAGAAGAAGTAGAAGAAGGAGAAGGAGAAGGTGAAGTCTGGAGGGTGAATCAGAAGAAGTAGAAGAAGGAGAAGGAGAAGGTGAAGTCTGGAGGGTGAATCAGAAGAGGTAGAAGAAGGAGAAGGAGAAGGTGAAGTCTAGAGGGTGAATCAGAAGAAGTAGAAGAAGGAGAAGGAGAAGGTGAAGTCAGGAGGGTGAATCAGAAGAAGTAGAAGAAGGAGAAGGAGATGGTGAGGTCCGGAGGGTGAATCAGAAGAAGCAGAAGAAGGAGAAGGAGAAGGTGAAGTCAGGAGGGTGAATCAGAAGAAGCAGAAGAAGGAGAAGGAGAAGGTGAAGTGAGGAGGGTGAATCAGAAGAAGCAGAAGAAGGAGAAGGAGAAGGTGAAGTCAGGGTGGTGAAGCAGAAGAAGTAAAAGAAGGAGAAGGAGAAGGTGAAGTCAGGAAGGTGAAGCAGAAGAAGCAGAAGAAGGAGAAGGAGAAGGTGAAGTCTGGAGGGTGAAGCAGAAGAAGCAGAAGAAGGAGAAGGAGAAGGTTAAGTCTGGAGGGCGAAGCAGAAGAAGCAGAAGAAGGAGAAGGAGAAGGTGAAGTCTGGAGGGTGAATCAGAAGAAGCAGAAGAAGGAGAAGGAGAAGGTGAAGTCTAGAGGGTGAATCAGTAGAAGAAGAAGAAGGAGAAGGAGAAGGTGAAGTCTGGAGGGTGAATCAGAAGAAGCAGAAGAAGGAGAAGGAGAAGGTGAAGTCTGGAGGGTGAATCAGAAGAAGCAGAAGAAGTAGAAGGAGAATGTGAAGTCTGGAGGGTGAATCAGAAGAAGTAGAAGAAGGAGAAGGAGAAGGTGTAGTCTGGAGGGTGAATCTGAAGAAGCCGAAGAAGGAGAAGGAGAAGGTGAAATCTGGAGGGTGAATCAGAAGAAGCAGAAGAAGGAGAAGGAGAAGGTGAATACTGGAGGGTGAATCAGAAGAAGTAGAAGAAGGAGAATAGAGAAGGTGAAGTCTGGAGGGTGAATCAGAAGAAGTAGAAGAAGGAGAAGGAGAAGGCGAAGTCTGGAGGGTGAATCAGAAGAAGCAGAAGAAGGAGAAGGAGAAGGTGAAGTCTGGAGGGTGAATCAGAAGAAGCAGAAGAAGGAGAAGGAGAAGATGAAGTCTGGAGGGTGAATCAGAAGAATTAGAAGAAGGAGAAGGAGAAGGTGAGGTCTGGAGGGTGAATCAGAAGAAGCAGAAGAAGGAGAAGGAGAAGGTGAAGTCTGAAGGGTGAATCAGAAGAAGCAGAAGAAGGAGATGGAGAAGGTGAAGTCGGGAGGGTGTATCAGAAGAAGCAGAATAAGGAGAAGGAGAAGGTGAAGTCTGGAGGGTGAATCAGAAGAAGCAGAAGAAGGAGAAGGAGAAGGTGAAGTCTGGAGGGTGAATCAGAAGAAGTAGAAGAAGGAGTAGGAGAAGGTGAAGTCTGGAGGGTGAATCAGAAGAAGTAGAAGAAGGAGAAGGAGAAGGTGAAGTCTGGAGGGTGAATCAGAAGAAGCAGAAGAAGGAGAAGGAGAAGGTGAAGTCTGGAGGGTGAATCAGAAGAAGCAGAAGAAGGAGAAGGAGAACATGAAGTCTGGAGGGTGAATCAGAATAAGTAGAAGAAAGAGAAGGAGAAGGTGAAGTCTGGAGGGTGAATCAGAAGAAGCAGAAGAAGGAGAAGGAGAAGGTGAAGTCTGGAGAGTGAAACAGAAGAAGCAGAAGAAGGAGAAGGAGAAGTTGAAGTCTGGAGAGTGAATCAGAAGAAGCAGAATAAGGATAAGGAGAAGGTGAAGTCTGGAGGGTGAATCAGAAGAAGTAGAAGAAGGAGAAGGAGAAGGTGAAGTCAGGAGGGTGAATCAGAAGAAGTAGAAGAAGGAGAAGGAGAAGGTGAAGTCTGGAGGGTGAATCAGAAGAAGTAGAAGAAGGAGAAGGAGAAGGTGAAGTCAGGAGGGTGAATCAGAAGAAGTAGAAGAAGGAGAAGGAGAAGGTGAGATCTGGAGGGTGAATCAGAAGAAGCAGAAGAAGGAGAAGGAGAAGGTGAAGTTAGGAGGGTGAATCAGAAGAAGCAGAAGAAGGAGAAGGAGAAGGTGAAGTCAGGGGGGTGAAGCAGAAGAAGTAGAAGAAGGAGAAGGAGAAGGTGAAGTCAGGAAGGTGAAGCAGAAGAAGCAGAAGAAGGAGAAGGAGAAGGTGAAGTCTGGCGGGCGCAGCAGAAGAAGCAGAAGAAGGAGAAGGAGAAGGTGAAGTCTGGAGGGTGAAGCAGAAGAAGCAGAAGAAGGTGAAGGAGAAGGTGAAGTCTGGACGGTGAATCAGAAGAAGTAGAAGAACGAGAAGGAGAAGGTGAAGTCAGGAGGGTGAAGCAGAAGAAGCAGAAGGAGAAGGAGAAGGTGAAGTCTGGAGGGTGAAGCCGAAGAAGCAGAAGAAGGAGAAGGAGAAGGTGAAGTCTGGAGGGCGAAGCAGAAGAAGTAGAAGAAGGAGAAGGAGAAGGTGAAGTCTGGAGGGTGAAGCAGAAGAAGCAGAAGAAGGAGAAGGAGAAGGTGAAGTCTGGAGGGTGAATCAGAAGGAGTAGAAGAAGGAGAAGGAGAAGGTGATGTCAGGAGGGTGAAGCAGAAGAAGCACAAGAAGGAGAAGGAGAAGGTGAAGTCTGGAGGGTGAAGCAGAAGAAGCAGAAGAAGGAGAAGGAGAAGGTGAAGTCTGGAGGGTGAAGCAGGAGACGCAGAAGAAGGAGTAGGAGAAGGTGAAGTCAGGAGGGTGAATCAGAAGACGTAGAAGAAGGAGAAGGAGAAGGTGAAGTCTGGAGGGTGAATCAGATGAAGCAGAAGAAGGAGAAGGAGAAGGTGAAGTCTGGAGGGTGAATCAGAAGAAGCAGAAGAAGGAGAAGGAGATGAAGTCTGGAGGGTGAATCAGAAGAAGTAGAAGAAGGAGAAGGAGAAGGTGAGGTCTGGACGGTGAATCAGAAGAAGCAGAAGAAGGAGAAGGAGAAGGTGGAGTCTGAAGGGTGAATCAGAAGAAGCAGAAGAAGGAGAAGGAGATGGTGAAGTCTGGAGGGTGAATCAGAAGAAGCAGAAGAAGGAGAAGGAGAAGGTGAAGTCTGGAGGGTGAATCAGAAGAAGCAGAAGAAGGAGAAGGAGAAGGTGAAGTCTGGAGGGTGAATCAGAAGAAGTAGAAGAAGGAGAAGGAGAAGGTGAAGTCTGGAGGGTGAATCAGAAGAAGTAGAAGAAGGAGAAGGAGACGGTGAAGTCTGGAGGGTGAATCAAAAGAAGCAGAAGAAGGAGAAGGAGAAGGTGAAGTCTGGAGGGTGAAGCAGAAGAAGTAGAAGAAGGAGAAGGAGAAGGTGAAGTCTGGAGGGTGAAGCAGAAGAAGTAGAAGAAGGAGAAGGAGAAGGTGAAGTCAGGAGGGTGAATCAGAAGAAGTAGAAGAAGGAGAAGGAGAAGGTGAAGTCTGGAGGGTGAAGCAGAAGAAGTAGAAGAAGGAGAAGGAGAAGGTGAAGTCAGGAGGGTGAATCAGAAGAAGTCGAAGAAGGAGAAGGAGAAGGTGAAGTCTGGAGGGTGAATCAGAAGAAGCAGAAGAAGGAGAAGGAGAAGGTGAAGTCTGGAGGGTGAATCAGAAGAAGCAAAAGATTGAGAAGGAGAAGATGAAGTCTGGAGAGCGAATCAGAAGAAGTAGAAGAAGGAGAAGGAGAAGGTGAGGTCTGGAGGGTGAATCAGAAGAAGCAGAAGAAGGAGAAGGAGAAGGTGAAGTCTGGAGGGTGAATCAGAAGAAGCAGAAGAAGAAGGAGAAGGTGATGTCTGGAGGGTGAATCAGAAGAAGCAGAAGAAGGAGAAGGAGAAGGTGAAGTCAGGAGGGTGAATCAGAAGAAGCAGAAGAAGGAGAAGGAGAAGGTGAAGTTAGGAGGGTGAATCAGAAGAAGCAGAAGAAGGAGAAGGAGAAGGTGAAGTCAGGGGGGTGAAGCAGAAGAAGCAGAAGAAGGAGAAGGAGAAGGTGAAGTCTGGAGGGCGCAGCAGAAGAAGGAGAAGGAGAAGGTGAAGTCTGGAGGGTGAAGCAGAAGAAGCAGAAGAAGGAGAAGGAGAAGGTGAAGTCTGGAGGGTGAATCAGAAGAAGGAGAAGAAGGAGAAGGAGATGGTGAAGTCAGGAGGGTGAAGCAGAAGAAGCAGAAGAAGGAGAAGGAGAAGGTGAAGTCTGGAGGGTGAAGCAGAAGAAACAGAAGAAGGAGAAGGAGAAGGTGAAGTCTGGAGGGCGAAGCAGAAGAAGCAGAAGAAGGAGAAGGTGAAGGTGAAGTCTGGAGGGTGAAGCAGAAGAAGCAGAAGAAGGAGAAGGAGAAGGTGAAGTCTGGAGGGTGAATCAGAAGAAGTAGAAGAAGGAGAAGGAGAAGGTGAAGTCAGGAGGGTGAAGCAGAAGAAGCAGAAGAAGGAGAAGGAGAAGGTGAAGTCTGGAGGGTGAAGCAGAAGAAGCAGAAGAAGGAGAAGGAGAAGGTGAAGTCTGGAGGGTGAAGCAGAAGAAGCAGAAGAAGGAGAAGGAGAAGGTGAAGTCAGGAGGGTGAATCAGAAGAAGTAGAAGAAGGAGAAGGAGAAGGTGAAGTCTGGAGGGTGAATCAGAAGAAGTAGAAGAAGGAGAAGGAGAAGTTGAAGTCTGGAGGGTGAATCAGAAGAAGTAGAAGAAGGAGAAGGAGAAGGTGAAGTCTGGAGGGTGAATCAGAAGAAGTAGAAGAAGGAGAAGGAGAAGGTGAAGTCTGGAGGGTGAATCAGAAGAAGCAGAAGAAGGAGAAGGAGAAGGTGAAGTCTGGAGGGTGAATCAGAAGAAGGAGAAGAAGGAGAAGGAGAAGGTGAAGTCTGGAGGGTGAAGCAGAAGAAGTAGAAGAAGGAGAAGGAGAAGGTGAAGTCAGGAGGGTGAATCAGAAGAAGTAGAAGAAGGAGAAGGAGAAGGTGAAGTCTGGAGGGTGAATCAGAAGAAGCAGAATAAGGAGAAGGAGAAGGTGAAGTCTGGAGGGTGAATCAGAAGAAGCAAAAGATTGAGAAGGAGAAGATGAAGTCTGGAGAGTGAATCAGAAGAAGTAGAAGAAGGAGAAGGAGAAGGTGAGGTCTGGAGGGTGAATCAGAAGAAGCAGAATAAGGAGAAGGAGAAGGTGAAGTCTGGAGGGTGAATCAGAAGAAGCAGAAGAAGGAGAAGGAGAAGGTGAAGTCTGGAGGGTGAATCAGAAGAAGCAGAAGAAGGAGAAGGAGAAGGTGAAGTCAGGAGGGTGAATCAGAAGAAGCAGAAGAAGGAGAAGGAGAAGGTGAAGTTAGGAGGGTGAATCAGAAGAAGCAGAAGAAGGAGAAGGAGAAGGTGAAGTCAGGGGGGTGAAGCAGAAGAAGTAGAAGAAGGAGAAGGAGAAGGTGAAGTCAGGAGGGAGAAGCTGAAGAAGCAGAAGAAGGAGAAGGTGAAGTCTGGAGGGCGCAGCAGAAGAAGCAGAAGAAGGAGAAGGAGAAGGTGAAGTCTGGAGGGTGAAGCAGAAGAAGCAGAAGAAGGAGAAGGAGAAGGTGAAGTCTGGAGGGTGAATCAGAAGAAGTAGAAGAAGGAGAAGGAGATGGTGAAGTCAGGAGGGTGAAGCAGAAGAAGCAGAAGAAGGAGAAGGAGAAGGTGAAGTCTGGAGGGTGAAGCAGAAGAAACAGAAGAAGGAGAAGGAGAAGGTGAAGTCTGGAGGGCGAAGCAGAAGAAGCAGAAGAAGGAGAAGGTGAAGGTGAAGTCTGGAGGGTGAAGCAGAAGAAGCAGAAGAAGGAGAAGGAGAAGGTGAAGTCTGGAGGGTGAATCAGAAGAAGTAGAAGAAGGAGAAGGAGAAGGTGAAGTCAGGAGGGTGAAGCAGAAGAAGCAGAAGAAGGAGAAGGAGAAGGCGAAGTCTGGAGGGTGAAGCAGAAGAAGCAGAAGAAGGAGAAGGAGAAGGTGAAGTCTGGAGGGTGAAGCAGAAGAAGCAGAAGAAGGAGAAGGAGAAGGTGAAGTCAGGAGGGTGAATCAGAAGAAGTAGAAGAAGGAGAAGGAGAAGGTGAAGTCTGAAGGGTGAATCAGAAGAAGTAGAAGCAGGAGAAGGAGAAGGTGAAGTCTGGAGGGTGAAGCAGAAGAAGTAGAAGAAGGAGAAGGAGAAGGTGAAGTCAGGAGGGTGAATCAGAAGAAGTAGAAGAAGGAGAAGGAGGAGGTGAAGTCTGGAGGGTGAATCAGAAGAAGCAGAAGAAGGAGAAGGAGAAGGTGAAGTCTGGAGGGTGAATCAGAAGAAGCAAAAGATTGAGAAGGAGAAGATGAAGTCTGGAGAGTGAATCAGAAGAAGTTGAAGAAGGAGAAGGAGAAGGTGAGGTCTGGAGGGTGAATCAGAAGAAGCAGAAGAAGGAGAAGGAGAAGGTGAAGTCTGGAGGGTGAATCAGAAGAAGCAGAAGAAGGAGAAGGAGAAGGTGAAGTCTGGAGGGTGAATCAGAAGAAGCAGAAGAAGGAGAAGGAGAAGGTGAAGTCAGGAGGGTGAATCAGAAGAAGCAGAAGAAGGAGAAGGAGAAGGTGAAGTCAGGAGGGTGTATCAGAAGAAGCAGAAGAAGGAGAAGGAGAAGGTGAAGTCTGGAGTGTGAATCAGAAGAATCAGAAGAAGGAGAAGGAGAAGGTGAAGTCTGGAGGGTGAATCAGAAGAAGCAGAAGAAAGAGAAGGAGAAGGTGAAGTCTGGAGGGTGAAGCAGAAGAAGCAGAAGAAGGAGAAGTAGAAGGTGAAGAGTGGAGGGTGAATCAGAAGAAGAAGAAGAAGGTGAAGGAGAAGTTGAAGTCTGGAGGGTGAATCAGAAGAAGTAGAAGAAGGAGAAGGAGAAGGTAAAGTCTGGAGGGTGAATCAGAAGAAGTAGAAGAAGGAGAAGGAGAAGGTGAAGTCTGGAGGGTGAATCAGAAGAAGTAGAAGAAGGAGAAGGAGAAGGTGAAGTCAGGAGGGTGAGTCAGAAGAAGTAGAAGAAGGAGAAGGAGAAGGTGAGATCTGGAGGGTGAATCAGAAGAAGCAGAAGAAGGAGAAGGAGAAGGTGAAGTCAGGAGGGTGAATCAGAAGAAGCAGAAGAAGGAGAAGGAGAAGGTGAAGTTAGGAGGGTGAATCAGAAGAAGCAGAAGAAGGAGAAGGAGAAGGTGAAGTCAGGGGGGTGAAGCAGAAGAAGTAGAAGAAGGAGAAGGAGAAGGTGAAGTCAGGAAGGTGAAGCAGAAGAAGCAGAAGAAGGAGAAGGAGAAGGTGAAGTCTGGCGGGCGCAGCAGAAGAAGCAGAAGAAGGAGAAGGAGAAGGTGAAGTCTGGAGGGTGAAGCAGAAGAAGCAGAAGAAGGTGAAGGAGAAGGTGAAGTCTGGACGGTGAATCAGAAGAAGTAGAAGAACGAGAAGGAGAAGGTGAAGTCAGGAGGGTGAAGCAGAAGAAGCAGAAGGAGAAGGAGAAGGTGAAGTCTGGAGGGTGAAGCCGAAGAAGCAGAAGAAGGAGAAGGAGAAGGTGAAGTCTGGAGGGCGAAGCAGAAGAAGTAGAAGAAGGAGAAGGAGAAGGTGAAGTCTGGAGGGTGAAGCAGAAGAAGCAGAAGAAGGAGAAGGAGAAGGTGAAGTCTGGAGGGTGAATCAGAAGGAGTAGAAGAAGGAGAAGGAGAAGGTGATGTCAGGAGGGTGAAGCAGAAGAAGCACAAGAAGGAGAAGGAGAAGGTGATGTCTGGAGGGTGAAGCAGAAGAAGCAGAAGAAGGAGAAGGAGAAGGTGAAGTCTGGAGGGTGAAGCAGGAGAAGCAGAAGAAGGAGTAGGAGAAGGTGAAGTCAGGAGGGTGAATCAGAAGACGTAGAAGAAGGAGAAGGAGAAGGTGAAGTCTGGAGGGTGAATCAGATGAAGCAGAAGAAGGAGAAGGAGAAGGTGAAGTCTGGAGGGTGAATCAGAAGAAGCAGAAGAAGGAGAAGGAGAAGATGAAGTCTGGAGGGTGAATCAGAAGAAGTAGAAGAAGGAGAAGGAGAAGGTGAGGTCTGGACGGTGAATCAGAAGAAGCAGAAGAAGGAGAAGGAGAAGGTGGAGTCTGAAGGGTGAATCAGAAGAAGCAGAAGAAGGAGAAGGAGATGGTGAAGTCTGGAGGGTGAATCAGAAGAAGCAGAAGAAGGAGAAGGAGAAGGTGAAGTCTGGAGGGTGAATCAGAAGAAGCAGAAGAAGGAGAAGGAGAAGGTGAAGTCTGGAGGGTGAATCAGAAGAAGTAGAAGAAGCAGAAGGAGAAGGTGAACTCTGGAGGGTGAATCAGAAGAAGTAGAAGAAGGAGAAGGAGAAGGTGAAGTCTGGAGGGTGAATCAGAAGAAGCAGAAGAAGGAGAAGGAGAAGGTGAAGTCTGGAGGGTGAATCAGAAGAAGCAGAAGAAGGAGAAGGAGAAGATGAAGTATGGAGGGTGAATCAGAAGAAGTAGAAGAAGGAGAAGGAGAAGGTGAAGTCTGGAGGGTGAATCAGAAGAAGCAGAAGAAGGAGAAGGAGACGGTGAAGTCTGGAGGGTGAATCAAAAGAAGCAGAAGAAGGAGAAGGAGAAGGTGAAGTCAGGAGGGTGAATCAGAAGAAGCAGAAGAAGGAGAAGTAGAAGGTGAAGTCAGGAGGGTGTATCAGAAGAAGCAGAAGAAGGAGAAGGAGAAGGTGAAGTCTGGAGTGTGAATCAGAAGAATCAGAAGAAGGAGAAGGAGAAGGTGAAGTCTGGAGGGTGAATCAGAAGAAGCAGAAGAAAGAGAAGGAGAAGGTGAAGTCTGGAGGGTGAAGCAGAAGAAGCAGAAGAAGGAGAAGTAGAAGGTGAAGAGTGGAGGGTGAATCAGAAGAAGAAGAAGAAGGTGAAGGAGAAGTTGAAGTCTGGAGGGTGAATCAGAAGAAGTAGAAGAAGGAGAAGGAGAAGGTAAAGTCTGGAGGGTGAATCAGAAGAAGTAGAAGAAGGAGAAGGAGAAGGTGAAGTCTGGAGGGTGAATCAGAAGAAGTAGAAGAAGGAGAAGGAGAAGGTGAAGTCAGGAGGGTGAGTCAGAAGAAGTAGAAGAAGGAGAAGGAGAAGGTGAGATCTGGAGGGTGAATCAGAAGAAGCAGAAGAAGGAGAAGGAGAAGGTGAAGTCAGGAGGGTGAATCAGAAGAAGCAGAAGAAGGAGAAGGAGAAGGTGAAGTTAGGAGGGTGAATCAGAAGAAGCAGAAGAAGGAGAAGGAGAAGGTGAAGTCAGGGGGGTGAAGCAGAAGAAGTAGAAGAAGGAGAAGGAGAAGGTGAAGTCAGGAAGGTGAAGCAGAAGAAGCAGAAGAAGGAGAAGGAGAAGGTGAAGTCTGGCGGGCGCAGCAGAAGAAGCAGAAGAAGGAGAAGGAGAAGGTGAAGTCTGGAGGGTGAAGCAGAAGAAGCAGAAGAAGGTGAAGGAGAAGGTGAAGTCTGGACGGTGAATCAGAAGAAGTAGAAGAACGAGAAGGAGAAGGTGAAGTCAGGAGGGTGAAGCAGAAGAAGCAGAAGGAGAAGGAGAAGGTGAAGTCTGGAGGGTGAAGCCGAAGAAGCAGAAGAAGGAGAAGGAGAAGGTGAAGTCTGGAGGGCGAAGCAGAAGAAGTAGAAGAAGGAGAAGGAGAAGGTGAAGTCTGGAGGGTGAAGCAGAAGAAGCAGAAGAAGGAGAAGGAGAAGGTGAAGTCTGGAGGGTGAATCAGAAGGAGTAGAAGAAGGAGAAGGAGAAGGTGAAGTCTGGAGGGTGAAGCAGAAGAAGCACAAGAAGGAGAAGGAGAAGGTGAAGTCTGGAGGGTGAAGCAGAAGAAGCAGAAGAAGGAGAAGGAGAAGGTGAAGTCTGGAGGGTGAAGCAGGAGAAGCAGAAGAAGGAGTAGGAGAAGGTGAAGTCAGGAGGGTGAATCAGAAGAAGCAGAAGAAGGAGAAGGAGAAGGTGAAGTCAGGAGGGTGTATCAGAAGAAGCAGAAGAAGGAGAAGGAGAAGGTGAAGTCTGGAGTGTGAATCAGAAGAATCAGAAGAAGGAGAAGGAGAAGGTGAAGTCTGGAGGGTGAATCAGAAGAAGCAGAAGAAAGAGAAGGAGAAGGTGAAGTCTGGAGGGTGAAGCAGAAGAAGCAGAAGAAGGAGAAGTAGAAGGTGAAGAGTGGAGGGTGAATCAGAAGAAGAAGAAGAAGGTGAAGGAGAAGTTGAAGTCTGGAGGGTGAATCAGAAGAAGTAGAAGAAGGAGAAGGAGAAGGTAAAGTCTGGAGGGTGAATCAGAAGAAGTAGAAGAAGGAGAAGGAGAAGGTGAAGTCTGGAGGGTGAATCAGAAGAAGTAGAAGAAGGAGAAGGAGAAGGTGAAGTCAGGAGGGTGAGTCAGAAGAAGTAGAAGAAGGAGAAGGAGAAGGTGAGATCTGGAGGGTGAATCAGAAGAAGCAGAAGAAGGAGAAGGAGAAGGTGAAGTCAGGAGGGTGAATCAGAAGAAGCAGAAGAAGGAGAAGGAGAAGGTGAAGTTAGGAGGGTGAATCAGAAGAAGCAGAAGAAGGAGAAGGAGAAGGTGAAGTCAGGGGGGTGAAGCAGAAGAAGTAGAAGAAGGAGAAGGAGAAGGTGAAGTCAGGAAGGTGAAGCAGAAGAAGCAGAAGAAGGAGAAGGAGAAGGTGAAGTCTGGCGGGCGCAGCAGAAGAAGCAGAAGAAGGAGAAGGAGAAGGTGAAGTCTGGAGGGTGAAGCAGAAGAAGCAGAAGAAGGTGAAGGAGAAGGTGAAGTCTGGACGGTGAATCAGAAGAAGTAGAAGAACGAGAAGGAGAAGGTGAAGTCAGGAGGGTGAAGCAGAAGAAGCAGAAGGAGAAGGAGAAGGTGAAGTCTGGAGGGTGAAGCCGAAGAAGCAGAAGAAGGAGAAGGAGAAGGTGAAGTCTGGAGGGCGAAGCAGAAGAAGTAGAAGAAGGAGAAGGAGAAGGTGAAGTCTGGAGGGTGAAGCAGAAGAAGCAGAAAAAGGAGAAGGAGAAGGTGAAGTCTGGAGGGTGAATCAGAAGGAGTAGAAGAAGGAGAAGGAGAAGGTGATGTCAGGAGGGTGAAGCAGAAGAAGCACAAGAAGGAGAAGGAGAAGGTGAAGTCTGGAGGGTGAAGCAGAAGAAGCAGAAGAAGGAGAAGGAGAAGGTGAAGTCTGGAGGGTGAAGCAGGAGAAGCAGAAGAAGGAGTAGGAGAAGGTGAAGTCAGGAGGGTGAATCAGAAGACGTAGAAGAAGGAGAAGGAGAAGGTGAAGTCTGGAGGGTGAATCAGATGAAGCAGAAGAAGGAGAAGGAGAAGGTGAAGTCTGGAGGGTGAATCAGAAGAAGCAGAAGAAGGAGAAGGAGAAGATGAAGTCTGGAGGGTGAATCAGAAGAAGTAGAAGAAGGAGAAGGAGAAGGTGAGGTCTGGACGGTGAATCAGAAGAAGCAGAAGAAGGAGAAGGAGAAGGTGGAGTCTGAAGGGTGAATCAGAAGAAGCAGAAGAAGGAGAAGGAGATGGTGAAGTCTGGAGGGTGAATCAGAAGAAGCAGAAGAAGGAGAAGGAGAAGGTGAAGTCTGGAGGGTGAATCAGAAGAAGCAGAAGAAGGAGAAGGAGAAGGTGAAGTCTGGAGGGTGAATCAGAAGAAGTAGAAGAAGCAGAAGGAGAAGGTGAACTCTGGAGGGTGAATCAGAAGAAGTAGAAGAAGGAGAAGGAGAAGGTGAAGTCTGGAGGGTGAATCAGAAGAAGCAGAAGAAGGAGAAGGAGAAGGTGAAGTCTGGAGGGTGAATCAGAAGAAGCAGAAGAAGGAGAAGGAGAAGATGAAGTATGGAGGGTGAATCAGAAGAAGTAGAAGAAGGAGAAGGAGAAGGTGAAGTCTGGAGGGTGAATCAGAAGAAGCAGAAGAAGGAGAAGGAGACGGTGAAGTCTGGAGGGTGAATCAAAAGAAGCAGAAGAAGGAGAAGGAGAAGGTGAAGTCTGGAGGGTGAAGCAGAAGAAGTAGAAGAAGGAGAAGGAGAAGGTGAAGTCTGGAGGGTGAAGCAGAAGAAGTAGAAGAAGGAGAAGGAGAAGGTGAAGTCAGGAGGGTGAATCAGAAGAAGTAGAAGAAGGAGAAGGAGAAGGTGAAGTCTGGAGGGTGAAGCAGAAGAAGTAGAAGAAGGAGAAGGAGAAGGTGAAGTCAGGAGGGTGAATCAGAAGAAGTCGAAGAAGGAGAAGGAGAAGGTGAAGTCTGGAGGGTGAATCAGAAGAAGCAGAAGAAGGAGAAGGAGAAGGTGAAGTCTGGAGGGTGAATCAGAAGAAGCAAAAGATTGAGAAGGAGAAGATGAAGTCTGGAGAGCGAATCAGAAGAAGTAGAAGAAGGAGAAGGAGAAGGTGAGGTCTGGAGGGTGAATCAGAAGAAGCAGAAGAAGGAGAAGGAGAAGGTGAAGTCTGGAGGGTGAATCAGAAGAAGCAGAAGAAGGAGAAGGAGAAGGTGATGTCTGGAGGGTGAATCAGAAGAAGCAGAAGAAGGAGAAGGAGAAGGTGAAGTCAGGAGGGTGAATCAGAAGAAGCAGAAGAAGGTGAAGGAGAAGGTGAAGTTAGGAGGGTGAATCAGAAGAAGCAGAAGAAGGAGAAGGTGAAGTCAGGGGGGTGAAGCAGAAGAAGCAGAAGAAGGAGAAGGAGAAGGTGAAGTCTGGAGGGCGCAGCAGAAGAAGGAGAAGGAGAAGGTGAAGTCTGGAGGGTGAAGCAGAAGAAGCAGAAGAAGGAGAAGGAGAAGGTGAAGTCTGGAGGGTGAATCAGAAGAAGGAGAAGAAGGAGAAGGAGATGGTGAAGTCAGGAGGGTGAAGCAGAAGAAGCAGAAGAAGGAGAAGGAGAAGGTGAAGTCTGGAGGGTGAAGCAGAAGAAACAGAAGAAGGAGAAGGAGAAGGTGAAGTCTGGAGGGCGAAGCAGAAGAAGCAGAAGAAGGAGAAGGTGAAGGTGAAGTCTGGAGGGTGAAGCAGAAGAAGCAGAAGAAGGAGAAGGAGAAGGTGAAGTCTGGAAGGTGAATCAGAAGAAGTAGAAGAAGGAGAAGGAGAAGGTGAAGTCAGGAGGGTGAAGCAGAAGAAGCAGAAGAAGGAGAAGGAGAAGGTGAAGTCTGGAGGGTGAAGCAGAAGAAGCAGAAGAAGGAGAAGGAGAAGGTGAAGTCTGGAGGGTGAAGCAGAAGAAGCAGAAGAAGGAGAAGGAGAAGGTGAAGTCAGGAGGGTGAATCAGAAGAAGTAGAAGAAGGAGAAGGAGAAGGTGAAGTCTGGAGGGTGAATCAGAAGAAGTAGAAGAAGGAGAAGGAGAAGTTGAAGTCTGGAGGGTGAATCAGAAGAAGTAGAAGAAGGAGAAGGAGAAGGTGAAGTCTGGAGGGTGAATCAGAAGAAGTAGAAGAAGGAGAAGGAGAAGGTGAAGTCTGGAGGGTGAATCAGAAGAAGCAGAAGAAGGAGAAGGAGAAGGTGAAGTCTGGAGGGTGAATCAGAAGAAGGAGAAGAAGGAGAAGGAGAAGGTGAAGTCTGGAGGGTGAAGCAGAAGAAGTAGAAGAAGGAGAAGGAGAAGGTGAAGTCAGGAGGGTGAATCAGAAGAAGTAGAAGAAGGAGAAGGAGAAGGTGAAGTCTGGAGGGTGAATCAGAAGAAGCAGAAGAAGGAGAAGGAGAAGGTGAAGTCTGGAGGGTGAATCAGAAGAAGCAAAAGATTGAGAAGGAGAAGATGAAGTCTGGAGAGTGAATCAGAAGAAGTAGAAGAAGGAGAAGGAGAAGGTGAGGTCTGGAGGGTGAATCAGAAGAAGCAGAATAAGGAGAAGGAGAAGGTGAAGTCTGGAGGGTGAATCAGAAGAAGCAGAAGAAGGAGAAGGAGAAGGTGAAGTCTGGAGGGTGAATCAGAAGAAGCAGAAGAAGGAGAAGGAGAAGGTGAAGTCAGGAGGGTGAATCAGAAGAAGCAGAAGAAGGAGAAGGAGAAGGTGAAGTTAGGAGGGTGAATCAGAAGAAGCAGAAGAAGGAGAAGGAGAAGGTGAAGTCAGGGGGGTGAAGCAGAAGAAGTAGAAGAAGGAGAAGGAGAAGGTGAAGTCAGGAGGGAGAAGCAGAAGAAGCAGAAGAAGGAGAAGGAGAAGGTGAAGTCTGGAGGGCGCAGCAGAAGAAGCAGAAGAAGGAGAAGGAGAAGGTGAAGTCTGGAGGGTGAAGCAGAAGAAGCAGAAGAAGGAGAAGGAGAAGGTGAAGTCTGGAGGGTGAATCAGAAGAAGTAGAAGAAGGAGAAGGAGATGGTGAAGTCAGGAGGGTGAAGCAGAAGAAGCAGAAGAAGGAGAAGGAGAAGGTGAAGTCTGGAGGGTGAAGCAGAAGAAACAGAAGAAGGAGAAGGAGAAGGTGAAGTCTGGAGGGCGAAGCAGAAGAAGCAGAAGAAGGAGAAGGTGAAGGTGAAGTCTGGAGGGTGAAGCAGAAGAAGCAGAAGAAGGAGAAGGAGAAGGTGAAGTCTGGAGGGTGAATCAGAAGAAGTAGAAGAAGGAGAAGGAGAAGGTGAAGTCAGGAGGGTGAAGCAGAAGAAGCAGAAGAAGGAGAAGGAGAAGGTGAAGTCTGGAGGGTGAAGCAGAAGAAGCAGAAGAAGGAGAAGGAGAAGGTGAAGTCTGGAGAGCGAATCAGAAGAAGTAGAAGAAGGAGAAGGAGAAGGTGAGGTCTGGAGGGTGAATCAGAAGAAGCAGAAGAAGGAGAAGGAGAAGGTGAAGTCTGGAGGGTGAATCAGAAGAAGTAGAAGAAGGAGAAGGAGAAGGTGAGGTCTGGAGGGTGAATCAGAAGAAGCAGAAGAAGGAGAAGGAGAAGGTGAAGTCTGGAGGGTGAATCAGAAGAAGCAGAAGAAGGAGAAGGAGAAGGTGATGTCTGGAGGGTGAATCAGAAGAAGCAGAAGAAGGAGAAGGAGAAGGTGAAGTCAGGAGGGTGAATCAGAAGAAGCAGAAGAAGGAGAAGGAGAAGGTGAAGTTAGGAGGGTGAATCAGAAGAAGCAGAAGAAGGAGAAGGTGAAGTCAGGGGGGTGAAGCAGAAGAAGCAGAAGAAGGAGAAGGAGAAGGTGAAGTCTGGAGGGCGCAGCAGAAGAAGGAGAAGGAGAAGGTGAAGTCTGGAGGGTGAAGCAGAAGAAGCAGAAGAAGGAGAAGGAGAAGGTGAAGTCTGGAGGGTGAATCAGAAGAAGGAGAAGAAGGAGAAGGAGATGGTGAAGTCAGGAGGGTGAAGCAGAAGAAGCAGAAGAAGGAGAAGGAGAAGGTGAAGTCTGGAGGGTGAAGCAGAAGAAACAGAAGAAGGAGAAGGAGAAGGTGAAGTCTGGAGGGCGAAGCAGAAGAAGCAGAAGAAGGAGAAGGTGAAGGTGAAGTCTGGAGGGTGAAGCAGAAGAAGCAGAAGAAGGAGAAGGAGAAGGTGAAGTCTGGAGGGTGAATCAGAAGAAGTAGAAGAAGGAGAAGGAGAAGGTGAAGTCAGGAGGGTGAAGCAGAAGAAGCAGAAGAAGGAGAAGGAGAAGGTGAAGTCTGGAGGGTGAAGCAGAAGAAGCAGAAGAAGGAGAAGGAGAAGGTGAAGTCTGGAGGGTGAAGCAGAAGAAGCAGAAGAAGGAGAAGGAGAAGGTGAAGTCAGGAGGGTGAATCAGAAGAAGTAGAAGAAGGAGAAGGAGAAGGTGAAGTCTGCAGGGTGAATCAGAAGAAGTAGAAGAAGGAGAAGGAGAAGTTGAAGTCTGGAGGGTGAATCAGAAGAAGTAGAAGAAGGAGAAGGAGAAGGTGAAGTCTGGAGGGTGAATCAGAAGAAGTAGAAGAAGGAGAAGGAGAAGGTGAAGTCTGGAGGGTGAATCAGAAGAAGCAGAAGAAGGAGAAGGAGAAGGTGAAGTCTGGAGGGTGAATCAGAAGAAGGAGAAGAAGGAGAAGGAGAAGGTGAAGTCTGGAGGGTGAAGCAGAAGAAGTAGAAGAAGGAGAAGGAGAAGGTGAAGTCAGGAGGGTGAATCAGAAGAAGTAGAAGAAGGAGAAGGAGAAGGTGAAGTCTGGAGGGTGAATCAGAAGAAGCAAAAGATTGAGAAGGAGAAGATGAAGTCTGGAGAGTGAATCAGAAGAAGTAGAAGAAGGAGAAGGAGAAGGTGAGGTCTGGAGGGTGAATCAGAAGAAGCAGAATAAGGAGAAGGAGAAGGTGAAGTCTGGAGGGTGAATCAGAAGAAGCAGAAGAAGGAGAAGGAGAAGGTGAAGTCTGGAGGGTGAATCAGAAGAAGCAGAAGAAGGAGAAGGAGAAGGTGAAGTCAGGAGGGTGAATCAGAAGAAGCAGAAGAAGGAGAAGGAGAAGGTGAAGTTAGGAGGGTGAATCAGAAGAAGCAGAAGAAGGAGAAGGAGAAGGTGAAGTCAGGGGGGTGAAGCAGAAGAAGTAGAAGAAGGAGAAGGAGAAGGTGAAGTCAGGAGGGAGAAGCAGAAGAAGCAGAAGAAGGAGAAGGAGAAGGTGAAGTCTGGAGGGCGCAGCAGAAGAAGCAGAAGAAGGAGAAGGAGAAGGTGAAGTCTGGAGGGTGAAGCAGAAGAAGCAGAAGAAGGAGAAGGAGAAGGTGAAGTCTGGAGGGTGAATCAGAAGAAGTAGAAGAAGGAGAAGGAGATGGTGAAGTCAGGAGGGTGAAGCAGAAGAAGCAGAAGAAGGAGAAGGAGAAGGTGAAGTCTGGAGGGTGAAGCAGAAGAAACAGAAGAAGGAGAAGGAGAAGGTGAAGTCTGGAGGGCGAAGCAGAAGAAGCAGAAGAAGGAGAAGGTGAAGGTGAAGTCTGGAGGGTGAAGCAGAAGAAGCAGAAGAAGGAGAAGGAGAAGGTGAAGTCTGGAGGGTGAATCAGAAGAAGTAGAAGAAGGAGAAGGAGAAGGTGAAGTCAGGAGGGTGAAGCAGAAGAAGCAGAAGAAGGAGAAGGAGAAGGTGAAGTCTGGAGGGTGAAGCAGAAGAAGCAGAAGAAGGAGAAGGAGAAGGTGAAGTCTGGAGGGTGAAGCAGAAGAAGCAGAAGAAGGAGAAGGAGAAGGTGAAGTCAGGTAGGTGAATCATAAGAAGTAGAAGAAGGAGAAGGAGAAGGTGAAGTCTGAAGGGTGAATCAGAAGAAGTAGAAGAAGGAGAAGGAGAAGGTGAAGTCTGGAGGGTGAAGCAGAAGAAGTAGAAGAAGGAGAAGGAGAAGGTGAAGTCAGGAGGGTGAATCAGAAGAAGTAGAAGAAGGAGAAGGAGGAGGTGAAGTCTGGAGGGTGAATCAGAAGAAGCAGAAGAAGGAGAAGGAGAAGGTGAAGTCTGGAGGGTGAATCAGAAGAAGCAAAAGATTGAGAAGGAGAAGATGAAGTCTGGAGAGTGAATCAGAAGAAGTAGAAGAAGGAGAAGGAGAAGGTGAGGTCTGGAGGGTGAATCAGAAGAAGCAGAAGAAGGAGAAGGAGAAGGTGAAGTCTGGAGGGTGAATCAGAAGAAGCAGAAGAAGGAGAAGGAGAAGGTGAAGTCTGGAGGGTGAATCAGAAGAAGCAGAAGAAGGAGAAGGAGAAGGTGAAGTCAGGAGGGTGAATCAGAAGAAGCAGAAGAAGGAGAAGGAGAAGGTGAAGTTAGGAGGGTGAATCTGAAGAAGCAGAAGAAGGAGAAGGAGAAGGTGAAGTCAGGGGGGTGAAGCAGAAGAAGTAGAAGAAGGAGAAGGAGAAGGTGAAGTCAGGAGGGTGAAGCAGAAGAAGCAGAAGGAGAAGGAGAAGGTGAAGTCTGGAGGGCGCAGCAGAAGAAGCAGAAGAAGGAGAAGGAGAAGGTGAAGTCTGGAGGGTGAAGCAGAAGAAGCAGAAGAAGGAGAAGGAGAAGGTGAAGTCTGGAGGGTGAATCAGAAGAAGTAGAAGAAGGAGAAGGAGATGGTGAAGTCAGGAGGGTGAAGCAGAAGAAGCAGAAGAAGGAGAAGGAGAAGGTGAAGTCTGGAGGGTGAAGCAGAAGAAACAGAAGAAGGAGAAGGAGAAGGTGAAGTCTGGAGGGCGAAGCAGAAGAAGCAGAAGAAGGAGAAGGTGAAGGTGAAGTCTGGAGGGTGAAGCAGAAGAAGCAGAAGAAGGAGAAGGAGAAGGTGAAGTCTGGAGGGTGAATCAGAAGAAGTAGGAGAAGGAGAAGGAGAAGGTGAAGTCAGGAGGGTGAAGCAGAAGAAGCAGAAGAAGGAGAAGGAGAAGGTGAAGTCTGGAGGGTGAAGCAGAAGAAGCAGAAGAAGGAGAAGGAGAAGGTGAAGTCTGGAGGGTGAAGCAGAAGAAGCAGAAGAAGGAGAAGGAGAAGGTGAAGTCAGGAGGCTGAATCAGAAGAAGGAGAAGAAGGAGAAGGAGAAGGTGAAGTCTGGAGGGTGAATCAGAAGAAGTGGAAGAAGGAGAAGGAGAAGGTGAAGTCTGGAGGGTGAATCAGAAGAAGTAGAAGAAGGAGAAGGAGAAGGTGAAGTCTGGAGGGTGAATCAGAAGAAGTAGAAGAAGGAGAAGGAGAAGGTGAAGTCTGGAGGGTGAATCAGAAGAAGCAGAAGAAGGAGAAGGAGAAGGTGAAGTCTGGAGGGTGAATCAGAAGAAGTAGAAGAAGGAGAAGGAGAAGGTGAAGTCTGGAGGGTGAAGCAGAAGAAGTAGAAGAAGGAGAAGGAGAAGGTGAAGTCAGGAGGGTGAATCAGAAGAAGTAGAAGAAGGAGAAGGAGAAGGTGAAGTCTGGAGGGTGAATCAGAAGAAGCAGAAGAAGGAGAAGGAGAAGGTGAAGTCTGGAGGGTGAATCAGAAGAAGCAAAAGATTGAGAAGGAGAAGATGAAGTCTGGAGAGTGAATCAGAAGAAGTAGAAGAAGGAGAAGGAGAAGTTGAGGTCTGGAGGGTGAATCAGAAGAAGCAGAAGAAGGAGAAGGAGAAGGTGAAGTCTGGAGGGTGAATCAGAAGAAGCAGAAGAAGGAGAAGGAGAAGGTGAAGTCAGGAGGGTGAATCAGAAGAAGCAGAAGAAGGAGAAGGAGAAGGTGAAGTTAGGAGGGTGAATCTGAAGAAGCAGAAGAAGGAGAAGGAGAAGGTGAAGTCAGGGGGGTGAAGCAGAAGAAGTAGAAGAAGGAGAAGGAGAAGGTGAAGTCAGGAGGGTGAAGCAGAAGAAGCAGAAGGAGAAGGAGAAGGTGAAGTCTGGAGGGCGCAGCAGAAGAAGCAGAAGAAGGAGAAGGAGAAGGTGAAGTCTGGAGGGTGAAGCAGAAGAAGCAGAAGAAGGAGAAGGAGAAGGTGAAGTCTGGAGGGTGAATCAGAAGAAGTAGAAGAAGGAGAAGGAGATGGTGAAGTCAGGAGGGTGAAGCAGAAGAAGCAGAAGAAGGAGAAGGAGAAGGTGAAGTCTGGAGGGTGAAGCAGAAGAAACAGAAGAAGGAGAAGGAGAAGGTGAAGTCTGGAGGGCGAAGCAGAAGAAGCAGAAGAAGGAGAAGGTGAAGGTGAAGTCTGGAGGGTGAAGCAGAAGAAGCAGAAGAAGGAGAAGGAGAAGGTGAAGTCTGGAGGGTGAATCAGAAGAAGTAGGAGAAGGAGAAGGAGAAGGTGAAGTCAGGAGGGTGAAGCAGAAGAAGCAGAAGAAGGAGAAGGAGAAGGTGAAGTCTGGAGGGTGAAGCAGAAGAAGCAGAAGAAGGAGAAGGAGAAGGTGAAGTCTGGAGGGTGAAGCAGAAGAAGCAGAAGAAGGAGAAGGAGAAGGTGAAGTCAGGAGGCTGAATCAGAAGAAGGAGAAGAAGGAGAAGGAGAAGGTGAAGTCTGGAGGGTGAATCAGAAGAAGTAGAAGAAGGAGAAGGAGAAGGTGAAGTCTGGAGGGTGAATCAGAAGAAGTAGAAGAAGGAGAAGGAGAAGGTGAAGTCTGGAGGGTGAATCAGAAGAAGTAGAAGAAGGAGAAGGAGAAGGTGAAGTCTGGAGGGTGAATCAGAAGAAGCAGAAGAAGGAGAAGGAGAAGGTGAAGTCTGGAGGGTGAATCAGAAGAAGTAGAAGAAGGAGAAGGAGAAGGTGAAGTCTGGAGGGTGAAGCAGAAGAAGTAGAAGAAGGAGAAGGAGAAGGTGAAGTCAGGAGGGTGAATCAGAAGAAGTAGAAGAAGGAGAAGGAGAAGGTGAAGTCTGGAGGGTGAATCAGAAGAAGCAGAAGAAGGAGAAGGAGAAGGTGAAGTCTGGAGGGTGAATCAGAAGAAGCAAAAGATTGAGAAGGAGAAGATGAAGTCTGGAGAGTGAATCAGAAGAAGTAGAAGAAGGAGAAGGAGAAGTTGAGGTCTGGAGGGTGAATCAGAAGAAGCAGAAGAAGGAGAAGGAGAAGGTGAAGTCTGGAGGGTGAATCAGAAGAAGCAGAAGAAGGAGAAGGAGAAGGTGAAGTCTGGAGGGTGAATCAGAAGAAGCAGAAGAAGGAGAAGGAGAAGGTGAGGTCAGGAGGGTGAATCAGAAGAAGCAGAAGAAGGAGAAGGAGAAGGTGAAGTTAGGAGGGTGAATCAGAAGAAGCAGAAGAAGGAGAAGGAGAAGGTGAAGTCAGGGGGGTGAAGCAGAAGAAGTAGAAGAAGGAGAAGGAGAAGGTGAAGTCAGGAGGGTGAAGCAGAAGAAGCAGAAGAAGGAGAAGGAGAAGGTGAAGTCTGGAGGGCGCAGCAGAAGAAGCAGAAGAAGGAGAAGGAGAAGGTGAAGTCTGGAGGGTGAAGCAGAAGAAGCAGAAGAAGGAGAAGGAGAAGGTGAAGTCTGGAGGGTGAATCAGAAGATGTAGAAGAAGGAGAAGGAGATGGTGAAGTCAGGAGGGTGAAGCAGAAGAAGCAGAAGAAGGAGAAGGAGAAGGTGAAGTCTGGAGGGTGAAGTAGAAGAAACAGAAGAAGGAGAAGGAGAAGGTGAAGTCTGGAGGGCGAAGCAGAAGAAGCAGAAGAAGGAGAAGGTGAAGGTGAAGTCTGGAGGGTGAAGCAGAAGAAGCAGAAGAAGGAGAAGGAGAAGGTGAAGTCTGGAGGGTGAATCAGAAGAAGTAGAAGAAGGAGAAGGAGAAGGTGAAGTCAGGAGGGTGAAGCAGAAGAAGCAGAAGAAGGAGAAGGAGAAGGTGAAGTCTGGAGGGTGAAGCAGAAGAAGCAGAAGAAGGAGAAGGAGAAGGTGAAGTCTGGAGGGTGAAGCAGAAGAAGTAGAAGAAGGAGAAGGAGAAGGTGAAGTCAGGAGGGTGAGTCAGAAGAAGTAGAAGAAGGAGAAGGAGAAGGTGAGATCTGGAGGGTGAATCAGAAGAAGCAGAAGAAGGAGAAGGAGAAGGTGAAGTCAGGAGGGTGAATCAGAAGAAGCAGAAGAAGGAGAAGGAGAAGGTGAAGTTAGGAGGGTGAATCAGAAGAAGCAGAAGAAGGAGAAGGAGAAGGTGAAGTCAGGGGGGTGAAGCAGAAGAAGTAGAAGAAGGAGAAGGAGAAGGTGAAGTCAGGAAGGTGAAGCAGAAGAAGCAGAAGAAGGAGAAGGAGAAGGTGAAGTCTGGCGGGCGCAGCAGAAGAAGCAGAAGAAGGAGAAGGAGAAGGTGAAGTCTGGAGGGTGAAGCAGAAGAAGCAGAAGAAGGTGAAGGAGAAGGTGAAGTCTGGACGGTGAATCAGAAGAAGTAGAAGAACGAGAAGGAGAAGGTGAAGTCAGGAGGGTGAAGCAGAAGAAGCAGAAGGAGAAGGAGAAGGTGAAGTCTGGAGGGTGAAGCCGAAGAAGCAGAAGAAGGAGAAGGAGAAGGTGAAGTCTGGAGGGCGAAGCAGAAGAAGTAGAAGAAGGAGAAGGAGAAGGTGAAGTCTGGAGGGTGAAGCAGAAGAAGCAGAAGAAGGAGAAGGAGAAGGTGAAGTCTGGAGGGTGAATCAGAAGGAGTAGAAGAAGGAGAAGGAGAAGGTGAAGTCTGGAGGGTGAAGCAGAAGAAGCACAAGAAGGAGAAGGAGAAGGTGAAGTCTGGAGGGTGAAGCAGAAGAAGCAGAAGAAGGAGAAGGAGAAGGTGAAGTCTGGAGGGTGAAGCAGGAGAAGCAGAAGAAGGAGTAGGAGAAGGTGAAGTCAGGAGGGTGAATCAGAAGAAGCAGAAGAAGGAGAAGGAGAAGGTGAAGTCAGGAGGGTGTATCAGAAGAAGCAGAAGAAGGAGAAGGAGAAGGTGAAGTCTGGAGTGTGAATCAGAAGAATCAGAAGAAGGAGAAGGAGAAGGTGAAGTCTGGAGGGTGAATCAGAAGAAGCAGAAGAAAGAGAAGGAGAAGGTGAAGTCTGGAGGGTGAAGCAGAAGAAGCAGAAGAAGGAGAAGTAGAAGGTGAAGAGTGGAGGGTGAATCAGAAGAAGAAGAAGAAGGTGAAGGAGAAGTTGAAGTCTGGAGGGTGAATCAGAAGAAGTAGAAGAAGGAGAAGGAGAAGGTAAAGTCTGGAGGGTGAATCAGAAGAAGTAGAAGAAGGAGAAGGAGAAGGTGAAGTCTGGAGGGTGAATCAGAAGAAGTAGAAGAAGGAGAAGGAGAAGGTGAAGTCAGGAGGGTGAGTCAGAAGAAGTAGAAGAAGGAGAAGGAGAAGGTGAGATCTGGAGGGTGAATCAGAAGAAGCAGAAGAAGGAGAAGGAGAAGGTGAAGTCAGGAGGGTGAATCAGAAGAAGCAGAAGAAGGAGAAGGAGAAGGTGAAGTTAGGAGGGTGAATCAGAAGAAGCAGAAGAAGGAGAAGGAGAAGGTGAAGTCAGGGGGGTGAAGCAGAAGAAGTAGAAGAAGGAGAAGGAGAAGGTGAAGTCAGGAAGGTGAAGCAGAAGAAGCAGAAGAAGGAGAAGGAGAAGGTGAAGTCTGGCGGGCGCAGCAGAAGAAGCAGAAGAAGGAGAAGGAGAAGGTGAAGTCTGGAGGGTGAAGCAGAAGAAGCAGAAGAAGGTGAAGGAGAAGGTGAAGTCTGGACGGTGAATCAGAAGAAGTAGAAGAACGAGAAGGAGAAGGTGAAGTCAGGAGGGTGAAGCAGAAGAAGCAGAAGGAGAAGGAGAAGGTGAAGTCTGGAGGGTGAAGCCGAAGAAGCAGAAGAAGGAGAAGGAGAAGGTGAAGTCTGGAGGGCGAAGCAGAAGATGTAGAAGAAGGAGAAGGAGAAGGTGAAGTCTGGAGGGTGAAGCAGAAGAAGCAGAAGAAGGAGAAGGAGAAGGTGAAGTCTGGAGGGTGAATCAGAAGGAGTAGAAGAAGGAGAAGGAGAAGGTGATGTCAGGAGGGTGAAGCAGAAGAAGCACAAGAAGGAGAAGGAGAAGGTGAAGTCTGGAGGGTGAAGCAGAAGAAGCAGAAGAAGGAGAAGGAGAAGGTGAAGTCTGGAGGGTGAAGCAGGAGAAGCAGAAGAAGGAGTAGGAGAAGGTGAAGTCAGGAGGGTGAATCAGAAGACGTAGAAGAAGGAGAAGGAGAAGGTGAAGTCTGGAGGGTGAATCAGATGAAGCAGAAGAAGGAGAAGGAGAAGGTGAAGTCTGGAGGGTGAATCAGAAGAAGCAGAAGAAGGAGAAGGAGAAGATGAAGTCTGGAGGCTGAATCAGAAGAAGTAGAAGAAGGAGAAGGAGAAGGTGAGGTCTGGACGGTGAATCAGAAGAAGCAGAAGAAGGAGAAGGAGAAGGTGGAGTCTGAAGGGTGAATCAGAAGAAGCAGAAGAAGGAGAAGGAGATGGTGAAGTCTGGAGGGTGAATCAGAAGAAGCAGAAGAAGGAGAAGGAGAAGGTGAAGTCTGGAGGGTGAATCAGAAGAAGCAGAAGAAGGAGAAGGAGAAGGTGAAGTCTGGAGGGTGAATCAGAAGAAGTAGAAGAAGCAGAAGGAGAAGGTGAACTCTGGAGGGTGAATCAGAAGAAGTAGAAGAAGGAGAAGGAGAAGGTGAAGTCTGGAGGGTGAATCAGAAGAAGCAGAAGAAGGAGAAGGAGAAGGTGAAGTCTGGAGGGTGAATCAGAAGAAGCAGAAGAAGGAGAAGGAGAAGATGAAGTATGGAGGGTGAATCAGAAGAAGTAGAAGAAGGAGAAGGAGAAGGTGAAGTCTGGAGGGTGAATCAGAAGAAGCAGAAGAAGGAGAAGGAGACGGTGAAGTCTGGAGGGTGAATCAAAAGAAGCAGAAGAAGGAGAAGGAGAAGGTGAAGTCTGGAGGGTGAAGCAGAAGAAGTAGAAGAAGGAGAAGGAGAAGGTGAAGTCTGGAGGGTGAAGCAGAAGAAGTAGAAGAAGGAGAAGGAGAAGGTGAAGTCAGGAGGGTGAATCAGAAGAAGTAGAAGAAGGAGAAGGAGAAGGTGAAGTCTGGAGGGTGAAGCAGAAGAAGTAGAAGAAGGAGAAGGAGAAGGTGAAGTCAGGAGGGTGAATCAGAAGAAGTCGAAGAAGGAGAAGGAGAAGGTGAAGTCTGGAGGGTGAATCAGAAGAAGCAGAAGAAGGAGAAGGAGAAGGTGAAGTCTGGAGGGTGAATCAGAAGAAGCAAAAGATTGAGAAGGAGAAGATGAAGTCTGGAGAGCGAATCAGAAGAAGTAGAAGAAGGAGAAGGAGAAGGTGAGGTCTGGAGGGTGAATCAGAAGAAGCAGAAGAAGGAGAAGGAGAAGGTGAAGTCTGGAGGGTGAATCAGAAGAAGCAGAAGAAGGAGAAGGAGAAGGTGATGTCTGGAGGGTGAATCAGAAGAAGCAGAAGAAGGAGAAGGAGAAGGTGAAGTCAGGAGGGTGAATCAGAAGAAGCAGAAGAAGGAGAAGGAGAAGGTGAAGTTAGGAGGGTGAATCAGAAGAAGCAGAAGAAGGAGAAGGTGAAGTCAGGGGGGTGAAGCAGAAGAAGCAGAAGAAGGAGAAGGAGAAGGTGAAGTCTGGAGGGCGCAGCAGAAGAAGGAGAAGGAGAAGGTGAAGTCTGGAGGGTGAAGCAGAAGAAGCAGAAGAAGGAGAAGGAGAAGGTGAAGTCTGGAGGGTGAATCAGAAGAAGGAGAAGAAGGAGAAGGAGATGGTGAAGTCAGGAGGGTGAAGCAGAAGAAGCAGAAGAAGGAGAAGGAGAAGGTGAAGTCTGGAGGGTGAAGCAGAAGAAACAGAAGAAGGAGAAGGAGAAGGTGAAGTCTGGAGGGCGAAGCAGAAGAAGCAGAAGAAGGAGAAGGTGAAGGTGAAGTCTGGAGGGTGAAGCAGAAGAAGCAGAAGAAGGAGAAGGAGAAGGTGAAGTCTGGAAGGTGAATCAGAAGAAGTAGAAGAAGGAGAAGGAGAAGGTGAAGTCAGGAGGGTGAAGCAGAAGAAGCAGAAGAAGGAGAAGGAGAAGGTGAAGTCTGGAGGGTGAAGCAGAAGAAGCAGAAGAAGGAGAAGGAGAAGGTGAAGTCTGGAGGGTGAAGCAGAAGAAGCAGAAGAAGGAGAAGGAGAAGGTGAAGTCAGGAGGGTGAATCAGAAGAAGTAGAAGAAGGAGAAGGAGAAGGTGAAGTCTGGAGGGTGAATCAGAAGAAGTAGAAGAAGGAGAAGGAGAAGTTGAAGTCTGGAGGGTGAATCAGAAGAAGTAGAAGAAGGAGAAGGAGAAGGTGAAGTCTGGAGGGTGAATCAGAAGAAGTAGAAGAAGGAGAAGGAGAAGGTGAAGTCTGGAGGGTGAATCAGAAGAAGCAGAAGAAGGAGAAGGAGAAGGTGAAGTCTGGAGGGTGAATCAGAAGAAGGAGAAGAAGGAGAAGGAGAAGGTGAAGTCTGGAGGGTGAAGCAGAAGAAGTAGAAGAAGGAGAAGGAGAAGGTGAAGTCAGGAGGGTGAATCAGAAGAAGTAGAAGAAGGAGAAGGAGAAGGTGAAGTCTGGAGGGTGAATCAGAAGAAGCAGAAGAAGGAGAAGGAGAAGGTGAAGTCTGGAGGGTGAATCAGAAGAAGCAAAAGATTGAGAAGGAGAAGATGAAGTCTGGAGAGTGAATCAGAAGAAGTAGAAGAAGGAGAAGGAGAAGGTGAGGTCTGGAGGGTGAATCAGAAGAAGCAGAATAAGGAGAAGGAGAAGGTGAAGTCTGGAGGGTGAATCAGAAGAAGCAGAAGAAGGAGAAGGAGAAGGTGAAGTCTGGAGGGTGAATCAGAAGAAGCAGAAGAAGGAGAAGGAGAAGGTGAAGTCAGGAGGGTGAATCAGAAGAAGCAGAAGAAGGAGAAGGAGAAGGTGAAGTTAGGAGGGTGAATCAGAAGAAGCAGAAGAAGGAGAAGGAGAAGGTGAAGTCAGGGGGGTGAAGCAGAAGAAGTAGAAGAAGGAGAAGGAGAAGGTGAAGTCAGGAGGGAGAAGCAGAAGAAGCAGAAGAAGGAGAAGGAGAAGGTGAAGTCTGGAGGGCGCAGCAGAAGAAGCAGAAGAAGGAGAAGGAGAAGGTGAAGTCTGGAGGGTGAAGCAGAAGAAGCAGAAGAAGGAGAAGGAGAAGGTGAAGTCTGGAGGGTGAATCAGAAGAAGTAGAAGAAGGAGAAGGAGATGGTGAAGTCAGGAGGGTGAAGCAGAAGAAGCAGAAGAAGGAGAAGGAGAAGGTGAAGTCTGGAGGGTGAAGCAGAAGAAACAGAAGAAGGAGAAGGAGAAGGTGAAGTCTGGAGGGCGAAGCAGAAGAAGCAGAAGAAGGAGAAGGTGAAGGTGAAGTCTGGAGGGTGAAGCAGAAGAAGCAGAAGAAGGAGAAGGAGAAGGTGAAGTCTGGAGGGTGAATCAGAAGAAGTAGAAGAAGGAGAAGGAGAAGGTGAAGTCAGGAGGGTGAAGCAGAAGAAGCAGAAGAAGGAGAAGGAGAAGGTGAAGTCTGGAGGGTGAAGCAGAAGAAGCAGAAGAAGGAGAAGGAGAAGGTGAAGTCTGGAGAGCGAATCAGAAGAAGTAGAAGAAGGAGAAGGAGAAGGTGAGGTCTGGAGGGTGAATCAGAAGAAGCAGAAGAAGGAGAAGGAGAAGGTGAAGTCTGGAGGGTGAATCAGAAGAAGTAGAAGAAGGAGAAGGAGAAGGTGAGGTCTGGAGGGTGAATCAGAAGAAGCAGAAGAAGGAGAAGGAGAAGGTGAAGTCTGGAGGGTGAATCAGAAGAAGCAGAAGAAGGAGAAGGAGAAGGTGATGTCTGGAGGGTGAATCAGAAGAAGCAGAAGAAGGAGAAGGAGAAGGTGAAGTCAGGAGGGTGAATCAGAAGAAGCAGAAGAAGGAGAAGGAGAAGGTGAAGTTAGGAGGGTGAATCAGAAGAAGCAGAAGAAGGAGAAGGTGAAGTCAGGGGGGTGAAGCAGAAGAAGCAGAAGAAGGAGAAGGAGAAGGTGAAGTCTGGAGGGCGCAGCAGAAGAAGGAGAAGGAGAAGGTGAAGTCTGGAGGGTGAAGCAGAAGAAGCAGAAGAAGGAGAAGGAGAAGGTGAAGTCTGGAGGGTGAATCAGAAGAAGGAGAAGAAGGAGAAGGAGATGGTGAAGTCAGGAGGGTGAAGCAGAAGAAGCAGAAGAAGGAGAAGGAGAAGGTGAAGTCTGGAGGGTGAAGCAGAAGAAACAGAAGAAGGAGAAGGAGAAGGTGAAGTCTGGAGGGCGAAGCAGAAGAAGCAGAAGAAGGAGAAGGTGAAGGTGAAGTCTGGAGGGTGAAGCAGAAGAAGCAGAAGAAGGAGAAGGAGAAGGTGAAGTCTGGAAAGTGAATCAGAAGAAGTAGAAGAAGGAGAAGGAGAAGGTGAAGTCAGGAGGGTGAAGCAGAAGAAGCAGAAGAAGGAGAAGGAGAAGGTGAAGTCTGGAGGGTGAAGCAGAAGAAGCAGAAGAAGGAGAAGGAGAAGGTGAAGTCTGGAGGGTGAAGCAGAAGAAGCAGAAGAAGGAGAAGGAGAAGGTGAAGTCAGGAGGGTGAATCAGAAGAAGTAGAAGAAGGAGAAGGAGAAGGTGAAGTCTGCAGGGTGAATCAGAAGAAGTAGAAGAAGGAGAAGGAGAAGTTGAAGTCTGGAGGGTGAATCAGAAGAAGTAGAAGAAGGAGAAGGAGAAGGTGAAGTCTGGAGGGTGAATCAGAAGAAGTAGAAGAAGGAGAAGGAGAAGGTGAAGTCTGGAGGGTGAATCAGAAGAAGCAGAAGAAGGAGAAGGAGAAGGTGAAGTCTGGAGGGTGAATCAGAAGAAGGAGAAGAAGGAGAAGGAGAAGGTGAAGTCTGGAGGGTGAAGCAGAAGAAGTAGAAGAAGGAGAAGGAGAAGGTGAAGTCAGGAGGGTGAATCAGAAGAAGTAGAAGAAGGAGAAGGAGAAGGTGAAGTCTGGAGGGTGAATCAGAAGAAGCAAAAGATTGAGAAGGAGAAGATGAAGTCTGGAGAGTGAATCAGAAGAAGTAGAAGAAGGAGAAGGAGAAGGTGAGGTCTGGAGGGTGAATCAGAAGAAGCAGAATAAGGAGAAGGAGAAGGTGAAGTCTGGAGGGTGAATCAGAAGAAGCAGAAGAAGGAGAAGGAGAAGGTGAAGTCTGGAGGGTGAATCAGAAGAAGCAGAAGAAGGAGAAGGAGAAGGTGAAGTCAGGAGGGTGAATCAGAAGAAGCAGAAGAAGGAGAAGGAGAAGGTGAAGTTAGGAGGGTGAATCAGAAGAAGCAGAAGAAGGAGAAGGAGAAGGTGAAGTCAGGGGGGTGAAGCAGAAGAAGTAGAAGAAGGAGAAGGAGAAGGTGAAGTCAGGAGGGAGAAGCAGAAGAAGCAGAAGAAGGAGAAGGAGAAGGTGAAGTCTGGAGGGCGCAGCAGAAGAAGCAGAAGAAGGAGAAGGAGAAGGTGAAGTCTGGAGGGTGAAGCAGAAGAAGCAGAAGAAGGAGAAGGAGAAGGTGAAGTCTGGAGGGTGAATCAGAAGAAGTAGAAGAAGGAGAAGGAGATGGTGAAGTCAGGAGGGTGAAGCAGAAGAAGCAGAAGAAGGAGAAGGAGAAGGTGAAGTCTGGAGGGTGAAGCAGAAGAAACAGAAGAAGGAGAAGGAGAAGGTGAAGTCTGGAGGGCGAAGCAGAAGAAGCAGAAGAAGGAGAAGGTGAAGGTGAAGTCTGGAGGGTGAAGCAGAAGAAGCAGAAGAAGGAGAAGGAGAAGGTGAAGTCTGGAGGGTGAATCAGAAGAAGTAGAAGAAGGAGAAGGAGAAGGTGAAGTCAGGAGGGTGAAGCAGAAGAAGCAGAAGAAGGAGAAGGAGAAGGTGAAGTCTGGAGGGTGAAGCAGAAGAAGCAGAAGAAGGAGAAGGAGAAGGTGAAGTCTGGAGGGTGAAGCAGAAGAAGCAGAAGAAGGAGAAGGAGAAGGTGAAGTCAGGTAGGTGAATCATAAGAAGTAGAAGAAGGAGAAGGAGAAGGTGAAGTCTGAAGGGTGAATCAGAAGAAGTAGAAGAAGGAGAAGGAGAAGGTGAAGTCTGGAGGGTGAAGCAGAAGAAGTAGAAGAAGGAGAAGGAGAAGGTGAAGTCAGGAGGGTGAATCAGAAGAAGTAGAAGAAGGAGAAGGAGGAGGTGAAGTCTGGAGGGTGAATCAGAAGAAGCAGAAGAAGGAGAAGGAGAAGGTGAAGTCTGGAGGGTGAATCAGAAGAAGCAAAAGATTGAGAAGGAGAAGATGAAGTCTGGAGAGTGAATCAGAAGAAGTAGAAGAAGGAGAAGGAGAAGGTGAGGTCTGGAGGGTGAATCAGAAGAAGCAGAAGAAGGAGAAGGAGAAGGTGAAGTCTGGAGGGTGAATCAGAAGAAGCAGAAGAAGGAGAAGGAGAAGGTGAAGTCTGGAGGGTGAATCAGAAGAAGCAGAAGAAGGAGAAGGAGAAGGTGAAGTCAGGAGGGTGAATCAGAAGAAGCAGAAGAAGGAGAAGGAGAAGGTGAAGTTAGGAGGGTGAATCTGAAGAAGCAGAAGAAGGAGAAGGAGAAGGTGAAGTCAGGGGGGTGAAGCAGAAGAAGTAGAAGAAGGAGAAGGAGAAGGTGAAGTCAGGAGGGTGAAGCAGAAGAAGCAGAAGGAGAAGGAGAAGGTGAAGTCTGGAGGGCGCAGCAGAAGAAGCAGAAGAAGGAGAAGGAGAAGGTGAAGTCTGGAGGGTGAAGCAGAAGAAGCAGAAGAAGGAGAAGGAGAAGGTGAAGTCTGGAGGGTGAATCAGAAGAAGTAGAAGAAGGAGAAGGAGATGGTGAAGTCAGGAGGGTGAAGCAGAAGAAGCAGAAGAAGGAGAAGGAGAAGGTGAAGTCTGGAGGGTGAAGCAGAAGAAACAGAAGAAGGAGAAGGAGAAGGTGAAGTCTGGAGGGCGAAGCAGAAGAAGCAGAAGAAGGAGAAGGTGAAGGTGAAGTCTGGAGGGTGAAGCAGAAGAAGCAGAAGAAGGAGAAGGAGAAGGTGAAGTCTGGAGGGTGAATCAGAAGAAGTAGGAGAAGGAGAAGGAGAAGGTGAAGTCAGGAGGGTGAAGCAGAAGAAGCAGAAGAAGGAGAAGGAGAAGGTGAAGTCTGGAGGGTGAAGCAGAAGAAGCAGAAGAAGGAGAAGGAGAAGGTGAAGTCTGGAGGGTGAAGCAGAAGAAGCAGAAGAAGGAGAAGGAGAAGGTGAAGTCAGGAGGCTGAATCAGAAGAAGGAGAAGAAGGAGAAGGAGAAGGTGAAGTCTGGAGGGTGAATCAGAAGAAGTAGAAGAAGGAGAAGGAGAAGGTGAAGTCTGGAGGGTGAATCAGAAGAAGTAGAAGAAGGAGAAGGAGAAGGTGAAGTCTGGAGGGTGAATCAGAAGAAGTAGAAGAAGGAGAAGGAGAAGGTGAAGTCTGGAGGGTGAATCAGAAGAAGCAGAAGAAGGAGAAGGAGAAGGTGAAGTCTGGAGGGTGAATCAGAAGAAGTAGAAGAAGGAGAAGGAGAAGGTGAAGTCTGGAGGGTGAAGCAGAAGAAGTAGAAGAAGGAGAAGGAGAAGGTGAAGTCAGGAGGGTGAATCAGAAGAAGTAGAAGAAGGAGAAGGAGAAGGTGAAGTCTGGAGGGTGAATCAGAAGAAGCAGAAGAAGGAGAAGGAGAAGGTGAAGTCTGGAGGGTGAATCAGAAGAAGCAAAAGATTGAGAAGGAGAAGATGAAGTCTGGAGAGTGAATCAGAAGAAGTAGAAGAAGGAGAAGGAGAAGTTGAGGTCTGGAGGGTGAATCAGAAGAAGCAGAAGAAGGAGAAGGAGAAGGTGAAGTCTGGAGGGTGAATCAGAAGAAGCAGAAGAAGGAGAAGGAGAAGGTGAAGTCAGGAGGGTGAATCAGAAGAAGCAGAAGAAGGAGAAGGAGAAGGTGAAGTTAGGAGGGTGAATCTGAAGAAGCAGAAGAAGGAGAAGGAGAAGGTGAAGTCAGGGGGGTGAAGCAGAAGAAGTAGAAGAAGGAGAAGGAGAAGGTGAAGTCAGGAGGGTGAAGCAGAAGAAGCAGAAGGAGAAGGAGAAGGTGAAGTCTGGAGGGCGCAGCAGAAGAAGCAGAAGAAGGAGAAGGAGAAGGTGAAGTCTGGAGGGTGAAGCAGAAGAAGCAGAAGAAGGAGAAGGAGAAGGTGAAGTCTGGAGGGTGAATCAGAAGAAGTAGAAGAAGGAGAAGGAGATGGTGAAGTCAGGAGGGTGAAGCAGAAGAAGCAGAAGAAGGAGAAGGAGAAGGTGAAGTCTGGAGGGTGAAGCAGAAGAAACAGAAGAAGGAGAAGGAGAAGGTGAAGTCTGGAGGGCGAAGCAGAAGAAGCAGAAGAAGGAGAAGGTGAAGGTGAAGTCTGGAGGGTGAAGCAGAAGAAGCAGAAGAAGGAGAAGGAGAAGGTGAAGTCTGGAGGGTGAATCAGAAGAAGTAGGAGAAGGAGAAGGAGAAGGTGAAGTCAGGAGGGTGAAGCAGAAGAAGCAGAAGAAGGAGAAGGAGAAGGTGAAGTCTGGAGGGTGAAGCAGAAGAAGCAGAAGAAGGAGAAGGAGAAGGTGAAGTCTGGAGGGTGAAGCAGAAGAAGCAGAAGAAGGAGAAGGAGAAGGTGAAGTCAGGAGGCTGAATCAGAAGAAGGAGAAGAAGGAGAAGGAGAAGGTGAAGTCTGGAGGGTGAATCAGAAGAAGTAGAAGAAGGAGAAGGAGAAGGTGAAGTCTGGAGGGTGAATCAGAAGAAGTAGAAGAAGGAGAAGGAGAAGGTGAAGTCTGGAGGGTGAATCAGAAGAAGTAGAAGAAGGAGAAGGAGAAGGTGAAGTCTGGAGGGTGAATCAGAAGAAGCAGAAGAAGGAGAAGGAGAAGGTGAAGTCTGGAGGGTGAATCAGAAGAAGTAGAAGAAGGAGAAGGAGAAGGTGAAGTCTGGAGGGTGAAGCAGAAGAAGTAGAAGAAGGAGAAGGAGAAGGTGAAGTCAGGAGGGTGAATCAGAAGAAGTAGAAGAAGGAGAAGGAGAAGGTGAAGTCTGGAGGGTGAATCAGAAGAAGCAGAAGAAGGAGAAGGAGAAGGTGAAGTCTGGAGGGTGAATCAGAAGAAGCAAAAGATTGAGAAGGAGAAGATGAAGTCTGGAGAGTGAATCAGAAGAAGTAGAAGAAGGAGAAGGAGAAGTTGAGGTCTGGAGGGTGAATCAGAAGAAGCAGAAGAAGGAGAAGGAGAAGGTGAAGTCTGGAGGGTGAATCAGAAGAAGCAGAAGAAGGAGAAGGAGAAGGTGAAGTCTGGAGGGTGAATCAGAAGAAGCAGAAGAAGGAGAAGGAGAAGGTGAGGTCAGGAGGGTGAATCAGAAGAAGCAGAAGAAGGAGAAGGAGAAGGTGAAGTTAGGAGGGTGAATCTGAAGAAGCAGAAGAAGGAGAAGGAGAAGGTGAAGTCAGGGGGGTGAAGCAGAAGAGGTAGAAGAAGGAGAAGGAGAAGGTGAAGTCAGGAGGGTGAAGCAGAAGAAGCAGAAGAAGGAGAAGGAGAAGGTGAAGTCTGGAGGGCGCAGCAGAAGAAGCAGAAGAAGGAGAAGGAGAAGGTGAAGTCTGGAGGGTGAAGCAGAAGAAGCAGAAGAAGGAGAAGGAGAAGGTGAAGTCTGGAGGGTGAATCAGAAGATGTAGAAGAAGGAGAAGGAGATGGTGAAGTCAGGAGGGTGAAGCAGAAGAAGCAGAAGAAGGAGAAGGAGAAGGTGAAGTCTGGAGGGTGAAGTAGAAGAAACAGAAGAAGGAGAAGGAGAAGGTGAAGTCTGGAGGGCGAAGCAGAAGAAGCAGAAGAAGGAGAAGGTGAAGGTGAAGTCTGGAGGGTGAAGCAGAAGAAGCAGAAGAAGGAGAAGGAGAAGGTGAAGTCTGGAGGGTGAATCAGAAGAAGTAGAAGAAGGAGAAGGAGAAGGTGAAGTCAGGAGGGTGAAGCAGAAGAAGCAGAAGAAGGAGAAGGAGAAGGTGAAGTCTGGAGGGTGAAGCAGAAGAAGCAGAAGAAGGAGAAGGAGAAGGTGAAGTCTGGAGGGAGAAGCAGAAGAAGCAGAAGAAGGAGAAGGAGAAGGTGAAGTCAGGAGGGTGAATCAGAAGAAGTAGAAGAAGGAGAAGGAGAAGGTGAAGTCTGGAGGGGGAATCAGAAGAAGTAGAAGAAGGAGAAGGAGAAGGTGAAGTCTGGAGGGTGAATCAGAAGAAGTAGAAGAAGGAGAAGGAGAAGGTGAAGTCTGGAGGGTGAATCAGAAGAAGCAGAAGAAGGAGAAGGAGAAGGTGAAGTCTGGAGGGAGAAGCAGAAGAAGTAGAAGAAGGAGAAGGAGAAGGTGAAGTCTGGAGGGTGAATCAGAAGAAGCAGAAGAAGGAGAAGGAGAAGGTGAAGTTAGGAGGGTGACTCAGAAGAAGCAGAAGAAGTAGAATGAGAAGGTGAAGTCAGGGGGGTGAAGCAGAAGAAGTAGAAGAAGGAGAAGGAGAAGGTGAAGTCAGGAGGGTGAAGCAGAAGAAGCAGAAGAAGGAGAAGGAGAAGGTGAAGTCTGGAGGGCGCAGCAGAAGAAGCAGAAGAAGGAGAAGGAGAAGGTGAAGTCTGGAGGGAGAAGCAGAAGAAGCCGAAGAAGGAGAAGGAGAAGGTGAAGTCTGGAGGGTGAATCAGAAGAAGTAGAAGAAGGAGAAGGAGATGGTGAAGTCAGCAGGGTGAAGCAGAAGAAGCAGAAGAAGGAGAAGGAGAAGGTGAAGTCTGGAGGGTGATGCAGAAGAAACAGAAGAAGGAGAAGGAGAAGGTGAAGTCTGGAGGGCGAAGCAGAAGAAGCAGAAGAAGGAGAAGGTGAAGGTGAAGTCTGGAGGGTGAAGCAGAAGAAGCAGAAGAAGGAGAAGGTGAAGTCTGGAGGGTGAATCAGAAGAAGTAGAAGAAGGAGAAGGAGAAGGTGAAGTCAGGAGGGTGAAGCAGAAGAAGCAGAAGAAGGAGAAGGAGAAGGTGAAGTCTGGAGGGTGAAGCAGAAGAAGCAGAAGAAGGAGAAGGAGGAGGTGAAGTCTGGAGGGTGAAGCAGAAGAAGCAGAAGAAGGAGAAGGAGAAGGTGAAGTCAGGAGGGTGAATCAGAAGTAGAAGAAGGAGAAGGAGAAGGTGAAGTCTGGAGGGTGAATCAGAAGAAGTAGAAGAAGGAGAAGGAGAAGGTGAAGTCTGGAGGGTGAATCAGAAGAAGTAGAAGAAGGAGAAGGAGAAGGTGAAGTCTGGAGGGTGAATCAGAAGAAGTAGAAGAAGGAGAAGGAGAAGGTGAAGTCTGGAGGGTGAATCAGAAGAAGTAGAATAAGGAGAAGGAGAAGGTGAAGTCTGGAGGGTGAATCAGAAGAAGCAGAAGAAGGAGAAGGAGAAGGTGAAGTCTGGAGGGTGAATCAGAAGAAGTAGAAGAAGGGGAAGGAGAAGGTGTAGTCTGGAGGGTGAATCAGAAGAAGTAGACGAAGGAGAAGGAGAAGGTGAAGTCTGGAGGGTGAATCAGAAGAAGCAGAAGAAGGAGAAGGAGAAGGTGAAGTCAGGAGGGTGAATCAGAAGAAGCAGAAGAAGGGGAAGGAGAAGGTGAAGACTGGAGGGTGAATCAGAATAAGTAGAAGAAGGAGAAGGAGAAGGTGAAGTCTGGAGGGCGAATCAGAAGAAGCAGAAGAAGAAGAAGGAGAAGGTGAAGTCTGGAGGGTGAATCAGAAGAAGTAGAAGAAGGAGAAGGAGAAGGTGACGTCTGGAGGGTGAATCAGAAGAAGTAGAAGAAGGAGAAGGAGAAGGTGAAGTCTGGAGGATGAATCAGAAGAAGCAGAAGAAGGAGAAGGAGAAGGTGAAGTCTCTAGGGTGAATCAGAAGAAGTAGAAGAAGGGAAGGAGAAGGTGTAGTCTGGAGGGTGAATCAGAAGAAGTAGACGAAGGAGAAGGAGAAGGTGAAGTCTGGAGGGTGAATCAGAAGAAGCAGAAGAAGGAGAAGGAGAAGGTGAAGTCTGGAGGGTGAATCAGAAGAAGCAGAAGAAGGGGAAGGAGAAGGTGAAGACTGGAGGGTGAATCAGAATAAGTAGAAGAAGGAGAAGGAGATGGTGAAGTCTGGAGGGTGAATCAGAAGAAGTAGAAGAAGGAGAAGGAGAAGGCGAAGTCTGGAGGGTGAATCAGAAGAAGCAGAAGAAGGAGAAGGAGAAGGTGAGGTCTGGAGGGTGAATCAGAAGAAGCAGAAGAAGGAGAAGGAGAAGGTGGAGTCTGAAGGGTGAATCAGAAGAAGCAGAAGAAGAAGGAGATGGTGAAGTCTGGAGGGTGAATCAGAAGAAGCAGAAGAAGGAGAAGGAGAAGGTGAAGTCTGGAGGGTGAATCAGAAGAAGCAGAAGAAGGAGAAGGAGAAGGTGAAGTCTGGAGGGAGAATCAGAAGAAGTAGAAGAAGCAGAAGGAGAAGGTGAACTCTGGAGGGTGAATCAGAAGAAGTAGAAGAAGGAGAAGGAGAAGGTGAAGTCTGGAGGGTGAATCAGAAGAAGCAGAAGAAGGAGAAGGAGAAGGTGAAGTCTGGAGGGTGAATCAGAAGAAGCAGAAGAAGGAGAAGGAGAAGATGAAGTCTGGAGGGTGAATCAGAAGAAGGAGAAGAAGGAGAAGGAGAAGGTGAAGTCTGGAGGGTGAATCAGAAGAAGCAGAAGAAGGAGAAGGAGACGGTGAAGTCTGGAGGGTGAATCAAAAGAAGCAGAAGAAGGAGAAGGAGAAGGTGAAGTCTGGAGGGTGAATCAGAAGAAGTAGAAGAAGGAGAAGGAGAAGGTGAAGTCTGGAGGGTGAATCAGAAGAAGTAGAAGAAGGAGAAGGAGAAGGTGAAGTCTGGAGGGTGAATCAGAAGAAGTAGAAGAAGGAGAAGGAGAAGGTGAAGTCTGGAGGGTGAATCAGAAGAAGCAGAAGAAGGAGAAGGAGAAGGTGAAGTCTGGAGGGTGAATCAGAAGAAGTAGAAGAAGGAGAAGGAGAAGGTGAAGTCTGGAGGGTGAAGCAGAAGAAGTAGAAGAAGGAGAAGGAGAAGGTGAAGTCAGGAGGGTGAATCAGAAGAAGTAGAAGAAGGAGAAGGAGAAGGTGAAGTCTGGAGGGTGAATCAGAAGAAGCAGAAGAAGGAGAAGGAGAAGGTGAAGTCTGGAGGGTGAATCAGAAGAAGCAAAAGATTGAGAAGGAGAAGATGAAGTCTGGAGAGTGAATCAGAAGAAGTAGAAGAAGGAGAAGGAGAAGTTGAGGTCTGGAGGGTGAATCAGAAGAAGCAGAAGAAGGAGAAGGAGAAGGTGAAGTCTGGAGGGTGAATCAGAAGAAGCAGAAGAAGGAGAAGGAGAAGGTGAAGTCAGGAGGGTGAATCAGAAGAAGTAGAAGAAGGAGAAGGAGAAGGTGAAGTCTGGAGGGTGAATCAGAAGAAGTAGAAGAAGGAGAAGGAGAAGGTGAAGTCTGGAGGGTGAATCAGAAGAAGCAGAAGAAGGAGAAGGAGAAGGTGAAGTCTGGAGGGTGAATCAGAAGAAGTAGAAGAAGGAGAAGGAGAAGGTGAAGTCTGGAGGGTGAAGCAGAAGAAGTAGAAGAAGGAGAAGGAGAAGGTGAAGTCAGGAGGGTGAATCAGAAGAAGTAGAAGAAGGAGAAGGAGAAGGTGAAGTCTGGAGGGTGAATCAGAAGAAGCAGAAGAAGGAGAAGGAGAAGGTGAAGTCTGGAGGGTGAATCAGAAGAAGCAAAAGATTGAGAAGGAGAAGATGAAGTCTGGAGAGTGAATCAGAAGAAGTAGAAGAAGGAGAAGGAGAAGTTGAGGTCTGGAGGGTGAATCAGAAGAAGCAGAAGAAGGAGAAGGAGAAGGTGAAGTCTGGAGGGTGAATCAGAAGAAGCAGAAGAAGGAGAAGGAGAAGGTGAAGTCAGGAGGGTGAATCAGAAGAAGCAGAAGAAGGAGAAGGAGAAGGTGAAGTTAGGAGGGTGAATCTGAAGAAGCAGAAGAAGGAGAAGGAGAAGGTGAAGTCAGGGGGGTGAAGCAGAAGAAGTAGAAGAAGGAGAAGGAGAAGGTGAAGTCAGGAGGGTGAAGCAGAAGAAGCAGAAGGAGAAGGAGAAGGTGAAGTCTGGAGGGCGCAGCAGAAGAAGCAGAAGAAGGAGAAGGAGAAGGTGAAGTCTGGAGGGTGAAGCAGAAGAAGCAGAAGAAGGAGAAGGAGAAGGTGAAGTCTGGAGGGTGAATCAGAAGAAGTAGAAGAAGGAGAAGGAGATGGTGAAGTCAGGAGGGTGAAGCAGAAGAAGCAGAAGAAGGAGAAGGAGAAGGTGAAGTCTGGAGGGTGAAGCAGAAGAAACAGAAGAAGGAGAAGGAGAAGGTGAAGTCTGGAGGGCGAAGCAGAAGAAGCAGAAGAAGGAGAAGGTGAAGGTGAAGTCTGGAGGGTGAAGCAGAAGAAGCAGAAGAAGGAGAAGGAGAAGGTGAAGTCTGGAGGGTGAATCAGAAGAAGTAGGAGAAGGAGAAGGAGAAGGTGAAGTCAGGAGGGTGAAGCAGAAGAAGCAGAAGAAGGAGAAGGAGAAGGTGAAGTCTGGAGGGTGAAGCAGAAGAAGCAGAAGAAGGAGAAGGAGAAGGTGAAGTCTGGAGGGTGAAGCAGAAGAAGCAGAAGAAGGAGAAGGAGAAGGTGAAGTCAGGAGGCTGAATCAGAAGAAGGAGAAGAAGGAGAAGGAGAAGGTGAAGTCTGGAGGGTGAATCAGAAGAAGTAGAAGAAGGAGAAGGAGAAGGTGAAGTCTGGAGGGTGAATCAGAAGAAGTAGAAGAAGGAGAAGGAGAAGGTGAAGTCTGGAGGGTGAATCAGAAGAAGTAGAAGAAGGAGAAGGAGAAGGTGAAGTCTGGAGGGTGAATCAGAAGAAGCAGAAGAAGGAGAAGGAGAAGGTGAAGTCTGGAGGGTGAATCAGAAGAAGTAGAAGAAGGAGAAGGAGAAGGTGAAGTCTGGAGGGTGAAGCAGAAGAAGTAGAAGAAGGAGAAGGAGAAGGTGAAGTCAGGAGGGTGAATCAGAAGAAGTAGAAGAAGGAGAAGGAGAAGGTGAAGTCTGGAGGGTGAATCAGAAGAAGCAGAAGAAGGAGAAGGAGAAGGTGAAGTCTGGAGGGTGAATCAGAAGAAGCAAAAGATTGAGAAGGAGAAGATGAAGTCTGGAGAGTGAATCAGAAGAAGTAGAAGAAGGAGAAGGAGAAGTTGAGGTCTGGAGGGTGAATCAGAAGAAGCAGAAGAAGGAGAAGGAGAAGGTGAAGTCTGGAGGGTGAATCAGAAGAAGCAGAAGAAGGAGAAGGAGAAGGTGAAGTCTGGAGGGTGAATCAGAAGAAGCAGAAGAAGGAGAAGGAGAAGGTGAGGTCAGGAGGGTGAATCAGAAGAAGCAGAAGAAGGAGAAGGAGAAGGTGAAGTTAGGAGGGTGAATCTGAAGAAGCAGAAGAAGGAGAAGGAGAAGGTGAAGTCAGGGGGGTGAAGCAGAAGAAGTAGAAGAAGGAGAAGGAGAAGGTGAAGTCAGGAGGGTGAAGCAGAAGAAGCAGAAGAAGGAGAAGGAGAAGGTGAAGTCTGGAGGGCGCAGCAGAAGAAGCAGAAGAAGGAGAAGGAGAAGGTGAAGTCTGGAGGGTGAAGCAGAAGAAGCAGAAGAAGGAGAAGGAGAAGGTGAAGTCTGGAGGGTGAATCAGAAGATGTAGAAGAAGGAGAAGGAGATGGTGAAGTCAGGAGGGTGAAGCAGAAGAAGCAGAAGAAGGAGAAGGAGAAGGTGAAGTCTGGAGGGTGAAGTAGAAGAAACAGAAGAAGGAGAAGGAGAAGGTGAAGTCTGGAGGGCGAAGCAGAAGAAGCAGAAGAAGGAGAAGGTGAAGGTGAAGTCTGGAGGGTGAAGCAGAAGAAGCAGAAGAAGGAGAAGGAGAAGGTGAAGTCTGGAGGGTGAATCAGAAGAAGTAGAAGAAGGAGAAGGAGAAGGTGAAGTCAGGAGGGTGAAGCAGAAGAAGCAGAAGAAGGAGAAGGAGAAGGTGAAGTCTGGAGGGTGAAGCAGAAGAAGCAGAAGAAGGAGAAGGAGAAGGTGAAGTCTGGAGGGAGAAGCAGAAGAAGCAGAAGAAGGAGAAGGAGAAGGTGAAGTCAGGAGGGTGAATCAGAAGAAGTAGAAGAAGGAGAAGGAGAAGGTGAAGTCTGGAGGGGGAATCAGAAGAAGTAGAAGAAGGAGAAGGAGAAGGTGAAGTCTGGAGGGTGAATCAGAAGAAGTAGAAGAAGGAGAAGGAGAAGGTGAAGTCTGGAGGGTGAATCAGAAGAAGCAGAAGAAGGAGAAGGAGAAGGTGAAGTCTGGAGGGAGAAGCAGAAGAAGTAGAAGAAGGAGAAGGAGAAGGTGAAGTCTGGAGGGTGAATCAGAAGAAGCAGAAGAAGGAGAAGGAGAAGGTGAAGTTAGGAGGGTGACTCAGAAGAAGCAGAAGAAGTAGAATGAGAAGGTGAAGTCAGGGGGGTGAAGCAGAAGAAGTAGAAGAAGGAGAAGGAGAAGGTGAAGTCAGGAGGGTGAAGCAGAAGAAGCAGAAGAAGGAGAAGGAGAAGGTGAAGTCTGGAGGGCGCAGCAGAAGAAGCAGAAGAAGGAGAAGGAGAAGGTGAAGTCTGGAGGGAGAAGCAGAAGAAGCCGAAGAAGGAGAAGGAGAAGGTGAAGTCTGGAGGGTGAATCAGAAGAAGTAGAAGAAGGAGAAGGAGATGGTGAAGTCAGCAGGGTGAAGCAGAAGAAGCAGAAGAAGGAGAAGGAGAAGGTGAAGTCTGGAGGGTGATGCAGAAGAAACAGAAGAAGGAGAAGGAGAAGGTGAAGTCTGGAGGGCGAAGCAGAAGAAGCAGAAGAAGGAGAAGGTGAAGGTGAAGTCTGGAGGGTGAAGCAGAAGAAGCAGAAGAAGGAGAAGGTGAAGTCTGGAGGGTGAATCAGAAGAAGTAGAAGAAGGAGAAGGAGAAGGTGAAGTCAGGAGGGTGAAGCAGAAGAAGCAGAAGAAGGAGAAGGAGAAGGTGAAGTCTGGAGGGTGAAGCAGAAGAAGCAGAAGAAGGAGAAGGAGGAGGTGAAGTCTGGAGGGTGAAGCAGAAGAAGCAGAAGAAGGAGAAGGAGAAGGTGAAGTCAGGAGGGTGAATCAGAAGTAGAAGAAGGAGAAGGAGAAGGTGAAGTCTGGAGGGTGAATCAGAAGAAGTAGAAGAAGGAGAAGGAGAAGGTGAAGTCTGGAGGGTGAATCAGAAGAAGTAGAAGAAGGAGAAGGAGAAGGTGAAGTCTGGAGGGTGAATCAGAAGAAGTAGAAGAAGGAGAAGGAGAAGGTGAAGTCTGGAGGGTGAATCAGAAGAAGTAGAATAAGGAGAAGGAGAAGGTGAAGTCTGGAGGGTGAATCAGAAGAAGCAGAAGAAGGAGAAGGAGAAGGTGAAGTCTGGAGGGTGAATCAGAAGAAGTAGAAGAAGGGGAAGGAGAAGGTGTAGTCTGGAGGGTGAATCAGAAGAAGTAGACGAAGGAGAAGGAGAAGGTGAAGTCTGGAGGGTGAATCAGAAGAAGCAGAAGAAGGAGAAGGAGAAGGTGAAGTCAGGAGGGTGAATCAGAAGAAGCAGAAGAAGGGGAAGGAGAAGGTGAAGACTGGAGGGTGAATCAGAATAAGTAGAAGAAGGAGAAGGAGAAGGTGAAGTCTGGAGGGCGAATCAGAAGAAGCAGAAGAAGAAGAAGGAGAAGGTGAAGTCTGGAGGGTGAATCAGAAGAAGTAGAAGAAGGAGAAGGAGAAGGTGACGTCTGGAGGGTGAATCAGAAGAAGTAGAAGAAGGAGAAGGAGAAGGTGAAGTCTGGAGGATGAATCAGAAGAAGCAGAAGAAGGAGAAGGAGAAGGTGAAGTCTCTAGGGTGAATCAGAAGAAGTAGAAGAAGGGAAGGAGAAGGTGTAGTCTGGAGGGTGAATCAGAAGAAGTAGACGAAGGAGAAGGAGAAGGTGAAGTCTGGAGGGTGAATCAGAAGAAGCAGAAGAAGGAGAAGGAGAAGGTGAAGTCTGGAGGGTGAATCAGAAGAAGCAGAAGAAGGGGAAGGAGAAGGTGAAGACTGGAGGGTGAATCAGAATAAGTAGAAGAAGGAGAAGGAGATGGTGAAGTCTGGAGGGTGAATCAGAAGAAGTAGAAGAAGGAGAAGGAGAAGGCGAAGTCTGGAGGGTGAATCAGAAGAAGCAGAAGAAGGAGAAGGAGAAGGTGAAGTCTGGAGGGTGAATCAGAAGAAGCAGAAGAAGGAGAAGGAGATGATGAAGTCTGGAGGGTGAATCAGAAGAAGTAGAAGAAGGAGAAGGAGAAGGTGAGGTCTGGAGGGTGAATCAGAAGAAGCAGAAGAAGGAGAAGGAGAAGGTGGAGTCTGAAGGGTGAATCAGAAGAAGCAGAAGAAGAAGGAGATGGTGAAGTCTGGAGGGTGAATCAGAAGAAGCAGAAGAAGGAGAAGGAGAAGGTGAAGTCTGGAGGGTGAATCAGAAGAAGCAGAAGAAGGAGAAGGAGAAGGTGAAGTCTGGAGGGAGAATCAGAAGAAGTAGAAGAAGCAGAAGGAGAAGGTGAACTCTGGAGGGTGAATCAGAAGAAGTAGAAGAAGGAGAAGGAGAAGGTGAAGTCTGGAGGGTGAATCAGAAGAAGCAGAAGAAGGAGAAGGAGAAGGTGAAGTCTGGAGGGTGAATCAGAAGAAGCAGAAGAAGGAGAAGGAGAAGATGAAGTCTGGAGGGTGAATCAGAAGAAGGAGAAGAAGGAGAAGGAGAAGGTGAAGTCTGGAGGGTGAATCAGAAGAAGCAGAAGAAGGAGAAGGAGACGGTGAAGTCTGGAGGGTGAATCAAAAGAAGCAGAAGAAGGAGAAGGAGGAGGTGAAGTCTGGAGGGTGAATCAGAAGAAGCAGAATAAGGAGAAGGAGAAGGTGAAGTCTGGAGGGTGAATCAGGAGTAGCAGAAGAAGGAGAAGGAGAAGGTGAAGTCTGGAGGGTGAATCAGAAGAAGTAGAAGAAGGAGAAGGAGAAGGTGAAGTCTGGAGGGTGAAGCAGAAGAAGTAGAAGAAGGAGAAGGTGAAGTCAGGAGGGTGAATCAGAAGAAGTAGAAGAAGGAGAAGGAGAAGGTGAAGTCTGGAGGGTGAATCAGAAGAAGCAGAAGAAGGAGAAGGAGAAGGTGAAGTCTGGAGGGTGAATCAGAAGAAGCAAAAGATTGAGAAGGAGAAGATGAAGTCTGGAGAGTGAATCAGAAGAAGTAGAAGAAGGAGAAGGAGAAGGTGAGGTCTGGAGGGTGAATCAGAAGAAGCAGAAGAAGGAGAAGGAGAAGGTGAAGTCTGGAGGGTGAATCAGAAGAAGCAGAAGAAGGAGAAGGAGAAGGTGAAGTCTGGAGGGTGAATCAGAAGAAGCAGAAGAAGGAGAAGGAGAAGGTGAAGTCAGGAGGGTGAATCAGAAGAAGCAGAAGAAGGAGAAGGAGAAGGTGAAGTTAGGAGGGTGAATCAGAAGAAGCAGAAGAAGGAGAAGGAGAAGGTGAAGTCAGGGGGGTGAAGCAGAAGAAGTAGAAGAAGGAGAAGGAGAAGGTGAAGTCAGGAGGGTGAAGCAGAAGATGCAGAAGAAGGAGAAGGAGAAGGTGAAGTCTGGAGGGCGCAGCAGAAGAAGCAGAAGAAGGAGAAGGAGAAGGTGAAGTCTGGAGGGTGAAGCAGAAGAAACAGAAGAAGGAGAAGGAGAAGGTGAAGTCTGGAGGGCGAAGCAGAAGAAGCAGAAGAAGGAGAAGGTGAAGTCTGGAGGGTGAAGCAGAAGAAGCAGAAGAAGGAGAAGGAGAAGGTGAAGTCTGGAGGGTGAATCAGAAGAAGTAGAAGAAGGAGAAGGAGAAGGTGAAGTCAGGAGGGTGAAGCAGAAGAAGCAGAAGAAGGAGAAGGAGAAGGTGAAGTCTGGAGGGTGAAGCAGAAGAAGCAGAAGAAGGAGAAGGAGAAGGTGAAGTCTGGAGGGTGAAGCAGAAGAAGCAGAAGAAGGAGAAGGAGAAGGTGAAGTCAGGAGGGTGAATCAGAAGAAGTAGAAGAAGGAGAAGGAGAAGGTGAAGTCTGAAGGGTGAATCAGAAGAAGTAGAAGAAGGAGAAGGAGAAGGTGAAGTCTGGAGGGTGAATCAGATGAAGTAGAAGAAGGAGAAGGAGAAGGTGAAGTCTGGAGGGTGAATCAGAAGAAGCAGAAGAAGGAGAAGGAGAAGGTGAAGTCTGGAGGGAGAAGCAGAAGAAGTAGAAGAAGGAGAAGGAGAAGGTGAAGTCTGGAGGGTGAATCAGAAGAAGCAGAAGAAGGAGAAGGAGAAGGTGAAGTTAGGAGGGTGAATCAGAAGAAGCAGAAGAAGGAGAAGGAGAAGGTGAAGTCAGGGGGGTGAAGCAGAAGAAGTAGAAGAAGGAGAAGGAGAAGGTGAAGTCAGGAGGGTGAAGCAGAAGATGCAGAAGAAGTTGAAGGAGAAGTTGAAGTCTGGAGGGTGCAGCAGAAGAAGCAGAAGAAGGAGAAGGAGAAGGTGAAGTCTGGAGGGTGAAGCAGAAGAAGCAGAAGAAGGAGAAGGAGAAGGTGAAGTCTGGAGGGTGAATCAGAAGAAGTAGAAGAAGGAGAAGGAGATGGTGAAGTCAGGAGGGTGAAGCAGAAGAAGCAGAAGAAGGAGAAGGAGAAGGTGAAGTCTGGAGGGTGAAGCAGAAGAAACAGAAGAAGGAGAAGGAGAAGGTGAAGTCTGGAGGGCGAAGCAGAAGAAGCAGAAGAAGGAGAAGGTGAAGGTGAAGTCTGGAGGGTGAAGCAGAAGAAGCAGAAGAAGGAGAAGGAGAAGGTGAAGACTGGAGGGTGAATCAGAAGAAGTAGAAGAAGGAGAAGGAGAAGGTGAAGTCAGGAGAGTGAAGCAGAAGAAGCAGAAGAAGGAGAAGGAGAAGGTGAAGTCTGGAGGGTGAAGCAGAAGAAGCAGAAGAAGGAGAAGGAGAAGGTGAAGTCTGGAGGGTGAAGCAGAAGAAGCAGAAGAAGGAGAAGGAGAAGGTGAAGTCAGGAGGGTGAATCAGAAGTAAAAGAAGGAGAAGGAGAAGGTGAAGTCTGGAGGGTGAATCAGAAGAAGTAGAAGAAGGAGAAGGAGAAGGTGAAGTCTGGAGGGTGAATCAGAAGAAGCAGAAGAAGGAGAAGGAGAAGATGAAGTCTGGAGGGTGAATCAGAAGAAGTAGAAGAAGGAGAAGGAGAAGGTGAAGTCTGGAGGGTGAATCAGAAGAAGCAGAAGAAGGAGAAGGAGACGGTGAAGTCTGGAGGGTGAATCAAAAGAAGCAGAAGAAGGAGAAGGAGAAGGTGAAGTCTGGAGGGTGAATCAGAAGAAGCAGAATAAGGAGAAGGAGAAGGTGAAGTCTGGAGGGTGAATCAGGAGAAGCAGAAGAAGGAGAAGGAGAAGGTGAAGTCTGGAGGGTGAATCAGAAGAAGTAGAAGAAGGAGAAGGAGAAGGTGAAGTGTGGAGGGTGAAGCAGAAGAAGTAGAAGAAGGAGAAGGAGAAGGTGAAGTCAGGAGGGTGAATCAGAAGAAGTAGAAGAAGGAGAAGGAGAAGGTGAAGTCTGGAAGGTGAATCAGAAGAAGCAGAAGAAGGAGAAGGAGAAGGTGAAGTCTGGAGGGTGAATCAGAAGAAGCAAAAGATTGAGAAGGAGAAGATGAAGTCTGGAGAGTGAATCAGAAGAAGTAGAAGAAGGAGAAGGAGAAGGTGAGGTCTGGAGGGTGAATCAGAAGAAGCAGAAGAAGGAGAAGGAGAAGGTGAAGTCTGGAGGGTGAATCAGAAGAAGCAGAAGAAGGAGAAAGAGAAGGTGAAGTCTGGAGGGTGAATCAGAAGAAGCAGAAGAAGGAGAAGGAGAAGGTGAAGTCAGGAGGGTGAATCAGAAGAAGCAGAAGAAGGAGAAGTAGAAGGTGAAGTTAGGAGGGTGAATCAGAAGAAGCAGAAGAAGGAGAAGGAGAAGGTGAAGTCAGGGGGGTGAAGCAGAAGAAGTAGAAGAAGGAGAAGGAGAAGGTGAAGTCAGGAGGGTGAAGCAGAAGAAGCAGAAGAAGGAGAAGGAGAAGGTGAAGTCTGGAGGGCGCAGCAGAAGAAGCAGAAGAAGGAGAAGGAGAAGGTGAAGTCTGGAGGGTGAAGCAGAAGAAACAGAAGAAGGAGAAGGAGAAGGTGAAGTCTGGAGGGCGAAGCAGAAGAAGCAGAAGAAGGAGAAGGTGAAGGTGAAGTCTGGAGGGTGAAGCAGAAGAAGCAGAAGAAGGAGAAGGAGAAGGTGAAGTCTGGAGGGTGAATCAGAAGAAGTAGAAGAAGGTGAAGTCAGGAGGGTGCAGCAGAAGAAGCAGAAGAAGGAGAAGGAGAAGGTGAAGTCTGGAGGGTGAAGCAGAAGAAGCAGAAGAATTAGAAGGAGAAGGTGAAGTCTGGAGGGTGAAGCAGAAGAAGCAGAAGAAGGAGAAGGAGAAGGTGAAGTCAGGAGGGTGAATCAGAAGAAGTAGAAGAAGGAGAAGGAGAAGGTGAAGTCTGGAGGGTGAATCAGAAGAAGTAGAAGAAGGAGAAGGAGAAGGTGAAGTCTGGAGGGTGAATCAGATGAAGTAGAAGAAGGAGAAGGAGAAGGTGAAGTCTGGAGGTTGTATCAGAAGAAGCAGAAGAAGGAGAAGGAGAAGGTGAAGTCTGGAGGGAGAAGCAGAAGAAGTAGAAGAAGGAGAAGGAGAAGGTGAAGTCTGGAGGGTGAATCAGAAGAAGCAGAAGAAGGAGAAGGAGAAGGTGAAGTTAGGAGGGTGAATCAGAAGAAGCAGAAGAAGGAGAAGGAGAAGGTGAAGTCTGGAGGGTGAAGCAGAAGAAGCAGAAGAAGGAGAAGGAGAAGGTGAAGTCAGGAGGGTGAATCAGAATTAAAAGAAGGAGAAGGAGAAGGTGAAGTCTGGAGGGTGAATCAGAAGAAGTAGAAGAAGGAGAAGGAGAAGGTGAAGTCTGGAGGGTGAATCAGAAGAAGCAGAAGAAGGAGAAGGAGAAGATGAAGTCTGGAGGGTGAATCAGAAGAAGTAGAAGAAGGAGAAGGAGAAGGTGAAGTCTGGAGGGTGAATCAGAAGAAGCAGAAGAAGGAGAAGGAGACGGTGAAGTCTGGAGGGTGAATCAAAAGAAGCAGAAGAAGGAGAAGGAGAAGGTGAAGTCTGGAGGGTGAATCAGAAGAAGCAGAATAAGGAGAAGGAGAAGGTGAAGTCTGGAGGGTGAATCAGGAGAAGCAGTAGAAGGAGAAGGAGAAGGTGAAGTCTGGAGGGTGAATCAGAAGAAGTAGAAGAAGGAGAAGGTGAAGTGTGGAGGGTGAAGCAGAAGAAGTAGAAGAAGGAGAAAGAGAAGGTGAAGTCAGGAGGGTGAATCAGAAGAAGTAGAAGAAGGAGAAGGAGAAGGTGAAGTCTGGAAGGTGAATCAGAAGAAGCAGAAGAAGGAGAAGGAGAAGGTGAAGTCTGGAGGGTGAATCAGAAGAAGCAAAAGATTGAGAAGGAGAAGATGAAGTCTGGAGAGTGAATCAGAAGAAGTAGAAGAAGGAGAAGGAGAAGGTGAGGTCTGGAGGGTGAATCAGAAGAAGCAGAAGAAGGAGAAGGAGAAGGTGAAGTCTGGAGGGTGAATCAGAAGAAGCAGAAGAAGGAGAAGGAGAAGGTGAAGTCTGGAGGGTGAATCAGAAGAAGCAGAAGAAGGAGAAGGAGAAGGTGAAGTCAGGAGGGTGAATCAGAAGAAGCAGAAGAAGGAGAAGTAGAAGGTGAAGTTAGGAGGGTGAATCAGAAGAAGCAGAAGAAGGAGAAGGAGAAGGTGAAGTCAGGGGGGTGAAGCAGAAGAAGTAGAAGAAGGAGAAGGAGAAGGTGAAGTCAGGAGGGTGAAGCAGAAGAAGCAGAAGAAGGAGAAGGAGAAGGTGAAGTCTGGAGGGCGCAGCAGAAGAAGCAGAAGAAGGAGAAGGAGAAGGTGAAGTCTGGAGGGTGAAGCAGAAGAAACAGAAGAAGGAGAAGGAGAAGGTGAAGTCTGGAGGGCGAAGCAGAAGAAGCAGAAGAAGGAGAAGGTGAAGGTGAAGTCTGGAGGGTGAAGCAGAAGAAGCAGAAGAAGGAGAAGGAGAAGGTGAAGTCTGGAGGGTGAATCAGAAGAAGTAGAAGAAGGAGAAGGAGAAGGTGAAGTCAGGAGGGTGAAGCAGAAGAAGCAGAAGAAGGAGAAGGAGAAGGTGAAGTCTGGAGGGTGAAGCAGAAGAAGCAGAAGAATTAGAAGGAGAAGGTGAAGTCTGGAGGGTGAAGCAGAAGAAGCAGAAGAAGGAGAAGGAGAAGGTGAAGTCAGGAGGGTGAATCAGAAGAAGTAGAAGAAGGAGAAGGAGAAGGTGAAGTCTGGAGGGTGAATCAGAAGAAGTAGAAGAAGGAGAAGGAGAAGGTGAAGTCTGGAGGGTGAATCAGATGAAGTAGAAGAAGGAGAAGGAGAAGGTGAAGTCTGGAGGTTGTATCAGAAGAAGCAGAAGAAGGAGAAGGAGAAGGTGAAGTCTGGAGGGAGAAGCAGAAGAAGTAGAAGAAGGAGAAGGAGAAGGTGAAGTCTGGAGGGTGAATCAGAAGAAGCAGAAGAAGGAGAAGGAGAAGGTGAAGTTAGGAGGGTGAATCAGAAGAAGCAGAAGAAGGAGAAGGAGAAGATGAAGTCTGGAGGGTGAATCAGAAGAAGCAGAAGAAGGAGAAGGAGAAGGTGAAGTCTGGAGGGAGAAGCAGAAGAAGTAGAAGAAGGAGAAGGAGAAGGTGAAGTCTGGAGGGTGAATCAGAAGAAGCAGAAGAAGGAGAAGGAGAAGGTGAAGTTAGGAGGGTGAATCAGAAGAAGCAGAAGAAGGAGAAGGAGAAGGTGAAGTCTGGAGGGTGAAGCAGAAGAAGCAGAAGAAGGAGAAGGAGAAGGTGAAGTCTGGAGGGTGAATCAGAAGAAGTAGAAGAAGGAGAAGGAGAAGGTGAAGTCAGGAGAGTGAAGCAGAAGAAGCAGAAGAAGGAGAAGGAGAAGGTGAAGTCTGGAGGGTGAAGCAGAAGAAGCAAAAGAAGGAGAAGGAGAAGGTGAAGTCTGGAGGGTGAAGCAGAAGAAGCAGAAGAAGGAGAAGGAGAAGGTGAAGTCAGGAGGGTGAATCAGAAGTAAAAGAAGGAGAAGGAGAAGGTGAAGTCTGGAGGGTGAATCAGAAGAAGTAGAAGAAGGAGAAGGAGAAGGTGAAGTCTGGAGGGTGAATCAGAAGAAGTAGAAGAAGGAGAAGGAGAAGGTGAAGTCTGGAGGGTGAATCAGAAGAAGCAGAAGAAGGAGAAGGAGAAGGTGATGTCTGGAGGGAGAAGCAGAAGAAGTAGAAGAAGGAGAAGGAGAAGGTGAAGTCTGGAGGGTGAATCAGAAGAAGTAGAAGAAGGAGAAGGAGAAGGTGAAGTCTGGAGGGTGAATCAGAAGAAGTAGAAGAAGGAGATGGAGAAGGTGAAGTCTGGAGGGTGAATCAGAAGAAGCAGAAGAAGGAGAAGGAGAAGTTGAAGTCTGGAGGGTGAATCAGGAGAAGTAGAAGAAGGAGAAGGAGAAGGTGTAGTCTGGAGAGTGAATCAGGAGAAGTAGACGAAGGAGAAGGAGAAGGTGAAGTCTGGAGGGTGAATCAGAAGAAGTCTAAGAAGGAGAAGGAGAAGGTGTAGTCTGGAGGGTGAATCAGAAGATGTAGACGAAGAAGAAGGAGAAGGTGAAGTCTGGAGGGTGAATCAGAAGAAGCAGAAGAAGGAGAAGGAGAAGGTGAAGTCTGGAGGGTGAATCAGAAGAAGCAGAAGAAGGAGAAGGAGAAGGTGAAGTCTGGAGGGTGGATCAGAAGAAGCAGAAGAAGTAGAAGGAGAAGGTGAAGTCTGGAGGGTGAATCAGAAGAAGTAGAAGAAGGAGAAGGAGAAGGTGATGTCTGGAGGGGGAATCAGAAGAAGCAGAAGAAGGAGCAGGAGAAGGTGAAGTCAGGAGGGTGAATCAGAAGAAGCAGAAGAAGGAGAAGGAGAAGGTGAAGTCTGGAGGGTGAATCAGAAGAAGCAGAAGAAGGAGAAGGAGAAGGTGAAGTCTGGAGGGTGAATCAGAAGAAGCAGAAGAAGGAGAAGGAGAAGATGAAGTCTGGAGGGTGAATCAGAAGAAGTAGAAGAAGGAGAAGGAGAAGGTGAAGTCTGGAGGGTGAATCAGAAGAAGCAGAAGAAGGAGAAGTAGAAGGTGAAGTCTGGAGGGTGAATCAGAAGAAGCAGAAGAAGGAGAAGGAGAAGGTGAAGTCTGGAGGGTGAATCAGAAGAAGTAGAAGAAGGAGAAGGAGAAGGTGAAGTCTGGAGGGTGAATCAGAAGAAGTAGAAGAAGGAGAAGGAGAAGGTGAAGTCTGGATGGTGAATCAGAAGAAGCAGAAGAAGGAGAAGGAGAAGGTGAAGTCTGGAGGGAGAAGCAGAAGAAGTAGAAGAAGGAGAAGGAGAAGGTGAAGTCTGGAGGGTGAATCAGAAGGAGCAGAAGAAGGAGAAGGAGAAGGTGAAGTTAGGAGGGTGAATCAGAAGAAGCAGAAAAAGGAGAAGGAGAAGGTGAAGTCAGGGGGGTGAAGCAGAAGAAGTAGAAGAAGGAGAAGGAGAAGGTGAAGTCAGGAGGGTGAAGCAGAAGAAGCAGAAGAAGGAGAAGGAGAAGGTGAAGTCTGGAGGGCGCAGCAGAAGAAGCAGAAGAAGGAGAAGGTGAAGTCTGGAGGGTGAAGCAGAAGAAGCAGAAGAAGGAGAAGGAGAAGGTGAAGTCTGGAGGGTGAATCAGAAGAAGTAGAAGAAGGAGAAGGAGAAGGTGAAGTCAGGAGGGTGAAGCAGAAGAAGCAGAAGAAGGAGAAGGAGAAGGTGAAGTCTGGAGGGTGAAGCAGAAGAAACAGAAGAAGGAGAAGGAGAAGGTGAAGTCTGGAGGGCGAAGCAGAAGAAGCAGAAGAAGGAGAAGGTGAAGGTGAAGTCTGGAGGGTGAAGCAGAAGAAGCAGAAGAAGGAGAAGGAGAATTTGAAGTCTGGAGGGTGAATCAGAAGAAGTAGAAGAAGGAGAAGGAGAAGGTGAAGTCAGGAGGGTGAAGCAGAAGAAGCAGAAGAAGGAGAAGGAGAAGGTGAAGTCTGGAGGGTGAAGCAGAAGAAGCAGAAGAAGGAGAAGGAGAAGGTGAAGTCTGGAGGGTGAAGCAGAAGAAGCAGAAGAAGGAGAAGGAGAAGGTGAAGTCTGGAGGGTGAAGCAGAAGAAGCAGAAGAAGGAGAAGGAGAAGGTGAAGACTGGAGGGTGAATCAGAAGAAGTAGAAGAAGGAGAAGGAGAAGGTGTAGTCTGGAGGGTGAATTAGCAGAAGTAGAAGAAGGAGAAGGAGAAGGTGAAGTCTGGAGGGTGAAGCAGAAGAAGCAGAAGAAGGAGAAGGAGAAGGTGAAGTCTGGATGGTGAATCGGATGAAGTCGAAGAAGGAGAAGGAGAAGGTGAAGTCAGGAGGGTGAAGCAGAAGAAGCAGAAGAAGGAGAAGGTGAAGTCTGGAGGGTGAAGCAGAAGAAGCAGAAGAAGGAGAAGGAGAAGGTGAAGTCTGGAGGGTGAAGCACAAGAAGCAGAAGAAGGAGAAGGAGAAGGTGAAGTCAGGAGGGTGAATCAGAAGAAGTAGAAGAAGGAGAAGGAGAAGGTGAAGTCTGGAGGGTGAATCAGAAGAAGTAGAAGAAGGAGAAGGAGAAGGTGTAGTCTGGAGGGTGAATCAGAAGAAGTAGACGAAGGGGAAGGAGAAGGTGAAGTCTGGAGGGTGAATCAGAAGAAGCAGAAGAAGGAGAAGGAGAAGGTGAAGTCTGGAGGGTGAATCAGAAGAAGTAGAAGAAGGAGAAGGAGAAGGTGAAGTCTGGAGCGTGAATCAGAAGAAGCAGAAGAAGGAAAAGGAGAAGATGAAGTCTGGAGAGTGAATCAGAAGAAGCAGAAGAAGGAGAAGGAGAAGATGAAGTCTGGAGGGTGAATCAGAAGAAGCAGAAGAAGGAGAAGGAGAAGGTGAAGTCTGGAGGGTGAATCAGAAGAAGCAGAAGAAGGAGAAGGAGAAGGTGAAGTCTGGAGGGTGAATCAGAAGAAGCAGAAGAAGGAGAAGGAGAAGGTGAAGTCTGGAGGGTGAAGGAGAAGGTGAAGTCTGGAGTGTGAAGCAGAAGAAGTAGAAGAAGGAGAAGGAGAAGGTGAAGTAAGGAGGGTGAATCAGAAGAAGTAGAAGAAGGAGAAGGAGAAGGTGAAGTCAGGAGGGTGAATCAGAAGAAGCAGAAGAAGGAGAAGGAGAAGGTGAAGTCTGGAGGGTGAATCGGAAGAATCAGAAGAAGGAGAAGGAGAAGGTGAAGTCTGGAGGTTGAATCAGAAGAAGCAGAAGAAAGAGAAGGAGAAGGTGAAGTCTGGAGGGTGAAGCAGAAGAAGCAGAAGAAGGAGAAGGAGAAGGTGAAGACTGGAGGGTGAATCAGAAGAAGTAGAAGAAGGAGAAGGAGACGGTGTAGTCTGGAGGGTGAATTAGCAGAAGTAGAAGAAGGAGAAGGAGAAGGTGAAGTCTGGAGGGTGAAGCAGAAGAAGCAGAAGAAGGAGAAGGAGAAGGTGAAGTCTGGATGGTGAATCGGATGAAGTCGAAGAAGGAGAAGGAGAAGGTGAAGTCAGGAGGGTGAAGCAGAAGAAGCAGAAGAAGGAGAAGGTGAAGTCTGGAGGGTGAAGCAGAAGAAGCAGAAGAAGGAGAAGGAGAAGGTGAAGTCTGGAGGGTGAAGCACAAGAAGCAGAAGAAGGAGAAGGAGAAGGTGAAGTCAGGAGGGTGAATCAGAAGAAGTAGAAGAAGGAGAAGGAGAAGGTGAAGTCTGGAGGGTGAATCAGAAGAAGTAGAAGAAGGAGAAGGAGAAGGTGTAGTCTGGAGGGTGAATCAGAAGAAGTAGACGAAGGAGAAGGAGAAGGTGAAGTCTGGAGGGTGAATCAGAAGAAGCAGAAGAAGGAGAAGGAGAAGGTGAAGTCTGGAGGGTGAATCAGAAGAAGTAGAAGAAGGAGAAGGAGAAGGTGAAGTCTGGAGCGTGAATCAGAAGAAGCAGAAGAAGGAGAAGGAGAAGGTGAAGTCTGGAGGGTGAATCAGAAGAAGCAGAAGAAGGAGAAGGAGAAGGTGAAGTCTGGAGGGTGAATCAGAAGAAGGAGAAGAAGGAGAAGGAGAAGGTGAAGTCTGGAGGGTGAATCAGAAGAAGCAGAAGAAGGAGAAGGAGAAGGTGAAGTCTGGAGGGTGAATCAGAAGAAGTAGAAGAAGGAGAAGGAGAAGGTGAAGTCTGGAGTGTGAATCAGAAGAAGCAGAAGAAGGAGAAGGAGAAGGTGAAGTCAGGAGGGTGAATCAGAAGAAGCAGAAGAAGGAGAAGGAGAAGGTGAAGTCTGGAGGGTGAATCAGAAGAAGCAGAAGAAGGAGAAGGAGAAGGTGAAGACTGGAGGGTGAATCAGAAGAAGTAGAAAAAGGAGAAGTAGAAGGTGAAGTCTGGAGGGTGGATCAGAAGAAGTAGAAGAAGGAGAAGGAGAAGGCGAATTCTGGAAGGTGAATCAGAAGAAGCAGAAGAAGGAGAAGGAGAAGGTGAAGTCTGGAGGGTGAATCAGAAGAAGCAGAAGAAGGAGAAGGAGAAGATGAAGTCTGGAGGGTGAATCACAAGAAGTAGAAGAAGGAGAAGGAGAAGGTGAGGTCTGGAGGGTGAATCAGAAGAAGCAGAAGAAGGAGAAGGAGAAGGTGAAGTCTGGAGGGTGAATCAGAAGAAGCAGAAGAAGGAGAAGGAGAAGGTGAAGTCTGGAGGGTGAATCCGAAGAAGTAGAAGAAGGAGAAGAAGAAGGTGAAGTCTGGAGGGTGAATCAGAAGAAGTCGAAGAAGGAGAAGGAGAACGTGATGTCTGGAGGGTGAATCAGAAGAAGCAGAAGAAGGAGAAGGAGAAGGTGAAGTCTGGAGGGTGAATCAGAAGAAGCAGAAGAAGGAGAAGGAGAAGATGAAGTCTGGAGGGTGAATCAGAAGAAGTAGAAGAAGGAGAAGGAGAAGGTGAAGTCTGGAGGGTGAATCAGAAGAAGCAGAAGAAGGAGAAGGAGAAGGTGAAGTCTGGAGGGTGAATCAGAAGAAGCAGAAGAAGGAGAAGGAGAAGGTGAAGTCTGGAGGGTGAATCAGAAGAAGCAGAATAAGGAGAAGGAGAAGGTGAAGTCTGGAGGTTGAATCAGAAGAAGCAGTAGAAGGAGAAGGAGAAGGTGAAGTCTGGAGGGTGAATCAGAAGAAGTAGAAGAAGGAGAAGGAGAAGGTGAAGTCTGGAGGGTGAAGCAGAAAACGTAGAAGAAGGAGAAGGAGAAGGTGAAGTCAGGAGGGTGAATCAGAAGAAGTAGAAGAAGGAGAAGGAGAAGGTGAAGTCTGAAGGGTGAATCTGAAGAATCAGAAGAAGGAGAAGGAGAAGGTGAAGTCTGGAGGGTGAATCAGAAGAAGCAGAAGAAAGAGAAGGAGAAGGTGAAGTCTGGAGGGTGAAGCAGAAGAAGCAGAAGAAGGAGAAGGGGAAGGTGAAGACTGGAGGGTGAATCAGAAGAAGTAGAAGAAGGAGAAGGAGAAGGTGAAGTCTGGAGGGTGAATCAGAAGAAGTAGAAGAAGGAGAAGGAGAAGGTGAAGTCTGGAGGGTGAATCAGAAGAAGCAGAAGAAGGAGAAGGAGAAGGTGAAGTCTGGAGGGTGAATCAGAAGAAACAGAAGAAGGAGAAGGAGAAGATGAAGTCTGGAGGGTGAATCAGAAGAAGTTTAAGAAGGAGAAGGAGAAGGTGAAGTCAGGAGGGTGAAGCAGAAGAAGCAGAAAAAGGAGAAGGAGAAGGTGAAGTCTGGAGGGTGAAGCAGAAGAAGCAGAAGAAGGAGAAGGAGAAGGTGAAGTCTGGAGGGCGAAGCAGAAGAAGCAGAAGAAGGAGAAGGAGAAGGTGAAGTCTGGAGGGTGAAGCAGAAGAAGCAGAAGAAGGAGAAGGAGAAGGTGAAGTCTGGAGGGTGAATCAGAAGAAGCAGAAGAAGGAGATGGAGAAGATGAAGTCTGGAGGGTGAATCAGAAGAAGTAGAAGAAGGAGAAGGAGAAGGTGAAGTCTGGAGGGTGAATCAGAAGAAGCAGAAGAAGGAGAAGGAGAAGGTGAAGTCTGGAGGGTGAATCAGAAGAAGCAGAAGAAGGAGAAGGAGAAGGTGAAGTCTGGAGGGTGAATCAGAAGAAGCAGAATAAGGAGAAGGAGAAGGTGAAGTCTGGAGGTTGAATCAGAAGAAGCAGAAGAAGGAGAAGGAGAAGGTGAAGTCTGGAGGGTGAATCAGAAGAAGTAGAAGAAGGAGAAGGAGAAGGTGAAGTCTGGAGGGTGAAGCAGAAAACGTAGAAGAAGGAGAAGGAGAAGGTGAAGTCAGGAGGGTGAATCAGAAGAAGTAGAAGAAGGAGAAGGAGAAGGTGAAGTCTGAAGCGTGAATCTGAAGAATCAGAAGAAGGAGAAGGAGAAGGTGAAGTCTGGAGGGTGAATCAGAAGAAGCAGAAGAAAGAGAAGGAGAAGGTGAAGTCTGGAGGGTGAAGCAGAAGAAGCAGAAGAAGGAGAAGGGGAAGGTGAAGACTGGAGGGTGAATCAGAAGAAGTAGAAGAAGGAGAAGGAGAAGGTGAAGTCTGGAGGGTGAATCAGAAGAAGTAGAAGAAGGAGAAGGAGAAGGTGAAGTCTGGAGGGTGAATCAGAAGAAGCAGAAGATGGAGAAGGAGAAGGTGAAGTCTGGAGGGTGAATCAGAAGAAGCAGAAGAAGGAGAAGGAGAAGATGAAGTCTGGAGGGTGAATCAGAAGAAGTAGAAGAAGGAGAAGGAGAAGGTGAAGTCTGGAGGGTGAATCAGAAGAAGTAGAAGAAGGAGAAGGAGAAGGTGAAGTCTGGAGGGTGAATCAGAAGAAGCAGAAGATGGAGAAGGAGAAGGTGAAGTCTGGAGGGTGAATCAGAAGAAGCAGAAGAAGGAGAAGGAGAAGATGAAGTCTGGAGGGTGAATCAGAAGAAGTAGAAGAAGGAGAAGGAGAAGGTGAAGTCAGGAGGGTGAAGCAGAAGAAGCAGAAAAAGGAGAAGGAGAAGGTGAAGTCTGGAGGGTGAAGCAGAAGAAGCAGAAGAAGGAGAAGGAGAAGGTGAAGTCTGGAGGGCGAAGCAGAAGAAGCAGAAGAAGGAGAAGGAGAAGGTGAAGTCTGGAGGGAGAAGCAGAAGAAGCAGAAGAAGGAGAAGGAGAAGGTGAAGTCAGGAGGGTGAATCAGAAGTAAAAGAAGGAGAAGGAGAAGGTGAAGTCTGGAGGGTGAATCAGAAGAAGTAGAAGAAGGAGAAGGAGAAGGTGAAGTCTGGAGGGTGAATCAGAAGAAGCAGAAGAAAGAGAAGGAGAAGGTGAAGTCTGGAGGGTGAAGCAGAAGAAGCAGAAGAAGGAGAAGGGGAAGGTGAAGACTGGAGGGTGAATCAGAAGAAGTAGAAGAAGGAGAAGGAGAAGGTGAAGTCTGGAGGGTGAATCAGAAGAAGTAGAAGAAGGAGAAGGAGAAGGTGAAGTCTGGAGGGTGAATCAGAAGAAGCAGAAGAAGGAGAAGGAGAAGGTGAAGTCTGGAGGGTGAATCAGAAGAAACAGAAGAAGGAGAAGGAGAAGATGAAGTCTGGAGGGTGAATCAGAAGAAGTTTAAGAAGGAGAAGGAGAAGGTGAAGTCAGGAGGGTGAAGCAGAAGAAGCAGAAAAAGGAGAAGGAGAAGGTGAAGTCTGGAGGGTGAAGCAGAAGAAGCAGAAGAAGGAGAAGGAGAAGGTGAAGTCTGGAGGGCGAAGCAGAAGAAGCAGAAGAAGGAGAAGGAGAAGGTGAAGTCTGGAGGGTGAAGCAGAAGAAGCAGAAGAAGGAGAAGGAGAAGGTGAAGTCTGGAGGGTGAATCAGAAGAAGCAGAAGAAGGAGATGGAGAAGATGAAGTCTGGAGGGTGAATCAGAAGAAGTAGAAGAAGGAGAAGGAGAAGGTGAAGTCTGGAGGGTGAATCAGAAGAAGCAGAAGAAGGAGAAGGAGAAGGTGAAGTCTGGAGGGTGAATCAGAAGAAGCAGAAGAAGGAGAAGGAGAAGGTGAAGTCTGGAGGGTGAATCAGAAGAAGCAGAATAAGGAGAAGGAGAAGGTGAAGTCTGGAGGTTGAATCAGAAGAAGCAGAAGAAGGAGAAGGAGAAGGTGAAGTCTGGAGGGTGAATCAGAAGAAGTAGAAGAAGGAGAAGGAGAAGGTGAAGTCTGGAGGGTGAAGCAGAAAACGTAGAAGAAGGAGAAGGAGAAGGTGAAGTCAGGAGGGTGAATCAGAAGAAGTAGAAGAAGGAGAAGGAGAAGGTGAAGTCTGAAGCGTGAATCTGAAGAATCAGAAGAAGGAGAAGGAGAAGGTGAAGTCTGGAGGGTGAATCAGAAGAAGCAGAAGAAAGAGAAGGAGAAGGTGAAGTCTGGAGGGTGAAGCAGAAGAAGCAGAAGAAGGAGAAGGGGAAGGTGAAGACTGGAGGGTGAATCAGAAGAAGTAGAAGAAGGAGAAGGAGAAGGTGAAGTCTGGAGGGTGAATCAGAAGAAGTAGAAGAAGGAGAAGGAGAAGGTGAAGTCTGGAGGGTGAATCAGAAGAAGCAGAAGATGGAGAAGGAGAAGGTGAAGTCTGGAGGGTGAATCAGAAGAAGCAGAAGAAGGAGAAGGAGAAGATGAAGTCTGGAGGGTGAATCAGAAGAAGTAGAAGAAGGAGAAGGAGAAGGTGAAGTCTGGAGGGTGAATCAGAAGAAGTAGAAGAAGGAGAAGGAGAAGGTGAAGTCTGGAGGGTGAATCAGAAGAAGCAGAAGATGGAGAAGGAGAAGGTGAAGTCTGGAGGGTGAATCAGAAGAAGCAGAAGAAGGAGAAGGAGAAGATGAAGTCTGGAGGGTGAATCAGAAGAAGTAGAAGAAGGAGAAGGAGAAGGTGAAGTCAGGAGGGTGAAGCAGAAGAAGCAGAAAAAGGAGAAGGAGAAGGTGAAGTCTGGAGGGTGAAGCAGAAGAAGCAGAAGAAGGAGAAGGAGAAGGTGAAGTCTGGAGGGCGAAGCAGAAGAAGCAGAAGAAGGAGAAGGAGAAGGTGAAGTCTGGAGGGAGAAGCAGAAGAAGCAGAAGAAGGAGAAGGAGAAGGTGAAGTCAGGAGGGTGAATCAGAAGTAAAAGAAGGAGAAGGAGAAGGTGAAGTCTGGAGGGTGAATCAGAAGAAGTAGAAGAAGGAGAAGGAGAAGGTGAAGTCTGGAGGGTGAATCAGAAGAAGTAGAAGAAGGAGAAGGAGAAGGTGAAGTCTGGAGGGTGAATCAGAAGAAGCAGAAGAAGGAGAAGGAGAAGGTGATGTCTGGAGGGAGAAGCAGAAGAAGTAGAAGAAGGAAAAGGAGAAGGTGAAGTCTGGAGGGTGAATCAGAAGAAGTAGAAGAAGGAGAAGGAGAAGGTGAAGTCTGGAGGGTGAATCAGAAGAAGTAGAAGAAGGAGAAGGAGAAGGTGAAGTCTGGAGGGTGAATCAGAAGAAGCAGAAGAAGGAGAAGGAGAAGTTGAAGTCTGGAGGGTGAATCAGGAGAAGTAGAAGAAGGAGAAGGAGAAGGTGTAGTCTGGAGGGTGAATCAGGAGAAGTAGACGAAGGAGAAGGAGAAGGTGAAGTCTGGAGGGTGAATCAGAAGAAGTCTAAGAAGGAGAAGGAGAAGGTGTAGTCTGGAGGGTGAATCAGAAGATGTAGACGAAGAAGAAGGAGAAGGTGAAGTCTGGAGGGTGAATCAGAAGAAGCAGAAGAAGGAGAAGGAGAAGGTGAAGTCTGGAGGGTGAATCAGAAGAAGTAGAAGAAGGGGAAGGAGAAGGTGAAGTCTGGAGGGTGAATCAGAAGAAGCAGAAGAAGGAGAAGGAGAAGGTGAAGTCTGGAGGGTGGATCAGAAGAAGCAGAAGAAGTAGAAGGAGAAGGTGAAGTCTGGAGGGTGAATCAGAAGAAGTAGAAGAAGGAGAAGGAGAAGGTGAAGTCTGGAGGGTGAATCAGAAGAAGCAGAAGAAGGAGCAGGAGAAGGTGAAGTCAGGAGGGTGAATCAGAAGAAGCAGAAGAAGGAGAAGGAGAAGGTGAAGTCTGGAGGGTGAATCAGAAGAAGCAGAAGAAGGGGAAGGAGAAGGTGAAGACTGGAGGGTGAATCAGAATAAGTAGAAGAAGGAGAAGGAGAAGGTGAAGTCTGGAGGGTGAATCAGAAGAAGCAGAAGAAGGAGAAGGAGAAGGCGAAGTCTGGAGGGTGAATCAGAAGAAGCAGAAGAAGGAGAAGGAGAAGGTGAAGTCTGGAGGGTGAATCAGAAGAAGCAGAAGAAGGAGAAGGAGAAGATGAAGTCTGGAGGGTGAATCAGAAGAAGTAGAAGAAGGAGAAGGAGAAGGTGAGGTCTGGAGGGTGAATCAGAAGAAGCAAAAGAAGGAGAAGGAGAAGGTGAAGTCTGAAGGGTGAATCAGAAGAAGCAGAAGAAGGAGAAGGAGATGGTGAAGTCTGGAGGGTGAATCAGAAGAAGCATAAGAAGGAGAAGGAGAAGGTGAAGTCTGGAGGGTGAATCAGAAGAAGCAGAAGAAGGAGAAGGAGAAGGTGAAGTCTGAAGGGTGAATCAGAAGAAGCAGAAGAAGGAGAAGGAGATGGTGAAGTCTGGAGGGTGAATCAGAAGAAGCAGAAGAAGGAGAAGGAGAAGGTGAAGTCTGGAGGGTGAATCAGAAGAAGCAGAAGAAGGAGAAGGAGAAGGTGAAGTCTGGAGGGTGAATCAGAAGAAGTAGAAGAAGGAGAAGGAGAAGCTGAAGTCTGGAGGGTGAATCAGAAGAAGTAGAAGAAGGAGAAGGAGAAGGTGAAGTCTGGAGGGTGAATCAGAAGAAGCAGAAGAAGGAGAAGGAGAAGGTGAAGTCTGGAGGGTGAATCAGAAGAAGCAGAAGAAGGAGAAGGAGAAGATGATGTCTGGAGGGTGAATCAGAAGAAGTAGAAGAAGGAGAAGGAGAAGGTGAAGTCTGGAGGGTGAATCAGAAGAAGCAGAAGAAGGAGAAGTAGAAGTTGAAGTCTGGAGGGTGAATCAGAAGAAGCAGAAGAAGGAGAAGGAGAAGGTGAAGTCTGGAGGGTGAATCAGAAGAAGTAGAAGAAGGAGAAGGAGAAGGTGAAGTCTGGAGGGTGAATCAGAAGAAGTAGAAGAAGGAGAAGGAGAAGGTGAAGTCTGGAGGGTGAATCAGAAGAAGCAGAAGAAGGAGAAGGAGAAGGTGAAGTCTGGAGGGAGAAGCAGAAGAAGTAGAAGAAGGAGAAGGAGAAGGTGAAGTCTGGAGGGTGAATCAGAAGAAGCAGAAGAAGGAGAAGGAGAAGGTGAAGTTAGGAGGGTGAATCAGAAGAAGCAGAAAAAGGAGAAGGAGAAGGTGAAGTCAGGGGGGTGAAGCAGAAGAAGTAGAAGAAGGAGAAGGAGAAGGTGAAGTCAGGAGGGTGAAGCAGAAGAAGCAGAAGAAGGAGAAGGAGAAGGTGAAGTCTGGAGGGCGCAGCAGAAGAAGAAGAAGAAGGAGAAGGTGAAGTCTGGAGGGTGAAGCAGAAGAAGCAGAAGAAGGAGAAGGAGAAGGTGAAGTCTGGAGGGTGAATCAGAAGAAGTAGAAGAAGGAGAAGGAGAAGGTGAAGTCAGGAGGGTGAAGCAGAAGAAGCAGAAGAAGGAGAAGGAGAAGGTGAAGTCTGGACGGTGAAGCAGAAGAAACAGAAGAAGGAGAAGGAGAAGGTGAAGTCTGGAGGGCGAAGCAGAAGAAGCAGAAGAAGGAGAAGGTGAAGGTGAAGTCTGGAGGGTGAAGCAGAAGAAGCAGAAGAAGGAGAAGGAGAAGGTGAAGTCTGGAGGGTGAAGCAGAAAACGTAGAAGAAGGAGAAGGAGAAGGTGAAGTCAGGAGGGTGAATCAGAAGAAGTAGAAGAAGGAGAAGGAGAAGGTGAAGTCTGAAGGGTGAATCTGAAGAATCAGAAGAAGGAGAAGGAGAAGGTGAAGTCTGGAGGGTGAATCAGAAGAAGCAGAAGAAAGAGAAGGAGAAGGTGAAGTCTGGAGGGTGAAGCAGAAGAAGCAGAAGAAGGAGAAGGGGAAGGTGAAGACTGGAGGGTGAATCAGAAGAAGTAGAAGAAGGAGAAGGAGAAGGTGAAGTCTGGAGGGTGAATCAGAAGAAGTAGAAGAAGGAGAAGGAGAAGGTGAAGTCTGGAGGGTGAATCAGAAGAAGCAGAAGAAGGAGAAGGAGAAGGTGAAGTCTGGAGGGTGAATCAGAAGAAACAGAAGAAGGAGAAGGAGAAGATGAAGTCTGGAGGGTGAATCAGAAGAAGTTTAAGAAGGAGAAGGTGAAGTCAGGAGGGTGAAGCAGAAGAAGCAGAAAAAGGAGAAGGAGAAGGTGAAGTCTGGAGGGTGAAGCAGAAGAAGCAGAAGAAGGAGAAGGAGAAGGTGAAGTCTGGAGGGCGAAGCAGAAGAAGCAGAAGAAGAAGGAGAAGGTGAAGTCTGGAGGGTGAAGCAGAAGAAGCAGAAGAAGGAGAAGGAGAAGGTGAAGTCTGGAGGGTGAATCAGAAGAAGCAGAAGAAGGAGATGGAGAAGATGAAGTCTGGAGGGTGAATCAGAAGAAGTAGAAGAAGGAGAAGGAGAAGGTGAAGTCTGGAGGGTGAATCAGAAGAAGCAGAAGAAGGAGAAGGAGAAGGTGAAGTCTGGAGGGTGAATCAGAAGAAGCAGAAGAAGGAGAAGGAGAAGGTGAAGTCTGGAGGGTGAATCAGAAGAAGCAGAATAAGGAGAAGGAGAAGGTGAAGTCTGGAGGTTGAATCAGAAGAAGCAGAAGAAGGAGAAGGAGAAGGTGAAGTCTGGAGGGTGAATCAGAAGAAGTAGAAGAAGGAGAAGGAGAAGGTGTAGTCTGGAGGGTGAAGCAGAAAACGTAGAAGAAGGAGAAGGAGAAGGTGAAGTCAGGAGGGTGAATCAGAAGAAGTAGAAGAAGGAGAAGGAGAAGGTGAAGTCTGAAGGGTGAATCTGAAGAATCAGAAGAAGGAGAAGGAGAAGGTGAAGTCTGGAGGGTGAATCAGAAGAAGCAGAAGAAAGAGAAGGAGAAGGTGAAGTCTGGAGTGTGAAGCAGAAGAAGCAGAAGAAGGAGAAGGGGAAGGTGAAGACTGGAGGGTGAATCAGAAGAAGTAGAAGAAGGAGAAGGAGAAGGTGAAGTCTGGAGGGTGAATCAGAAGAAGTAGAAGAAGGAGAAGGAGAAGGTGAAGTCTGGAGGGTGAATCAGAAGAAGCAGAAGATGGAGAAGGAGAAGGTGAAGTCTGGAGGGTGAATCAGAAGAAGCAGAAGAAGGAGAAGGAGAAGATGAAGTCTGGAGGGTGAATCAGAAGAAGTAGAAGAAGGAGAAGGAGAAGGTGAAGTCAGGAGGGTGAAGCAGAAGAAGCAGAAAAAGGAGAAGGAGAAGGTGAAGTCTGGAGGGTGAAGCAGAAGAAGCAGAAGAAGGAGAAGGAGAAGGTGAAGTCTGGAGGGCGAAGCAGAAGAAGCAGAAGAAGGAGAAGGAGAAGGTGAAGTCTGGAGGGAGAAGCAGAAGAAGCAGAAGAAGGAGAAGGAGAAGGTGAAGTCAGGAGGGTGAATCAGAAGTAAAAGAAGGAGAAGGAGAAGGTGAAGTCTGGAGGGTGAATCAGAAGAAGTAGAAGAAGGAGAAGGAGAAGGTGAAGTCTGGAGGGTGAATCAGAAGAAGTAGAAGAAGGAGAAGGAGAAGGTGAAGTCTGGAGGGTGAATCAGAAGAAGCAGAAGAAGGAGAAGGAGAAGGTGATGTCTGGAGGGAGAAGCAGAAGAAGTAGAAGAAGGAAAAGGAGAAGGTGAAGTCTGGAGGGTGAATCAGAAGAAGTAGAAGAAGGAGAAGGAGAAGGTGAAGTCTGGAGGGTGAATCAGAAGAAGTAGAAGAAGGAGAAGGAGAAGGTGAAGTCTGGAGGGTGAATCAGAAGAAGCAGAAGAAGGAGAAGGAGAAGTTGAAGTCTGGAGGGTGAATCAGGAGAAGTAGAAGAAGGAGAAGGAGAAGGTGTAGTCTGGAGGGTGAATCAGGAGAAGTAGACGAAGGAGAAGGAGAAGGTGAAGTCTGGAGGGTGAATCAGAAGAAGTCTAAGAAGGAGAAGGAGAAGGTGTAGTCTGGAGGGTGAATCAGAAGATGTAGACGAAGAAGAAGGAGAAGGTGAAGTCTGGAGGGTGAATCAGAAGAAGCAGAAGAAGGAGAAGGAGAAGGTGAAGTCTGGAGGGTGAATCAGAAGAAGTAGAAGAAGGGGAAGGAGAAGGTGAAGTCTGGAGGGTGAATCAGAAGAAGCAGAAGAAGGAGAAGGAGAAGGTGAAGTCTGGAGGGTGGATCAGAAGAAGCAAAAGAAGTAGAAGGAGAAGGTGAAGTCTGGAGGGTGAATCAGAAGAAGTAGAAGAAGGAGAAGGAGAAGGTGAAGTCTGGAGGGTGAATCAGAAGAAGCAGAAGAAGGAGCAGGAGAAGGTGAAGTCAGGAGGGTGAATCAGAAGAAGCAGAAGAAGGAGAAGGAGAAGGTGAAGTCTGGAGGGTGAATCAGAAGAAGCAGAAAAAGGGGAAGGAGAAGGTGAAGACTGGAGGGTGAATCAGAATAAGTAGAAGAAGGAGAAGGAGAAGGTGAAGTCTGGAGGGTGAATCAGAAGAAGCAGAAGAAGGAGAAGGAGAAGGCGAAGTCTGGAGGGTGAATCAGAAGAAGCAGAAGAAGGAGAAGGAGAAGGTGAAGTCTGGAGGGTGAATCAGAAGAAGCAGAAGAAGGAGAAGGAGAAGATGAAGTCTGGAGGGTGAATCAGAAGAAGTAGAAGAAGGAGAAGGAGAAGGTGAGGTCTGGAGGGTGAATCAGAAGAAGCAAAAGAAGGAGAAGGAGAAGGTGAAGTCTGAAGGGTGAATCAGAAGAAGCAGAAGAAGGAGAAGGAGATGGTGAAGTCTGGAGGGTGAATCAGAAGAAGCATAAGAAGGAGAAGGAGAAGGTGAAGTCTGGAGGGTGAATCAGAAGAAGCAGAAGAAGGAGAAGGAGAAGGTGAAGTCTGAAGGGTGAATCAGAAGAAGCAGAAGAAGGAGAAGGAGATGGTGAAGTCTGGAGGGTGAATCAGAAGAAGCAGAAGAAGGAGAAGGAGAAGGTGAAGTCTGGAGGGTGAATCAGAAGAAGCAGAAGAAGGAGAAGGAGAAGGTGAAGTCTGAAGTAGACAGAAGGAGAAGGAGAAGCTGAGTCTGGAGGGTGAATCAGAAGAAGTAGAAGAAGGAGAAGGAGAAGGTGAAGTCTGGATGTGTGAATCAGAAGAAGCAGAAGAAGGAGAAGGAGAAGGATGAAGTCTGGAGGGTGAATCAGAAGAAGCAGAAGAAGGAGAAGGAGAAGTGAAGTCTGGAGGTGTGAATCAGAAGAAGTCAGAAGAAGGAGAAGGAGAAGGTGAAGTCTGGAGGGTGAATCAGAAGAAGCAGAAGAAGGAGAAGGAGAAGTTGAAGTCTGGAGGGTGAATCAGAAGAAGCAGAAGAAGGAGAAGGAGAAGGTGAAGTCTGGAGGGTGAATCAGAAGAAGTAGAAGAAGGAGAAGGAGAAGGTGAAGTCTGGAGGGTGAATCAGAAGCAGTAGAAGAAGGAGAAGGAGAAGGTGAAGTCTGGAGGGTGAATCAGAAGAAGCAGAAGAAGGAGAAGGAGAAGGTGAAGTCTGGAGGGAGAAGCAGAAGAAGTAGAAGAAGGAGAAGGAGAAGGTGAAGTCTGGAGGGTGAATCAGAAGAAGCAGAAGAAGGAGAAGGAGAAGGTGAAGTTAGGAGGGTGAATCAGAAGAAGCAGAAAAAGGAGAAGGAGAAGGGTGAAGTCAGGGGGTGAAGCAGAAGAAGTAGAAGAAGGGAGAAGGAGAAGGTGAAGTCAGGAGGGTGAAGCAGAAGAAGCAGAAGAAGGAGAAGGAGAAGGTGAAGTCTGGAGGGCGCAGCAGAAGAAGCAGAAGAAGGAGAAGGTGAAGTCTGGAGGGTGAAGCAGAAGAAGCAGAAGAAGGAGAAGGAGAAGGTGAAGTCTGGAGGGTGAATCAGAAGAAGTAGAAGAAGGAGAAGGAGAAGGTGAAGTCAGGAGGGTGAAGCAGAAGAAGCAGAAGAAGGAGAAGGAGAAGGTGAAGTCTGGAGGGTGAAGCAGAAGAAACAGAAGAAGGAGAAGGAGAAGGTGAAGTCTGGAGGGCGAAGCAGAAGAAGCAGAAGAAGGAGAAGGTGAAGGTGAAGTCTGGAGGGTGAAGCAGAAGAAGCAGAAGAAGGAGAAGGAGAAGTTGAAGTCTGGAGGTGAATCAGAAGAAGTAGAAGAAGGAGAAGGAGAAGGTGAAGTCAGGAAGGTGAAGCAGAAGAAGCAGAAGAAGGAGAAGGAGAAGGTGAAGTCTGGAGGGTGAAGGCAGAAGAAGCAGAAGAAGGAGAAGGAGAAGGTGAAGTCTGGAGGCTGAAGCAGAAGAAGTAGAAGAAGGAGAAGGAGAAAGGTGAAATCTGGAGGGTGAATCAGAAGAAGCAGAAGAAGGAGAAGGAGAAAGGTGAAGTCCGGAGGGAGAAGCAGAAGAAGTAGAAGAAGGAGAAGGAGAAGGTGAAGTCTGGAGGGTGAATCAGAAGAAGTAGAAGAAGGGGAAGGAGAAGGTGAAGTCTGGAGGGTGAATCAGAAGAAGTAGAAGAAGGAGAAGGAGAAGGTGAAGTCTGGAGGGTGAATCAGAAGAAGCAAAAGAAGGAGAAGGAGAAGGTGAAGTCTGGAGGGTGAATCAGAAGAAGTAGAAGAAGGAGAAGGAGAAGGTGAAGTCTGGAGGGTGAATCAGAAGGAGCAGAAGAAGGAGAAGGAGAAGGTGAAGTCTGGAGGGTGAATCAGAAGAAGCAGAAGAAGGAGAAGGAGAAGGTGAAGTCTGGAGGGTGACTCAGAAGAAGCAGAAGAAGGAGAAGGAGAAGGTGAAGTCTGGAGGGTGAATCAGAAGAAGCAGAAGAAGTAGAAGGAGAAGGTAAAGTCTGGAGGGTGAATCAGAGGAAGTAGAAGAAGGAGAAGGAGAAGGGTGAAGTCTCGGAGCGTGAATCAGAAGAAGCAGAAGAAGGAGAAGGAGAAGGTGAAGTCAGGAGGGTGAATCAGCAGAAGAAGGAGAAGGAGATGGTGAAGACTGGAGGGTGATCAGAAGAAGTAGAAGAAGGAGAAGGAGAAGGTGAAGTCTGAAGGGTACATCAGAAGAAGTAGAAGAAGAGAAGGAGAAGGCGAAGTCTGGAGGGCGAATCAGAAGAAGCAGAAGAACGGAGAAGGAGAAGGTGAAGTCTGGAGGGTAAATCAGAAGAAGCAGAAAGAGGAGAAGGAAGCAGATGAAGTCTGGAGGGTGAATCAGCAAGAAGTAGAAGAAGGAGAAGGAGAAGGTGAGGTCTGGAGGGTGAATCAGAAGAAGCAGAAGAAGGAGAAGGAGAAGGTGAATGCTGAAGGGTGAATCAGAAGAAGCAGAAGAAGGAGAAGGAGAAGGTGAAGTCTGGAGGGTGAATCAGAAGAAGCAGAAGAAGGAGAAGGAGAAGGAGAAGGTGAAGTCTGGAGGGTGAATCAGAAGAAGCAGATGAAGGAGAAGGAGAAGGTGAAGTCTGGAGGGTGAATCAGAAGAAGTAGAAGAAGGAGAAGGAGAAGGTGAAGTCTGGAGGGTGAATCAGAAGAAGTAGAAGAAGGAGAAGGAGGAAGGTGAAGTCTGGAGGGTGAATCAGAAGAAGCAGAAGAAGGAGAAGGAGAAGGTGAAGTCTGGAGGGTGAATCAGAAGAAGCAGAAGAAGGAGAAGGAGGAAGATGAAGTCTGGAGGGTGTATCAGAAGAAGTAGAAGAAGGAGAAGGAGAAGGTGAAGTCTGGAGGGTGAATCAGAAGAAGCAGAAGAAGGAGAAGGAGAAGGTGAAGTCTGGAGGGTGAATCAGAAGAAGCAGAATAAGGAGAAGGAGAAGGTGAAGTCTGGAGGGTGAATCAGAAGAAGCAGAAGAAGGAGAAGGAGAAGATGAAGTCTGGAGGGTGAATCAGAAGAAGCAGAATAAGGAGAAAGGAGAAGATGAAGTGAAGTCTGGAGGGTGAATCAGAAGAAGCAGAAGAAGGAGAAGGAGAAGCAGAAGGTGAAGTCTGGAGGGTGAATCAGAAGAAGTAGAAGAAGGAGAAGGAGAAGGTGAAGTCTGGAGGGTGAAGCAGAAGAAGTAGAAGAAGGAGAAGTAGAAGGTGAAGTCAGGAGGGTGAATCAGAAGAAGTAGAAGAAGGAGAAGGAGAAGGTGAAGTCAGGAGGGTGAATCAGAAGAAGGAGAAGGAGGAGGTGAAGTCTGGAGGGTGAATCAGAAGAATCAGAAGAAGGAGAAGGAGAAGGTGAAGTCTGGAGGGTGAATCAGAAGAAGCAGAAGAAGAGAAGGAGAAAGGTGAAGTCTGGAGGGTGAAGCAGAAGAAGCAGAAGAAGGAGAATGAGAAGGTGAAGGCTGGAGGGTGAATCAGAAGAAGTAGAAGAAGGAGAAGGAGAAGGTGAAGTCTGGGGGTTAATCAGAAGAAGTAGAAGAAGGAGAAGAGAAGGTGAAGTCTGGAGGGTGAATCAGAAGAAGCAGAAGAAGGAGAAGGAGAAGGTGAAGTCTGGAGGGTGAATCAGAAGAAGCAGAAGAAGGAGAAGGAGAAGATGAAGTCTGGAGGGTGAATCAGAAGAAGCAGAAGAAGGAGAAGGAGAAGGCCAAGTCAGGAGGGTGAATCAGAAGAAGCAGCCGAAGGAGAACGAGAAGGTGAAGTTAGGAGAGTGAATCAGAAGAAGCAGAAGAAGGAGAAGGAGAAGGTGAAGTCAGGGGGGTGAAGCAGAAGAAGTAGAAGAAGGAGAAGGAGAAGATGAAGTCTGGAGGGTGAATCAGAAGAAGCAGAAGAAGGAGAAGGAGAAGGCCAAGTCAGGAGGGTGAATCAGAAGAAGCAGCCGAAGGAGAACGAGAAGGTGAAGTTAGGAGAGTGAATCAGAAGAAGCAGAAGAAGGAGAAGGAGAAGGTGAAGTCAGGGGGGTGAAGCAGAAGAAGTAGAAGAAGGAGAAGGAGACGGTGAAGTCAGGAGGGTGAAGCAGAAGAAGCAGAAGAAGGAGAAGGAGAAGGTGAAGTCTGGAGGGCACAGCAGAAGAAGCAGAAGAAGGAGAAGGAGAAGGTGAAGTCTGGAGGGTGAAGCAGAAGAAGCAGAAGAAGGAGAAGGAGAAGGTGAAGTCTGGAGGGTGAATCAGAAGAAGAAGAAGAAGGAGAAGGAGAAGGTGAAGTCAGGAGGGTGAAGCAGAAGAAGCAGAAGAAGGAGAAGGAGACGGTGAAGTCTGGAGGGTGAAGCAGAAGAAGCAGAAGAAGGAGAAGGAGAAGGTGAAGTCTGGAGCGTGAAGCAGAAGAAGCAGAAGAAGGAGAAGGAGAAGGTGAAGTCTGGAGGGTGAATCAGAAGAAGTAGAAGAAGGAGAAGGAGAAGGTGAAGTCAGGAGGGTGAAGCAGAAGAAGCAGAAGAAGGAGAAGGAGAAGGTGAAGTCTGGAGGGTGAAGCAGAAGAAGCAGGAGAAGGAGAAGGAGATGGTGAAGTCTGGAGGGTGAAGCAGAAGAAGCAGAAGAAGGAGAAGGAGAAAGTGAAGTCAGGAGGGTGAATCAGAAGAAGTAGAAGAAGGAGAAGGAGAAGGTGAAGTCTGGAGGGTGAATCAGAATAAGTAGAAGAAGGAGAAGGAGAAGGTGAAGGCTGGAGGGTGAATCAGAAGAAGTAGAAGAAGGAGAAGGAGAAGATGAAGTCTGGAGGGTGAATCAGAATAAGCAGAAGAAGGAGAAGGAGAAGGTGAAGTCTGGAGGGAGAAGCAGAAGAAGAAGAAGAAGGAGAAGGAGAAGGTGAAGTCTGGAGGGTGAATCAGAAGAAGTAGAAGAAGGAGAAGGAAAAGGTGAAGTCTGGAGGGTTAATCAGAAGAAGTAGAAGAAGGAGAAGGAGAAGGTGAAGTCTGGAGGGTGAATCAGAAGAAGCAGAAGAAGGAGAAGGAGAAGTTGAAGTCTGGAGGCTGAATCGGAAGAAGTAGAAGAAGGAGAAGGAGAAGGTGTAGTCTGGAGGGTGAATCAGAAGAAGTAGACGAAGGAGAAGTAGAAGGTGAAGTCTGGAGGGTGAATCAGAAGAAGCAGAAGAAGGAGAAGGAGAAGGTGAAGTCTGGAGGGTGAATGAGAAGAAGTAGAAGAAGGAGAAGGAGAAGGTGAAGTCTGGAGGGTGAATCAGAAGAAGCAGAAGAAGGAGAAGGAGAAAGTGAAGTCTGGAGGGTGAATCAGAAGAAGCAGAAGAAGGAGAAGGAGAAGGTGAAGTATGGAGGGTGAATCAGAAGAAGCAGAAGAAGGAGAAGGAGAAGGTGAAGTCTGGAGGGTGAATCAGAAGAAGCAGAAGAAGTAGAAGGAGAAGGTGAAGTCTGGAGGGTGAATCAGAAGAAGTAGAAGAAGGAGAAGGAGAAGGTGAAGTCTGGAGGGTGAATCAGAAAAAGCAGAAGAAGGAGAAGGAGAAGGTGAAGTCAGGAGGGTGAATCAGAAGAAGCAGAAGAAGGAGAAGGAGAAGGTGAAGTCTGGAGGGTGAATCAGAAGAAGCAGAAGAAGGAGAAGGAGGAGGTGAAGACTGGAGGGTGAATCAGAAGAAGTAGATGAAGGAGAAGGAGAAGGTGAAGTCTGGAGGGTGAATAAGAAGAAGTAGAAGAAGGAGAAGGAGAAGGCGAAGTCTGTAGGGTGAATCAGAAGAAGCAGAAGAAGGAGAAGGAGAAGGTGAAGTCTGGAGGGTGAATCAGAAGAAGCAGAAGAAGGAGAAGGAGAAGATGAAGTCTGGAGGGTGAATCAGAAGAATTAGAAGAAGGAGAAGGAGAAGGCGAAGTCTGCAGGGTGAATCAGAAGAAGCAGAAGAAGGAGAAGGAGAAGGTGAAGTCTGGAGGGTGAATCAGAAGAAGCAGAAGAAGGAGAAGGAGAAGATGAAGTCTGGAGGGTGAATCAGAAGAATTAGAAGAAGGAGAAGGAGAAGGTGAAGTCTGGAGGGTGAATCAGAAGAAGTAGAAGAAGGAGAAGGAGAAGGTGAATTCTGGAGGGTGAATCAGAAGAAGCAGAAGAAGGAGAAGGAGAAGGTGAAGTCCGGAGGGAGAAGCAGAAGAAGTAGAAGAAGGAGTAGGAGAAGGTGAAGTCTGGAGGGTGAATCAGAAGAAGTAGAAGAAGGGGAAGGAGAAGGTGAAGTCTGGAGGGTGAATCAGAAGAAGTAGAAGAAGGAGAAGGAGAAGGTGTAGTCTGGAGGGTGAATCAGAAGAAGTAGACGAAGGAGAAGGAGAAGGTGAAGTCTGGAGGGTGAATCAGAAGAAGCAAAAGAAGGAGAAGGAGAAGGTGAAGTCTGGAGGGTGAATCAGAAGAAGTAGAAGAAGGAGAAGGAGAAGGTGAAGTCTGGAGGGTGAATGAGAAGAAGCAGAATAAGGAGAAGGAGAAGGTGAAGTCTGGAAGGTGAATCGGAAGAAGCAGAAGAAGGAGAAGGAGAAGGTGAAGTCTGGAGGGTGAATCAGAAGAAGCAGAAGAAGGAGAAGGAGAAGGTGAAGTCTGGAGGGTGAATCAGAAGAAGCAGAAGAAGTAGAAGGAGAAGGTGAAGTCTGGAGGGTGAATCAGAAGAAGTAGAAGAAGGAGAAGGAGAAGGTGAAGTCTGGAGCGTGAATCAGAAGAAGCAGAAGAAGGAGAAGGAGAAGGTGAAGTCAGGAGGGTGAATCAGAAGAAGCAGAAGAAGGAGAAGGAGATGGTGAAGACTGGAGGGTGAATCAGAAGAAGTAGAAGAAGGAGAAGGAGAAGGTGAAGTCATAAGGGTGAATCAGAAGAAGTAGAAGAAGGAGAAGGAGAAGGCGAAGTCTGGAGGGTGAATCAGAAGAAGCAGAAGAAGGAGAAGGAGAAATTGAAGTCTGGAGGGTAAATCAGAAGAAGCAGAAGAAGGAGAAGGAGCAGATGAAGTCTGGAGGGTGAATCAGAAGAAGTAGAAGAAGGAGAAGGAGAAGGTGAGGTCTGGAGGGTGAATCAGAAGAAGTAGAAGAAGGAGAAGGAGAAGGTGATGTCAGGAGGGTGAAGCAGAAGAAGCAGTAGAAGGAGAAGGAGAAGGTGAAGTCTGGAGGGTGAAGCAGAAGAAGCAGAAGAAGGAGAAGGAGAAGGTGAAGTCTGGAGGGCGAAGCAGAAGAAGCAGAAGAAGGAGAAGGAGAAGCTGAAGTCTGGAGGGTGAAGCAGAAGAAGCAGAAGAAGGAGAAGTAGAAGGTGAAGTCTGGAGGGTGAAGCAGAAGAAGTAGAAGAAGGAGAAGGAGAAGGTGAAGTCAGGAGGGTGAAGCAGAAGAAGCAGAAGAAGGAGAAGGAGAAGGTGAAGTCTGGAGGGTGAAGCAGAAGAAGAAGAAGAAGGAGAAGGAGAAGGTGAAGTCTGGAGGGTGAAGCAGAAGAAGCAGAAGAAGGAGAAGGAGAAGGTGAAGTCAGGAGGGTGAATCAGAAGAAGGAGAAGAAGGAGAAGGAGAAGGTGAAGTCTGGAGGGTGAATCAGAAGAAGTAGAAGAAGGATAAGGAGAAGGTGAAGTCTGGAGGGTGAATCAGAAGAAGTAGAAGAAGGAGAAGGAGAAGGTGAAATCTGGAGGGTGAATCAGAAGAAGCAGAAGAAGGAGAAGGAGAAGGTGAAGTCTGGAGGGTGAATCAGAAGAAGTAGAAGAAGGAGAAGGAGAAGGTGAAGTCTGGAGCGTGAATCAGAAGAAGTAGAAGAAGGGGAAGGAGAAGGTGAAGTCTGGAGGGTGAATCAGAAGAAGTAGAAGAAGGAGAAGGAGAAGGTGTAGTCTGGAGGGTGAATCAGAAGAAGTAGACGAAGGAGAAGGAGAAGGTGAAGTCTGGAGGGTGAATCAGAAGAAGCAAAAGAAGGAGAAGGAGAAGGTGAAGTCTGGAGGGTGAATCAGAAGAAGTAGAAGAAGGAGAAGGAGAAGGTGAAGTCTGGAGGGTGAATCAGAAGGAGCAGAAGAAGGAGAAGGAGAAGGTGAAGACTGGAGGGTGAATCAGAAGAAGCAGAAGAAGGAGAAGGAGAAGGTGAAGTCTGGAGGGTGAATCAGAAGAAGCAGAAGAAGGAGAAGGAGAAGGTGAAGTCTGGAGGGTGAATCAGAAGAAGCAGAAGAAGTAGAAGGAGAAGGTGAAGTCTGGAGGGTGAATCAGAAGAAGTAGAAGAAGGAGAAGGAGAAGGTGAAGTCTGGAGCGTGAATCAGAAGAAGCAGAAGAAGGAGAAGGAGAAGGTGAAGTCAGGAGGGTGAATCAGCAGAAGAAGGAGAAGGAGATGGTGGAGACTGGAGGGTGAATCAGAAGAAGTAGAAGAAGGAGAAGGAGAAGGTGAAGTCTGAAGGGTACATCAGAAGAAGTAGAAGAAGGAGAAGGAGAAGGCGAAGTCTGGAGGGTGAATCAGAAGAAGCAGAAGAAGGAGAAGGAGAAGGTGAAGTCTGGAGGGTAAATCAGAAGAAGCAGAAGAAGGAGAAGGAGCAGATGAAGTCTGGAGGGTGAATCAGAAGAAGTAGAAGAAGGAGAAGGAGAAGGTGAGGTCTGGAGGGTGAATCAGAAGAAGCAGAAGAAGGAGAAGGAGAAGGTGAATGCTGAAGGGTGAATCAGAAGAAGCAGAAGAAGGAGAAGGAGAAGGTGAAGTCTGGAGGGTGAATCAGAAGAAGCAGAAGAAGGAGAAGGAGAAGGAGAAGGTGAAGTCTGGAGGGTGAATCAGAAGAAGCAGATGAAGGAGAAGGAGAAGGTGAAGTCTGGAGGGTGAATCAGAAGAAGTAGAAGAAGGAGAAGGAGAAGGTGAAGTCTGGAGGGTGAATCAGAAGAAGTAGAAGAAGGAGAAGGAGAAGGTGAAGTCTGGAGGGTGAATCAGAAGAAGCAGAAGAAGGAGAAGGAGAAGGTGAAGTCTGGAGGGTGAATCAGAAGAAGCAGAAGAAGGAGAAGGAGAAGATGAAGTCTGGAGGGTGAATCAGAAGAAGTAGAAGAAGGAGAAGGAGAAGGTGAAGTCTGGAGGGTGAATCAGAAGAAGCAGAAGAAGGAGAAAGAGAAGGTGAAGTCTGGAGGGTGAATCAGAAGAAGCAGAATAAGGAGAAGGAGAAGGTGAAGTCTGGAGGGTGAATCAGAAGAAGCAGAAGAAGGAGAAGGAGAAGATGAAGTCTGGAGGGTGAATCAGAAGAAGCAGAATAAGGAGAAGGAGAAGATGAAGTCTGGAGGGTGAATCAGAAGAAGCAGAAGAAGGAGAAGGAGAAGCAGAAGGTGAAGTCTGGAGGGTGAATCAGAAGAAGTAGAAGAAGGAGAAGGAGAAGGTGAAGTCTGGAGGGTGAAGCAGAAGAAGTAGAAGAAGGAGAAGTTGAAGGTGAAGTCAGGAGGGTGAATCAGAAGAAGTAGAAGAAGGAGAAGGAGAAGGTGAAGTCAGGAGGGTGAATCAGAAGAAGGAGAAGGAGGAGGTGAAGTCTGGAGGGTGAATCAGAAGAAGCAGAAGAAGGAGAAGGAGAAGGTGAAGTCTGGAGGGTGAATCAGAAGAAGCAGAAGAAAGAGAAGGAGAAGGTGAAGTCTGGAGGGTGAAGCAGAAGAAGCAGAAGAAGCAGAATGAGAAGGTGAAGGCTGGAGGGTGAATCAGAAGAAGTAGAAGAAGGAGAAGGAGAAGCTGAAGTCTGGGGGTTAATCAGAAGAAGTAGAAGAAGGAGAAGGAGAAGGTGAAGTCTGGAGGGTGAATCAGAAGAAGCAGAAGAAGGAGAAGGAGAAGGTGAAGTCTGGAGGGTGAATCAGAAGAAGCAGAAGAAGGAGAAGGAGAAGATGAAGTCTGGAGGGTGAATCAGAAGAAGCAGAAGAAGGAGAAGGAGAAGGCCAAGTCAGGAGGGTGAATCAGAAGAAGCAGCAGAAGGAGAACGAGAAGGTGAAGTTAGGAGAGTGAATCAGAAGAAGCAGAAGAAGGAGAAGGAGAAGGTGAAGTCAGGGGGGTGAAGCAGAAGAAGTAGAAGAAGGAGAAGGAGAAGGTGAAGTCAGGAGGGTGAAGCAGAAGAAGCAGAAGAAGGAGAAGGAGAAGGTGAAGTCTGGAGGGCGCAGCAGAAGAAGCAGAAGAAGGAGAAGGAGAAGGTGAAGTCTGGAGGGTGAAGCAGAAGAAGCAGAAGAAGGAGAAGGAGAAGGTGAAGTCTGGAGGGTGAATCAGAAGAAGAAGAAGAAGGAGAAGGAGAAGGTGAAGTCAGGAGGGTGAAGCAGAAGAAGCAGAAGAAGGAGAAGGAGAAGGTGAAGTCTGGAGGGTGAAGCAGAAGAAGCAGAAGAAGGAGAAGGAGAAGGTGAAGTCTGGAGCGTGAAGCAGAAGAAGCAGAAGAAGGAGAAGGAGAAGGTGAAGTCTGGAGGGTGAATCAGAAGAAGTAGAAGAAGGAGAAGGAGAAGGTGAAGTCAGGAGGGTGAAGCAGAAGAAGCAGAAGAAGGAGAAGGAGAAGGTGAAGTCTGGAGGGTGAAGCAGAAGAAGCAGGAGAAGGAGAAGGAGAAGGTGAAGTCTGGAGGGTGAAGCAGAAGAAGCAGAAGAAGGAGAAGGAGAAAGTGAAGTCAGGAGGGTGAATCAGAAGAAGTAGAAGAAGGAGAAGGAGAAGGTGAAGTCTGGAGGGTGAATCAGAAGATGTAGAAGAAGGAGAAGGAGAAGGTGAAGGCTGGAGGGTGAATCAGAAGAAGTAGAAGAAGGAGAAGGAGAAGATGAAGTCTGGAGGGTGAATCAGAAGAAGCAGAAGAAGGAGAAGGAGAAGGTGAAGTCTGGAGGGAGAAGCAGAAGAAGAAGAAGAAGTAGAAGGAGAAGGTGAAGTCTGGAGGGTGAATCAGAAGAAGTAGAAGAAGGAGAAGGAAAAGGTGAAGTCTGGAGGGTGAATCAGAAGAAGTAGAAGAAGGAGAAGGAGAAGGTGATGTCAGGAGGGTGAAGCAGAAGAAGCAGTAGAAGGAGAAGGAGAAGGTGAAGTCTGGAGGGTGAAGCAGAAGAAGCAGAAGAAGGAGAAGGAGAAGGTGAAGTCTGGAGGGCGAAGCAGAAGAAGCAGAAGAAGGAGAAGGAGAAGCTGAAGTCTGGAGGGTGAAGCAGAAGAAGCAGAAGAAGGAGAAGTAGAAGGTGAAGTCTGGAGGGTGAAGCAGAAGAAGTAGAAGAAGGAGAAGGAGAAGGTGAAGTCAGGAGGGTGAAGCAGAAGAAGCAGAAGAAGGAGAAGGAGAAGATGAAGTCTGGAGGGTGAAGCAGAAGAAGAAGAAGAAGGAGAAGGAGAAGGTGAAGTCTGGAGGGTGAAGCAGAAGAAGCAGAAGAAGGAGAAGGAGAAGGTGAAGTCAGGAGGGTGAATCAGAAGAAGGAGAAGAAGGAGAAGGAGAAGGTGAAGTCTGGAGGGTGAATCAGAAGAAGTAGAAGAAGGATAAGGAGAAGGTGAAGTCTGGAGGGTGAATCAGAAGAAGTAGAAGAAGGAGAAGGAGAAGGTGAAATCTGGAGGGTGAATCAGAAGAAGCAGAAGAAGGAGAAGGAGAAGGTGAAGTCTGGAGGGTGAATCAGAAGAAGTAGAAGAAGGAGAAGGAGAAGGTGAAGTCTGGAGCGTGAATCAGAAGAAGTAGAAGAAGGGGAAGGAGAAGGTGAAGTCTGGAGGGTGAATCAGAAGAAGTAGAAGAAGGAGAAGGAGAAGGTGTAGTCTGGAGGGTGAATCAGAAGAAGTAGACGAAGGAGAAGGAGAAGGTGAAGTCTGGAGGGTGAATCAGAAGAAGCAAAAGAAGGAGAAGGAGAAGGTGAAGTCTGGAGGGTGAATCAGAAGAAGTAGAAGAAGGAGAAGGAGAAGGTGAAGTCTGGAGGGTGAATCAGAAGGAGCAGAAGAAGGAGAAGGAGAAGGTGAAGACTGGAGGGTGAATCAGAAGAAGCAGAAGAAGGAGAAGGAGAAGGTGAAGTCTGGAGGGTGAATCAGAAGAAGCAGAAGAAGGAGAAGGAGAAGGTGAAGTCTGGAGGGTGAATCAGAAGAAGCAGAAGAAGTAGAAGGAGAAGGTGAAGTCTGGAGGGTGAATCAGAAGAAGTAGAAGAAGGAGAAGGAGAAGGTGAAGTCTGGAGCGTGAATCAGAAGAAGCAGAAGAAGGAGAAGGAGAAGGTGAAGTCAGGAGGGTGAATCAGCAGAAGAAGGAGAAGGAGATGGTGAAGACTGGAGGGTGAATCAGAAGAAGTAGAAGAAGGAGAAGGAGAAGGTGAAGTCTGAAGGGTACATCAGAAGAAGTAGAAGAAGGAGAAGGAGAAGGCGAAGTCTGGAGGGTGAATCAGAAGAAGCAGAAGAAGGAGAAGGAGAAGGTGAAGTCTGGAGGGTAAATCAGAAGAAGCAGAAGAAGGAGAAGGAGCAGATGAAGTCTGGAGGGTGAATCAGAAGAAGTAGAAGAAGGAGAAGGAGAAGGTGAGGTCTGGAGGGTGAATCAGAAGAAGCAGAAGAAGGAGAAGGAGAAGGTGAATGCTGAAGGGTGAATCAGAAGAAGCAGAAGAAGGAGAAGGAGAAGGTGAAGTCTGGAGGGTGAATCAGAAGAAGCAGAAGAAGGAGAAGGAGAAGGAGAAGGTGAAGTCTGGAGGGTGAATCAGAAGAAGCAGATGAAGGAGAAGGAGAAGGTGAAGTCTGGAGGGTGAATCAGAAGAAGTAGAAGAAGGAGAAGGAGAAGGTGAAGTCTGGAGGGTGAATCAGAAGAAGTAGAAGAAGGAGAAGGGGAAGGTGAAGTCTGGAGGGTGAATCAGAAGAAGCAGAAGAAGGAGAAGGAGAAGGTGAAGTCTGGAGGGTGAATCAGAAGAAGCAGAAGAAGGAGAAGGAGAAGATGAAGTCTGGAGGGTGAATCAGAAGAAGTAGAAGAAGGAGAAGGAGAAGGTGAAGTCTGGAGGGTGAATCAGAAGAAGCAGAAGAAGGAGAAAGAGAAGGTGAAGTCTGGAGGGTGAATCAGAAGAAGCAGAATAAGGAGAAGGAGAAGGTGAAGTCTGGAGGGTGAATCAGAAGAAGCAGAAGAAGGAGAAGGAGAAGATGAAGTCTGGAGGGTGAATCAGAAGAAGCAGAATAAGGAGAAGGAGAAGATGAAGTCTGGAGGGTGAATCAGAAGAAGCAGAAGAAGGAGAAGGAGAAGCAGAAGGTGAAGTCTGGAGGGTGAATCAGAAGAAGTAGAAGAAGGAGAAGGAGAAGGTGAAGTCTGGAGGGTGAAGCAGAAGAAGTAGAAGAAGGAGAAGTTGAAGGTGAAGTCAGGAGGGTGAATCAGAAGAAGTAGAAGAAGGAGAAGGAGAAGGTGAAGTCAGGAGGGTGAATCAGAAGAAGGAGAAGGAGGAGGTGAAGTCTGGAGGGTGAATCAGAAGAAGCAGAAGAAGGAGAAGGAGAAGGTGAAGTCTGGAGGGTGAATCAGAAGAAGCAGAAGAAAGAGAAGGAGAAGGTGAAGTCTGGAGGGTGAAGCAGAAGAAGCAGAAAAAGCAGAATGAGAAGGTGAAGGCTGGAGGGTGAATCAGAAGAAGTAGAAGAAGGAGAAGGAGAAGCTGAAGTCTGGGGGTTAATCAGAAGAAGTAGAAGAAGGAGAAGGAGAAGGTGAAGTCTGGAGGGTGAATCAGAAGAAGCAGAAGAAGGAGAAGGAGAAGGTGAAGTCTGGAGGGTGAATCAGAAGAAGCAGAAGAAGGAGAAGGAGAAGATGAAGTCTGGAGGGTGAATCAGAAGAAGCAGAAGAAGGAGAAGGAGAAGGCCAAGTCAGGAGGGTGAATCAGAAGAAGCAGCAGAAGGAGAACGAGAAGGTGAAGTTAGGAGAGTGAATCAGAAGAAGCAGAAGAAGGAGAAGGAGAAGGTGAAGTCAGGGGGGTGAAGCAGAAGAAGTAGAAGAAGGAGAAGGAGAAGGTGAAGTCAGGAGGGTGAAGCAGAAGAAGCAGAAGAAGGAGAAGGAGAAGGTGAAGTCTGGAGGGCGCAGCAGAAGAAGCAGAAGAAGGAGAAGGAGAAGGTGAAGTCTGGAGGGTGAAGCAGAAGAAGCAGAAGAAGGAGAAGGAGAAGGTGAAGTCTGGAGGGTGAATCAGAAGAAGAAGAAGAAGGAGAAGGAGAAGGTGAAGTCAGGAGGGTGAAGCAGAAGAAGCAGAAGAAGGAGAAGGAGAAGGTGAAGTCTGGAGGGTGAAGCAGAAGAAGCAGAAGAAGGAGAAGGAGAAGGTGAAGTCTGGAGCGTGAAGCAGAAGAAGCAGAAGAAGGAGAAGGAGAAGGTGAAGTCTGGAGGGTGAATCAGAAGAAGTAGAAGAAGGAGAAGGAGAAGGTGAAGTCAGGAGGGTGAAGCAGAAGAAGCAGAAGAAGGAGAAGGAGAAGGTGAAGTCTGGAGGGTGAAGCAGAAGAAGCAGGAGAAGGAGAAGGAGAAGGTGAAGTCTGGAGGGTGAAGCAGAAGAAGCAGAAGAAGGAGAAGGAGAAAGTGAAGTCAGGAGGGTGAATCAGAAGAAGTAGAAGAAGGAGAAGGAGAAGGTGAAGTCTGGAGGGTGAATCAGAAGATGTAGAAGAAGGAGAAGGAGAAGGTGAAGGCTGGAGGGTGAATCAGAAGAAGTAGAAGAAGGAGAAGGAGAAGATGAAGTCTGGAGGGTGAATCAGAAGAAGCAGAAGAAGGAGAAGGAGAAGGTGAAGTCTGGAGGGAGAAGCAGAAGAAGAAGAAAAAGGAGAAGGAGAAGGTGAAGTCTGGAGGGTGAATCAGAAGAAGTAGAAGAAGGAGAAGGAAAAGGTGAAGTCTGGAGGGTTAATCAGAAGAAGTAGAAGAAGGAGAAGGAGAAGGTGTAGTCTGGAGGGTGAATCAGAAGAAGTAGACGAAGGAGAAGTAGAAGGTGAAGTCTGGAGGGTGAATCAGAAGAAGCAGAAGAAGGAGAAGGAGAAGGTGAAGTCTGGAGGGTGAATGAGAAGAAGTAGAAGAAGGAGAAGGAGAAGGTGAAGTCTGGAGGGAGAATCAGAAGAAGCAGAAGAAGGAGAAGGAGAAAGTGAAGTCTGGAGGGTGAATCAGAAGAAGCAGAAGAAGGAGAAGGAGAAGGTGAAGTATGGAGGGTGAATCAGAAGAAGCAGAAGAAGGAGAAGGAGAAGGTGAAGTCTGGAGGGTGAATCAGAAGAAGCAGAAGAAGTAGAAGGAGAAGGTGAAGTCTGGAGGGTGAATCAGAAGAAGTAGAAGAAGGAGAAGGAGAAGGTGAAGTCTGGAGGGTGAATCAGAAAAAGCAGAAGAAGGAGAAGGAGAAGGTGAAGTCAGGAGGGTGAATCAGAAGAAGCAGAAGAAGGAGAAGGAGAAGGTGAAGTCTGGAGGGTGAATCAGAAGAAGCAGAAGAAGGAGAAGGAGGAGGTGAAGACTGGAGGGTGAATCAGAAGAAGTAGATGAAGGAGAAGGAGAAGGTGAAGTCTGGAGGGTGAATCAGAAGAAGTAGAAGAAGGAGAAGGAGAAGGCGAAGTCTGTAGGGTGAATCAGAAGAAGCAGAAGAAGGAGAAGGAGAAGGTGAAGTCTGGAGGGTGAATCAGAAGAAGCAGAAGAAGGAGAAGGAGAAGATGAAGTCTGGAGGTTGAATCAGAAGAATTAGAAGAAGGAGAAGGAGAAGGTGAGGTCTGGAGGGTGAATCAGAAGAAGCAGAAGAAGGAGAAGGAGAAGGTGAAGTCTGAAGGGTGAATCAGAAGAAGCAGAAGAAGGAGAAGGAGAAGGTGAAGTCTGGAGGGTGAATCAGAAGAAGCAGAAGAAGGAGAAGGAGAAGGTGAAGTCTGGAGGGTGAATCAGAAGAAGCAGAAGAAGGAGAAGGAGAAGGTGAAGTCTGGAGGGTGAATCAGAAGAAGTAGAAGAAGGAGAAGTAGAAGGTGAAGACTGGGGGGTGAATCAGAAGAAGTAGAAGAAGGAGAAGGAGAAGGTGAAGTCTGGAGGATGAATCAGAAGAAGCAGAAGAAGGAGAAGGAGAAGGTGAAGTCTGGAGGGTGAATCAGAAGAAGCAGAAGAAGGAGAAGGAGAAGATGTAGTCTGGAGGGTGAATCAGAAGAAGTAGAAGAAGGAGAAGGAGAAGGTGTGGTCTGGAGGGTGAATCAGAAGAAGCAGAAGAAGGAGAAGGAGGAGGTGAAGTCTGGAGGGTGAATCAGAAGAAGCAGAAGAAGGAGAAGGAGAAGGTGAAGTCTGGAGGGTGAATCAGAAGAAGCAGAAGAAGGAGAAGGAGAAGGCGAAGTCAGGAGGGTGAATCAGAAGAAGCAGCAGAAGGAGAAGGAGAAGGTGAAGTTAGGAGAGAGAAGCAGAAGAAGCAGAAGAAGGAGAAGGAGAAGGTGAAGTCAGGGGGGTGAAGCAGAAGAAGTAGAAGAAGGAGAAGGAGAAGGTGAAGTCAGGAGGGTGAAGCAGAAGATGCAGAAGAAGGAGAAGGAGAAGGTGAGGTCTGGAGGGCGCAGCAGAAGAAGCAGAAGAAGGAGAAGGAGAAGGTGAAGTCTGGAGGGTGAAGCAGAAGAAGCAGAAGAAGGAGAAGGAGAAGGTGAAGTCTGCAGGGTGAATCAGAAGAAGAAGAAGAAGGAGAAGGAGAAGGTGAAGTCAGGAGGGTGAAGCAGAAGAAGCAGAAGAAGGAGAAGGAGAAGGTGAAGTCTGGAGGGTGAAGCAGAAGAAGCAGAAGAAGGAGAAGGAGAAGGTGAAGTCTGGAGCGTGAAGCAGAAGAAGCAGAAGAAGGAGAAGGAGAAGGTGAAGTCTGGAGGGTGAATCAGAAGAAGTAGAAGAAGGAGAAGGAGAAGGTGAAGTCAGGAGGGTGAAGCAGAAGAAGCAGAAGAAGGAGAAGGAGAAGGTGAAGTCTGGAGGGTGAAGCAGAAGAAGCAGAAGAAGGAGAAGGAGAAGGTGAAGTCTGGAGGGTGAAGCAGAAGAAGCAGAAGAAGGAGAAGGAGAAAGTGAAGTCAGGAGGGTAAATCAGAAGAAGTAGAAGAAGGAGAAGGAGAAGGTGAAGTCTGGAGGGTGAATCAGAAGAAGTAGAAGAAGGAGAAGGAGAAGGTGAAGGCTGGAGGGTGAATCAGAAGAAGTAGAAGAAGGAGAAGGAGAAGGTGAAGTCTGGAGGGTGAATCAGAAGAAGCAGAAGAAGGAGAAGGAGAAGGTGAAGTCTGGAGGGAGAAGCAGAAGAAGAAGAAGAAGGAGAAGGAGAAGGTCAAGTCTGGAGGGTGAATCAGAAGAAGTAGAAGAAGGAGAAGGAAAAGGTGAAGTCTGGAGGGTGAATCAGAAGAAGTAGAAGAAGGAGAAGGAGAAGGTGAAGTCTGGAGGGTGAATCAGAAGAAGCAGAAGAAGGAGAAGGAGAAGGTGAAGTCTGGAGGGTCAATCAGAAGAAGTAGAAGAAGGAGAAGGAGAAGGTGTAGTCTGGAGGGCGAATCAGAAGAAGTAGACGAAGGAGAAGTAGAAGGTGAAGTCTGGAGGGTGAATCAGAAGAAGCAGAATAAGGAGAAGGAGAAGGTGAAGTCTGGAGGGTGAATGAGAAGAAGTAGAAGAAGGAGAAGGAGAAGGTGAAGTCTGGAGGGTGAATCAGAAGAAGCAGAAGAAGGAGAAGGAGAAAGTGAAGTCTGGAGGGTGAATCAGAAGAAGCAGAAGAAGGAGAAGGAGAAGGTGAAGTATGGAGGGTGAATCAGAAGAAGCAGAAGAAGGAGAAGGAGAAGGTGAAGTCTGGAGGGTGAATCAGAAGAAGCAGAAGAAGTAGAAGGAGAAGGTGAAGTCTGGAGGGTGAATCAGAAGAAGTAGAAGATGGAGAAGGAGAAGGTGAAGTCTGGAGGGTGAATCAGAAAAAGCAGAAGAAGGAGAAGGAGAAGGTGAAGTCAGGAGGGTGAATCAGAAGAAGCAGAAGAAGGAGAAGGAGAAGGTGAAGTCTGGAGGGTGAATCAGAAGAAGCAGAAGAAGGAGAAGGAGGAGGTGAAGACTGGAGGGTGAATCAGAAGAAGTAGAATAAGGAGAAGGAGAAGGTGAAGTCTGGAGGGTGAATCAGAAGAAGTAGAAGAAGGAGAAGGAGAAGGCGAAGTCTGGAGGGTGAATCAGAAGAAGCAGAAGAAGGAGAAGGAGAAGGTGAAGTCTGGAGGGTGAGTCAGAAGAAGCAGAAGAAGGAGAAGGAGAAGATGAAGTCTGGAGGGTAAATCAGAAGAATTAGAAGAAGGAGAAGGAGAAGGTGAGGTCTGGAGGGTGAATCAGAAGAAGCAGAAGAAGGAGAAGGAGAAGGTGAAGTCTGAAGGGTGAATCAGAAGAAGCAGAAGAAGGAGAAGGAGAAGGTGAAGTCTGGAGGGTGAATCAGAAGAAGCAGCAGAAGGAGAAGGAGAAGGTGAAGTCTGGAGGGTGAATCAGAAGAAGCAGAAGAAGGAGAAGGAGAAGGTGAAGTCTGGAGGGTGAATCAGAAGAAGTAGAAGAAGGAGAAGGAGAAGGTGAAGACTGGAGGGTGAGTCAGAAGAAGTAGAAGAAGGAGAAGGAGAAGGTGAAGTCTGGAGGGTGAATCAGAAGAAGGAGAAGGAGAAGGTGAAGTCTGGAGGTTGAATTAGTAGAAGCAGAAGAAGGAGAAGGAGAAGGTGAAGTCTGGAGGGTGAATCAGAAGAAGCAGAAGAAGGAGAAGGAGAAGTTGAAGTCTGGAGGGTGAATCAGAAGAAGCAGAAGAAGTAGAAGGAGAAGGTGAAGTCTGGAGGGTGAATCAGAAGAAGTAGAAGAAGGAGAAGGAGAAGGTGAAGGCTGGAGGGTGAATCAGAAGAAGTAGAAGAAGGAGAAGGAGAAGATGAAGTCTGGAGGGTGAATCAGAAGAAGCAGAAGAAGGAGAAGGAGAAGGTGAAGTCTGGAGGGAGAAGCAGAAGAAGAAGAAGAAGGAGAAGGAGAAGGTGAAGTCTGGAGGGTGAATCAGAAGAAGTAGAAAAAGGAGAAGGAAAAGGTGAAGTCTGGAGGGTTAATCAGAAGAAGTAGAAGAAGGAGAAGGAGAAGGTGAAGTCTGGAGGGTGAATCAGAAGAAGCAGAAGAAGGAGAAGGAGAAGTTGAAGTCTGGAGGCTGAATCGGAAGAAGTAGAAGAAGGAGAAGGAGAAGGTGTAGTCTGGAGGGTGAATCAGAAGAAGTAGACGACGGAGAAATAGAAGGTGAAGTCTGGAGGGTGAATCAGAAGAAGCAGAAGAAGGAGAAGGAGAAGGTGAAGTCTGGAGGGTGAATGAGAAGAAGTAGAAGAAGGAGAAGGAGAAGGTGAAGTCTGGAGGGAGAATCAGAAGAAGCAGAAGAAGGAGAAGGAGAAGGTGAAGTATGGAGGGTGAATCAGAAGAAGCAGAAGGAGAAAGAGGAGGTGAAGTCTGGAGAGTGAATCAGAAGAAGCAGAAGAAGTAGAAGGAGAAGGTGAAGTCTGGAGGGTGAACCAGAAGAAGTAGAAGAAGGAGAAGGAGAAGGTGAAGTCTGGAGGGTGAATCAGAAAAAGCAGAAGTAGGAGAAGGAGAAGGTGAAGTCAGGAGGGTGAATCAGAAGAAGCAGAAGAAGAAGAAGGAGAAGGTGAAGTCTGGAGGGTGAATCAGAAGAAGCAGAAGAAGGAGAAGGAGGAGGTGAAGACTGGAGGGTGAATCAGAAGAAGTAGATGAAGGAGAAGGAGAAGGTGAAGTCTGGAGGGTGAATCAGAAGAAGTAGAAGAAGGAGAAGGAGAAGGCGAAGTCTGTAGGGTGAATCAGAAGAAGCAGAAGAAGGAGAAGGAGAAGGTGAAGTCTGGAGGGTGAATCAGAAGAAGCAGAAGAAGGAGAAGGAGATGATGAAGTCTGGAGGGTGAATCAGAAGAATTAGAAGAAGGAGAAGGAGAAGGTGAGGTCTGGAGGGTGAATCAGAAGAAGCAGAAGAAGTAGAAGGAGAAGGTGAAGTCTGGAGGGTGAATCAGAAGAAGTAGAAGAAGGAGAAGGAGAAGGTGAAGGCTGGAGGGTGAATCAGAAGAAGTAGAAGAAGGAGAAGGAGAAGATGAAGTCTGGAGGGTGAATCAGAAGAAGCAGAAGAAGGAGAAGGAGAAGGTGAAGTCTGGAGGGAGAAGCAGACGAAGAAGAAGAAGGAGAAGGAGAAGGTGAAGTCTGGAGGGTGAATCAGAAGAAGTAGAAAAAGGAGAAGGAAAAGGTGAAGTCTGGAGGGTTAATCAGAAGAAGTAGAAGAAGGAGAAGGAGAAGGTGAAGTCTGGAGGGTGAATCAGAAGAAGCAGAAGAAGGAGAAGGAGAAGTTGAAGTCTGGAGGCTGAATCGGAAGAAGTAGAAGAAGGAGAAGGAGAAGGTGTAGTCTGGAGGGTGAATCAGAAGAAGTAGACGAAGGAGAAATAGAAGGTGAAGCCTGGAGGGTGAATCAGAAGAAGCAGAAGAAGGAGAAGGAGAAGGTGAAGTCTGGAGGGTGAATGAGAAGAAGTAGAAGAAGGAGAAGGAGAAGGTGAAGTCTGGAGGGAGAATCAGAAGAAGCAGAAGAAGGAGAAGGAGAAAGTGAAGTCTGGAGGGTGAATCAGAAGAAGCAGAAGAAGGAGAAGGAGAAGGTGAAGTATGGAGGGTGAATCAGAAGAAGCAGAAGAAGGAGAAGGAGGAGGTGAAGTCTGGAGGGTGAATCAGAAGAAGCAGAAGAAGTAGAAGGAGAAGGTGAAGTCTGGAGGGTGAATCAGAAGAAGTAGAAGAAGGAGAAGGAGAAGGTGAAGTCTGGAGGGTGAATCAGAAAAAGCAGAAGTAGGAGAAGGAGAAGGTGAAGTCAGGAGGGTGAATCAGAAGAAGCAGAAGAAGGAGAAGGAGAAGGTGAAGTCTGGAGGGTGAATCAGAAGAAGCAGAAGAAGGAGAAGGAGGAGGTGAAGACTGGAGGGTGAATCAGAAGAAGTAAATGAAGGAGAAGGAGAAGGTGAAGTCTGGAGGGTGAATCAGAAGAAGTAGAAGAAGGAGAAGGAGAAGGCGAAGTCTGTAGGGTGAATCAGAAGAAGCAGAAGAAGGAGAAGGAGAAGGTGAAGTCTGGAGGGTGAATCAGAAGAAGTAGAAGAAGGAGAAGGAGAAGGTGAAGACTGGGGGGTGTATCAGAAGAAGTAGAAGAAGGAGAAGGAGAAGGTGAAGTCTGGAGGGTGAATCAGAAGAAGCAGAAGAAGGAGAAGGAGAAGGTGAAGTCTGGAGGGTGAATCAGAAGAAGCAGAAGAAGGAGAAGGAGAAGATGTAGTCTGGAGGGTGAATCAAAAGAAGTAGAAGAAGGAGAAGGAGAAGGTGAGGTCTGGAGGGTGAATCAGAAGAAGCAGAAGAAGGAGAAGGAGGAGGTGAAGTCTGGAGGGTGAATCAGAAGAAGCAGAAGAAGGAGAAGGAGAAGGTGAAGTCTGGAGGGTGAATCAGAAGAAGCAGAAGAAGGAGCAGGAGAAGGCGAAGTCAGGAGGGTGAATCAGAAGAAGCAGCAGAAGGAGAAGGAGAAGGTGAAGTTAGGAGAGTGAAGCAGAAGAAGCAGAAGAAGGAGAAGGAGAAGGTGAAGTCAGGGGGGTGAAGCAGAAGAAGTAGAAGAAGGAGAAGGAGAAGGTGAAGTCAGGAGGGTGAAGCAGAAGAAGCAGAAGAAGGAGAAGGAGAAGGTGAGGTCTGGAGGGCGCAGCAGAAGAAGCAGAAGAAGGAGAAGGAGAAGGTGAAGTCTGGAGGGTGAAGCAGAAGAAGCAGAAGAAGGAGAAGGAGAAGGTGAAGTCTGGAGGGTGAATCAGAAGAAGAAGAAGAAGGAGAAGGAGAAGGTGAAGTCAGGAGGGTGAATCAGAAGAAGCAGAAGAAGGAGAAGGAGAAGGTGAAGTCTGGAGGGTGAAGCAGAAGAAGCAGAAGAAGGAGAAGGAGAAGGTGAAGTCTGGAGCGTGAAGCAGAAGAAGCAGAAGAAGGAGAAGGAGAAGGTGAAGTCTGGAGGGTGAATCAGAAGAAGTAGAAGAAGGAGAAGGAGAAGGTGAAGTCAGGAGGGTGAAGCAGAAGAAGCAGAAGAAGGAGAAGGAGAAGGTGAAGTCTGGAGGGTGAAGCAGAAGAAGCAGAAGAAGGAGAAGGAGAAGTTGAAGTCTGGAGGGTGAAGCAGAAGAAGCAGAAGAAGGAGAAGGAGAAAGTGAAGTCAGGAGGGTAAATCAGAAGAAGTAGAAGAAGTAGAAGGAGAAGGTGAAGTCTGGAGGGTGATTCAGAAGAAGTAGAAGAAGGAGAAGGAGAAGGTGAAGGCTGGAGGGTGAATCAGAAGAAGTAGAAGAAGGAGAAGGAGAAGGTGAAGTCTGGAGGGTGAATCAGAAGAAGCAGAAGAAGGAGAAGGAGAAGTTGAAGTCTGGAGGGAGAAGCAGAAGAAGAAGAAGAAGGAGAAGGAGAAGGTGAAGTCTGGAGGGTGAATCAGAAGAAGTAGAAGAAGGAGAAGGAAAAGGTGAAGTCTGGAGGGTGAATCAGAAGAAGTAGAAGAAGGAGAAGGAGAAGGTGAAGTCTGGAGGGTGAATCAGAAGAAGCAGAAGAAGGAGAAGGAGAAGGTGAAGTCTGGAGGGTCAATCAGAAGAAGTAGAAGAAGGAGAAGGAGTAGGTGTAGTCTGGAGGGCGAATCAGAAGAAGTATACGAAGGAGAAGTAGAAGGTGAAGTCTGGAGGGTGAATCAGAAGAAGCAGAATAAGGAGAAGGAGAAGGTGAAGTCTGGAGGGTGAATGAGAAGAAGTAGAAGAAGGAGAAGGAGAAGGTGAAGTCTGGAGGGTGAATCAGAAGAAGCAGAAGAAGGAGAAGGAGAAAGTGAAGTCTGGAGGGTGAATCAGAAGAAGCAGAAGAAGGAGAAGGAGAAGGTGAAGTATGGAGGGTGAATCAGAAGAAGCAGAAGAAGGAGAAGGAGAAGGTGAAGTCTGCAGGGTGTATCAGAAGAAGCAGAAGAAGTAGAAGGAGAAGGTGAAGTCTGGAGGGTGAATCAGAAGAAGTAGAAGATGGAGAAGGAGAAGGTGAAGTCTGGAGGGTGAATCAGAAAAAGCAGAAGAAGGAGAAGGAGAAGGTGAAGTCAGGAGGGTGAATCAGAAGAAGCAGAAGAAGGAGAAGGAGAAGGTGAAGTCTGGAGGGTGAATCAGAAGAAGCAGAAGAAGGAGAAGGTGAAGTATGGAGGGTGAATCAGAAGAAGCAGAAGAAGGAGAAGGAGGAGGTGAAGTCTGGAGGGTGAATCAGAAGAAGCAGAAGAAGTAGAAGGAGAAGGTGAAGTCTGGAGGGTGAATCAGAAGAAGTAGAAGAAGGAGAAGGAGAAGGTGAAGTCTGGAGGGTGAATCAGAAAAAGCAGAAGTAGGAGAAGGAGAAGCTGAAGTCAGGAGGGTGAATCAGAAGAAGCAGAAGAAGGAGAAGGAGAAGGTGAAGTCTGGAGGGTGAATCAGAAGAAGCAGAAGAAGGAGAAGGAGGAGGTGAAGACTGGAGGGTGAATCAGAAGAAGTAGATGAAGGAGAAGGAGAAGGTGAAGTCTGGAGGGTGAATCAGAAGAAGTAGAAGAAGGAGAAGGAGAAGGCGAAGTCTGTAGGTTGAATCAGAAGAAGCAGAAGAAGGAGAAGGAGAAGGTGAAGTCTGGAGGGTGAATCAGAAGAAGCAGAAGAAGGAGAAGGAGAAGATGAAGTCTGGAGGGTGAATCAGAAGAATTAGAAGAAGGAGAAGGAGAAGGTGAGGTCTGGAGGGTGAATCAGAAGAAGCAGAAGAAGTAGAAGGAGAAGGTGAAGTCTGGAGGGTGAATCAGAAGAAGTAGAAGAAGGAGAAGGAGAAGGTGAAGGCTGGAGGGTGAATCAGAAGAAGTAGAAGAAGGAGAAGGAGAAGATGAAGTCTGGAGGGTGAATCAGAAGAAGCAGAAGAAGGAGAAGGAGAAGGTGAAGTCTGGAGGGAGAAGCAGAAGAAGAAGAAGAAGGAGAAGGAGAAGGTGAAGTCTGGAGGGTGAATCAGAAGAAGTAGAAAAAGGAGAAGGAAAAGGTGAAGTCTGGAGGGTTAATCAGAAGAAGTAGAAGAAGGAGAAGGAGAAGGTGAAGTCTGGAGGGTGAATCAGAAGAAGCAGAAGAAGGAGAAGGAGAAGTTGAAGTCTGGAGGCTGAATCGGAAGAAGTAGAAGAAGGAGAAGGAGAAGGTGTAGTCTGGAGGGTGAATCAGAAGAAGTAGACGAAGGAGAAATAGAAGGTGAAGTCTGGAGGGTGAATCAGAAGAAGCAGAAGAAGGAGAAGGAGAAGGTGAAGTCTGGAGGGTGAATGAGAAGAAGTAGAAGAAGGAGAAGGAGAAGGTGAAGTCTGGAGGGAGAATCAGAAGAAGCAGAAGAAGGAGAAGGAGAAAGTGAAGTCTGGAGGGTGAATCAGAAGAAGCAGAAGAAGGAGAAGGAGAAGGTGAAGTATGGAGGGTGAATCAGAAGAAGCAGAAGAAGGAGAAGGAGGAGGTGAAGTCTGGAGGGTGAATCAGAAGAAGCAGAAGAAGTAGAAGGAGAAGGTGAAGTCTGGAGGGTGAATCAGAAGAAGTAGAAGAAGGAGAAGGAGAAGGTGAAGTCTGGAGGGTGAATCAGAAAAAGCAGAAGTAGGAGAAGGAGAAGGTGAAGTCAGGAGGGTGAATCAGAAGAAGCAGAAGAAGGAGAAGGAGAAGGTGAAGTCTGGAGGGTGAATCAGAAGAAGCAGAAGAAGGAGAAGGTGGAGGTGAAGACTGGAGGGTGAATCAGAAGAAGTAGATGAAGGAGAAGGAGAAGGTGAAGTCTGGAGTGTGAATCAGAAGAAGTAGAAGAAGGAGAAGGAGAAGGCGAAGTCTGTAGGGTGAATCAGAAGAAGCAGAAGAAGGAGAAGGAGAAGGTGAAGTCTGGAGGGTGAATCAGAAGAAGCAGAAGAAGGAGAAGGAGAAGATGAAGTCTGGAGGGTGAATCAGAAGAATTAGAAGAAGGAGAAGGAGAAGGTGAGGTCTGGAGGGTGAATCAGAAGAAGCAGAAGAAGGAGAAGGAGAAGGTGAAGTCTGAAGGGTGAATCAGAAGAAGCAGAAGAAGGAGAAGGAGAAGGTGAAGTCTGGAGGGTGAATCAGAAGAAGCAGAAGAAGGAGAAGGAGAAGGTGAAGTCTGGAGGGTGAATCAGAAGAAGCAGAAGAAGGAGAAGGAGAAGGTGAAGTCTGGAGGGTGAATCAGAAGAAGTAGAAGAAGGAGAAGGAGAAGGTGAAGACTGGGGGTGTATCAGAAGAAGTAGAAGAAGGAGAAGGAGAAGGTGAAGTCTGGAGGGTGAATCAGAAGAAGCAGAAGAAGGAGAAGGAGAAGGTGAAGTCTGGAGGGTGAATCAGAAGAAGCAGAAGAAGGAGAAGGAGAAGATGTAGTCTGGAGGGTGAATCAGAAGAAGTAGAAGAAGGAGAAGGAGAAGGTGAGGTCTGGAGGGTGAATCAGAAGAAGCAGAAGAAGGAGAAGGAGGAGGTGAAGTCTGGAGGGTGAATCAGAAGAAGCAGAAGAAGGAGCAGGAGAAGGCGAAGTCAGGAGGGTGAATCAGAAGAAGCAGCAGAAGGAGAAGGAGAAGGTGAAGTTAGGAGAGTGAAGCAGAAGAAGCAGAAGAAGGAGAAGGAGAAGGTGAAGTCAGGGGGGTGAAGCAGAAGAAGTAGAAGAAGGAGAAGGAGAAGGTGAAGTCAGGAGGGTGAAGCAGAAGAAGCAGAAGAAGGAGAAGGAGAAGGTGAGGTCTGGAGGGCGCAGCAGAAGAAGCAGAAGAAGGAGAAGGAGAAGGTGAAGTCTGGAGGGTGAAGCAGAAGAAGCAGAAGAAGGAGAAGGAGAAGGTGAAGTCTGGAGGGTGAATCAGAAGAAGAAGAAGAAGGAGAAGGAGAAGGTGAAGTCAGGAGGGTGAATCAGAAGAAGCAGAAGAAGGAGAAGGAGAAGGTGAAGTCTGGAGGGTGAAGCAGAAGAAGCAGAAGAAGGAGAAGGAGAAGGTGAAGTCTGGAGCGTGAAGCAGAAGAAGCAGAAGAAGGAGAAGGAGAAGGTGAAGTCTGGAGGGTGAATCAGAAGAAGTAGAAGAAGGAGAAGGAGAAGGTGAAGTCAGGAGGGTGAAGCAGAAGAAGCAGAAGAAGGAGAAGGAGAAGGTGAAGTCTGGAGGGTGAAGCAGAAGAAGCAGAAGAAGGAGAAGGAGAAGGTGAAGTCTGGAGGGTGAAGCAGAAGAAGCAGAAGAAGGAGAAGGAGAAAGTGAAGTCAGGAGGGTAAATCAGAAGAAGTAGAAGAAGGAGAAGGAGAAGGTGAAGTCTGGAGGGTGAATCAGAAGAAGTAGAAGAAGGAGAAGGAGAAGGTGAAGGCTGGAGGGTGAATCAGAAGAAGTAGAAGAAGGAGAAGGAGAAGGTGAAGTCTGGAGGGTGAATCAGAAGAAGCAGAAGAAGGAGAAGGAGAAGTTGAAGTCTGGAGGGAGAAGCAGAAGAAGAAGAAGAAGGAGAAGGAGAAGGTGAAGTCTGGAGGGTGAATCAGAAGAAGTAGAAGAAGGAGAAGGAAAAGGTGAAGTCTGGAGGGTGAATCAGAAGAAGTAGAAGAAGGAGAAGGAGAAGGTGAAGTCTGGAGGGTGAATCAGAAGAAGCAGAAGAAGGAGAAGGAGAAGGTGAAGTCTGGAGGGTCAATCAGAAGAAGTAGAAGAAGGAGAAGGAGTAGGTGTAGTCTGGAGGGCGAATCAGAAGAAGTATACGAAGGAGAAGTAGAAGGTGAAGTCTGGAGGGTGAATCAGAAGAAGCAGAATAAGGAGAAGGAGAAGGTGAAGTCTGGAGGGTGAATGAGAAGAAGTAGAAGAAGGAGAAGGAGAAGGTGAAGTCTGGAGGGTGAATCAGAAGAAGCAGAAGAAGGAGAAGGAGAAAGTGAAGTCTGGAGGGTGAATCAGAAGAAGCAGAAGAAGGAGAAGGAGAAGGTGAAGTATGGAGGGTGAATCAGAAGAAGCAGAAGAAGGAGAAGGAGAAGGTGAAGTCTGCAGGGTGTATCAGAAGAAGCAGAAGAAGTAGAAGGAGAAGGTGAAGTCTGGAGGGTGAATCAGAAGAAGTAGAAGATGGAGAAGGAGAAGGTGAAGTCTGGAGGGTGAATCAGAAAAAGCAGAAGAAGGAGAAGGAGAAGGTGAAGTCAGGAGGGTGAATCAGAAGAAGCAGAAGAAGGAGAAGGAGAAGGTGAAGTCTGGAGGGTGAATCAGAAGAAGCAGAAGAAGGAGAAGGAGGAGGTGAAGACTGGAGGGTGAATCAGAAGAAGTAGAATAAGGAGAAGGAGAAGGTGAAGTCTGGAGGGTGAATCAGAAGAAGTAGAAGAAGGAGAAGGAGAAGGCGAAGTCTGGAGGGTGAATCAGAAGAAGCAGAAGAAGGAGAAGGAGAAGGTGAAGTCTGGAGGGTGAATCAGAAGAAGCAGAAGAAGGAGAAGGAGAAGATGAAGTCTGGAGGGTAAATCAGAAGAATTAGAAGAAGGAGAAGGAGAAGGTGAGGTCTGGAGGGTGAATCAGAAGAAGCAGAAGAAGGAGAAGGAGAAGGTGAAGTCTGAAGGGTGAATCAGAAGAAGCAGAAGAAGGAGAAGGAGAAGGTGAAGTCTGGAGGGTGAATCAGAAGAAGCAGAAGAAGGAGAAGGAGAAGGTGAAGTCTGGAGGGTGAATCAGAAGAAGCAGAAGAAGGAGAAGGAGAAGGTGAAGTCTGGAGGGTGAATCAGAAGAAGTAGAAGAAGGAGAAGGAGAAGGTGAAGACTGGAGGGTGAGTCAGAAGAAGTAGAAGAAGGAGAAGGAGAAGGTGAAGTCTGGAGGTTGAATCAGAAGAAGGAGAAGGAGAAGGTGAAGTCTGGAGGTTGAATCAGTAGAAGCAGAAGAAGGAGAAGGAGAAGGTGAAGTCTGGAGTGTGAATCAGAAGAAGCAGAAGAAGGAGAAGGAGAAGTTGAAGTCTGGAGGGTGAATCAGAAGAAGCAGAAGAAGTAGAAGGAGAAGGTGAAGTCTGGAGGGTGAATCAGAAGAAGTAGAAGAAGGAGAAGGAGAAGGTGAAGTCTGGAGGGTGAAGCAGAAGAAGTAGAAGAAGGAGGAGAAGGTGAAGTCAGGAGGGTGAATCAGAAGAAGCAGAAGAAGGAGAAGGAGAAGGTGAAGTCTGGAGTGTGAATCAGAAGAATCAGAAGAAGGAGAAGGAGAAGGTGAAGTCTGGAGGGTGAATCAGAAGAAGCAGAAGAAAGAGAAGGAGAAGGTGAAGTCTGGAGGGTGAAGCAGAAGAAGCAGAAGAAGGAGAAGTAGAAGGTGAAGACTGGAGGGTGAATCAGAAGAAGTAGAAGAAGGAGAAGGAGAAGGTGAAGTCTGGAGGGTGAATCAGAAGAAGTAGAAGAAGGAGAAGGAGAAGGTGAAGTCTGGAGGGTGAATCAGAAGAAGTAGAAGAAGGAGAAGGAGAAGGTGAAGTCTGGAGATGAATCAGAAGAAGTAGAAGAAGGAGAAGGAGAAGGTGAAGTCAGGAGGGTGAATCAGAAGAAGTAGAAGAAGGAGAAGGAGAAGGTGAGGTCTGGAGGGTGAATCAGAAGAAGCAGAAGAAGGAGAAGGAGAAGGTGATGTCAGGGGGGTGAAGCAGAAGAAGTAGAAGAAGGAGAAGGAGAAGGTGAAGTCAGGAAGGTGAAGCAGAAGAAGCAGAAGAAGGAGAAGGAGAAGGTGAAGTCTGGCGGGCGCAGCAGAAGAAGCAGAAGAAGGAGAAGGAGAAGGTGAAGTCTGGAGGGTGAAGCAGAAGAAGCAGAAGAAGGAGAAGGAGAAGGTGAAGTCTGGAGGGTGTATCAGAAGAAGTAGAAGAAGGAGAAGGAGAAGGTGAAGTCAGCAGGGTGAAGCAGAAGAAGCAGAAGAAGGAGAAGGAGAAGGTGACGTCTGGAGGGTGAAGCAGAAGAAGCAGAAGAAGGAGAAGGAGAAGGTGAAGTCTGGAGGGCGAAGCAGAAGAAGTGGAAGAAGGAGAAGGAGAAGGTGAAGTCTGGAGGGTGAAGCAGAAGAAGCAGAAGAAGGAGAAGGAGAAGGTGAAGTCTGGAGGGTGAATCAGAAGAAGTAGAAGAAGGAGAAGGAGAAGGTGATGTCAGGAGGTTGAAGCAGAAGAAGCAGAAGAAGGAGAAGGAGAAGGTGAAGTCTGGAGGGTGAAGCAGAAGAAGCAGAAGAAGGAGAAGGAGAAGGTGAAGGCTGGGGGGTGAATCAGAAGAAGTAGAAGAAGGAGAAGGAGAAGATGAAGTCTGGAGGGTGAATCAGAAGAAGCAGAAGAAGGAGAAGGAGAAGGTGAAGTCTGGAGGGAGAAGCAGAAGAAGTAGACGAAGGAGAAGTAGAAGGTGAAGTCTGGAGGGTGAATCAGAAGAAGCAGAAGAAGGAGAAGGAGAAGGTGAAGTCTGGAGGGTGAATGAGAAGAAGTAGAAGAAGGAGAAGGAGAAGGTGAAGTCTGGAGGGTGAATCAGAAGAAGCAGAAGAAGGAGAAGGAGAAAGTGAAGTCTGGAGGGTGAATCAGAAGAAGCAGAAGAAGGAGAAGGAGAAGGTGAAGTCTGGAGGGTGAATCAGAAAAAGCAGAAGAAGGAGAAGGAGAAGGTGAAGTCAGGAGGGTGAATCAGAAGAAGCAGAAGAAGGAGAAGGAGAAGGTGAAGTCTGGAGGGTGAATCAGAAGAAGCAGAAGAAGGAGAAGGAGAAGTTGAAGTCTGGAGGCTGAATCGGAAGAAGTAGAAGAAGGAGAAGGAGAAGGTGTAGTCTGGAGGGTGAATCAGAAGAAGAAGACGAAGGAGAAGTAGAAGGTGAAGTCTGGAGGGTGAATCAGAAGAAGCAGAAGAAGGAGAAGGAGAAGGTGAAGTCTGGAGGGTGAATGAGAAGAAGTAGAAGAAGGAGAAGGAGAAGGTGAAGTCTGGAGGGTGAATCAGAAGAAGCAGAAGAAGGAGAAGGAGAAAGTGAAGTCTGGAGGGTGAATCAGAAGAAGCAGAAGAAGGAGAAGGAGAAGGTGAAGTATGGAGGGTGAATCAGAAGAAGCAGAAGAAGGAGAAGGAGAAGGTGAAGTCTGGAGGGTGAATCAGAAGAAGCAGAAGAAGTAGAAGGAGAAGGTGAAGTCTGGAGGGTGAATCAGAAGAAGTAGAAGAAGGAGAAGGAGAAGGTGAAGTCTGGAGGGTGAATCAGAAAAAGCAGAAGAAGGAGAAGGAGAAGGTGAAGTCAGGAGGGTGAATCAGAAGAAGCAGAAGAAGGAGAAGGAGAAGGTGAAGTCTGGAGGGTGAATCAGAAGAAGCAGAAGAAGGAAAAGGAGGAGGTGAAGACTGGAGGGTGAATCAGAAGAAGTAGATGAAGGAGAAGGAGAAGGTGAAGTCTGGAGGGTGAATCAGAAGAAGTAGAAGAAGGAGAAGGAGAAGGCGAAGTCTGTAGGGTGAATCAGAAGAAGCAGAAGAAGGAGAAGGAGAAGGTGAAGTCTGGAGGGAGAATCAGAAGAAGCAGAAGAAGGAGAAGGAGAAGATGAAGCCTGGAGGGTGAATCAGAAAAAGCAGAAGAAGGAGAAGGAGAAGGTGAAGTCAGGAGGGTGAATCAGAAGAAGCAGAAGAAGGAGAAGGAGAAGGTGAAGTCTGGAGGGTGAATCAGAAGAAGCAGAAGAAGGAGAAGGAGGAGGTGAAGACTGGAGGGTGAATCAGAAGAAGTAGAATAAGGAGAAGGAGAAGGTGAAGTCTGGAGGGTGAATCAGAAGAAGTAGAAGAAGGAGAAGGAGAAGGCGAAGTCTGGAGGGTGAATCAGAAGAAGCAGAAGAAGGAGAAGGAGAAGGTGAAGTCTGGAGGGTGAATCAGAAGAAGCAGAAGAAGGAGAAGGAGAAGATGAAGTCTGGAGGGTAAATCAGAAGAATTAGAAGAAGGAGAAGGAGAAGGTGAGGTCTGGAGGGTGAATCAGAAGAAGCAGAAGAAGGAGAAGGAGAAGGTGAAGTCTGAAGGGTGAATCAGAAGAAGCAGAAGAAGGAGAAGGAGAAGGTGAAGTCTGGAGGGTGAATCAGAAGAAGCAGAAGAAGGAGAAGGAGAAGGTGAAGTCTGGAGGGTGAATCAGAAGAAGCAGAAGAAGGAGAAGGAGAAGGTGAAGTCTGGAGGGTGAATCAGAAGAAGTAGAAGAAGGAGAAGGAGAAGGTGAAGACTGGAGGGTGAGTCAGAAGAAGTAGAAGAAGGAGAAGGAGAAGGTGAAGTCTGGAGGGTGAATCAGAAGAAGGAGAAGGAGAAGGTGAAGTCTGGAGGTTGAATCAGTAGAAGCAGAAGAAGGAGAAGGAGAAGGTGAAGTCTGGAGTGTGAATCAGAAGAAGCAGAAGAAGGAGAAGGAGAAGTTGAAGTCTGGAGGGTGAATCAGAAGAAGCAGAAGAAGTAGAAGGAGAAGGTGAAGTCTGGAGGGTGAATCAGAAGAAGTAGAAGAAGGAGAAGGAGAAGGTGAAGTCTGGAGGGTGAAGCAGAAGAAGTAGAAGAAGGAGGAGAAGGTGAAGTCAGGAGGGTGAATCAGAAGAAGCAGAAGAAGGAGAAGGAGAAGGTGAAGTCTGGAGTGTGAATCAGAAGAATCAGAAGAAGGAGAAGGAGAAGGTGAAGTCTGGAGGGTGAATCAGAAGAAGCAGAAGAAAGAGAAGGAGAAGGTGAAGTCTGGAGGGTGAAGCAGAAGAAGCAGAAGAAGGAGAAGTAGAAGGTGAAGACTGGAGGGTGAATCAGAAGAAGTAGAAGAAGGAGAAGGAGAAGGTGAAGTCTGGAGGGTGAATCAGAAGAAGTAGAAGAAGGAGAAGGAGAAGGTGAAGTCTGGAGGGTGAATCAGAAGAAGTAGAAGAAGGAGAAGGAGAAGGTGAAGTCTTGAGATGAATCAGAAGAAGTAGAAGAAGGAGAAGGAGAAGGTGAAGTCAGGAGGGTGAATCAGAAGAAGTAGAAGAAGGAGAAGGAGAAGGTGAGGTCTGGAGGGTGAATCAGAAGAAGCAGAAGAAGGAGAAGGAGAAGGTGAAGTCAGGGGGGTGAAGCAGAAGAAGTAGAAGAAGGAGAAGGAGAAGGTGAAGTCAGGAAGGTGAAGCAGAAGAAGCAGAAGAAGGAGAAGGAGAAGGTGAAGTCTGGCGGGCGCAGCAGAAGAAGCAGAAGAAGGAGAAGGAGAAGGTGAAGTCTGGAGGGTGAAGCAGAAGAAGCAGAAGAAGGAGAAGGAGAAGGTGAAGTCTGGAGGGTGAATCAGAAGAAGTAGAAGAAGGAGAAGGAGAAGGTGAAGTCAGGAGGGTGAAGCAGAAGAAGCAGAAGAAGGAGAAGGAGAAGGTGACGTCTGGAGGGTGAAGCAGAAGAAGCAGAAGAAGGAGAAGGAGAAGGTGAAGTCTGGAGGGCGAAGCAGAAGAAGTGGAAGAAGGAGAAGGAGAAGGTGAAGTCTGGAGGGTGAAGCAGAAGAAGCAGAAGAAGGAGAAGGAGAAGGTGAAGTCTGGAGGGTGAATCAGAAGAAGTAGAAGAAGGAGAAGGAGAAGGTGATGTCAGGAGGTTGAAGCAGAAGAAGCAGAAGAAGGAGAAGGAGAAGGTGAAGTCTGGAGGGTGAAGCAGAAGAAGCAGAAGAAGGAGAAGGAGAAGGTGAAGGCTGGGGGGTGAATCAGAAGAAGTAGAAGAAGGAGAAGGAGAAGATGAAGTCTGGAGGGTGAATCAGAAGAAGCAGAAGAAGGAGAAGGAGAAGGTGAAGTCTGGAGGGAGAAGCAGAAGAAGAAGAAGAAGGAGAAGGAGAAGGTGAAGTCTGGAGGGTGAATCAGAAGAAGTAGAAGAAGGAGAAGGAAAAGCTGAAGTCTGGAGGGTGAATCAGAAGAAGTAGAAGAAGGAGAAGGAGAAGGTGAAGTCTGGAGGGTGAATCAGAAGAAGCAGAAGAAGGAGAAGGAGAAGTTGAAGTCTGGAGGCTGAATCGGAAGAAGTAGAAGAAGGAGAAGGAGAAGGTGTAGTCTGGAGGGTGAATCAGAAGAAGTAGACGAAGGAGAAGTAGAAGGTGAAGTCTGGAGGGTGAATCAGAAGAAGCAGAAGAAGGAGAAGGAGAAGGTGAAGTCTGGAGGGTGAATGAGAAGAAGTAGAAGAAGGAGAAGGAGAAGGTGAAGTCTGGAGGGTGAATCAGAAGAAGCAGAAGAAGGAGAAGGAGAAAGTGAAGTCTGGAGGGTGAATCAGAAGAAGCAGAAGAAGGAGAAGGAGAAGATGAAGTATGGAGGGTGAATCAGAAGAAGCAGAAGAAGGAGAAGGAGAAGGTGAAGTCTGGAGGGTGAATCAGAAGAAGCAGAAGAAGTAGAAGGAGAAGGTGAAGTCTGGAGGGTGAATCAGAAGAAGTAGAAGAAGGAGAAGGAGAAGGTGAAGTCTGGAGGGTGAATCAGAAAAAGCAGAAGAAGGAGAAGGAGAAGGTGAAGTCAGGAGGGTGAATCAGAAGAAGCAGAAGAAGGAGAAGGAGAAGGTGAAGTCTGGAGGGTGAATCAGAAGAAGCAGAAGAAGGAAAAGGAGGAGGTGAAGACTGGAGGGTGAATCAGAAGAAGTAGATGAAGGAGAAGGAGAAGGTGAAGTCTGGAGGGTGAATCAGAAGAAGTAGAAGAAGGAGAAGGAGAAGGCGAAGTCTGTAGGGTGAATCAGAAGAAGCAGAAGAAGGAGAAGGAGAAGGTGAAGTCTGGAGGGTGAATCAGAAGAAGCAGAAGAAGGAGAAGGAGAAGATGAAGTCTGGAGGGTGAATCAGAAGAAGGATAAGAAGGATAAGGAGAAGGTGAGGTCTGGAGGGTGAATCAGAAGAAGCAGAAGAAGGAGAAGGAGAAGGTGAAGTCTGGAGGGTGAATCAGAAGAAGCAGAAGAAGGAGAAGGAGAAGGTGAAGTCTGGAGGGTGAATCAGAAGTAGCAGAAGAAGGAGAAGGAGAAGGCGAAGTCAGGAGGGTGAATCAGAAGAAGCAGCAGAAGGAGAAGGAGAAGGTGAAGTTAGGAGAGTGAATCAGAAGAAGCAGAAGAAGGAGAAGGATAAGGTGAAGTCAGGGGGGTGAAGCAGAAGAAGTAGAAGAAGGAGAAGGAGAAGGTGAAGTCAGGAGGGTGAAGCAGAAGAAGCAGAAGAAGGAGAAGGAGAAGGTGAGGTCTGGAGGGCGCAGCAGAAGAAGCAGAAGAAGGAGAAGGAGAAGGTGAAGTTTGGAGGGTGAAGCAGAAGAAGCAGAAGAAGGAGAAGGAGAAGATGAAGTCTGGAGGGTGAATCAGAAGAAGAAGAAGAAGGAGAAGGAGAAGGTGAAGTCAGGAGGGTGAAGCAGAAGAAGCAGAAGAAGGAGAAGGAGAAGGTGAAGTCTGGAGGGTGAAGCAGAAGAAGCAGAAGAAGGAGAAGGAGAAGGTGAAGTCTGGAGGGTGAATCAGAAGAAGTAGAAGAAGGAGAAGGAGAAGGTGAAGTCAGGAGGGTGAAGCAGAAGAAGCAGAAGAAGGAGAAGGAGAAGGTGAAGTCTGGAGGGTGAAGCAGAAGAAGCAGAAGAAGGAGAAGGAGAAGGTGAAGTCTGGAGGGTGAAGCAGAAGAAGCAGAAGAAGGAGAAGGAGAAAGTGAAGTCAGGGGGGTGAATCAGAAGAAGTAGAAGAAGGAGAAGGAGAAGGTGAAGTCAGGAGGGTGAAGCAGAAGAAGCAGAAGAAGGAGAAGGAGAAGGTGAAGTCTGGAGGGTGAATCAGAAGAAGTAGAAGAAGGAGAAGGAGAAGGTGAAGTCAGGAGGGTGAAGCAGAAGAAGCAGAAGAAGGAGAAGGAGAAGGTGAAATCTGGAGGGTGAAGCAGAAGAAGCAGAAGAAGGAGAAGGAGAAGGTGAAGTCTGGAGGGTGAAGCAGAAGAAGCAGAAGAAGGAGAAGGAGAAAGTGAAGTCAGGAGGGTGAATCAGAAGAAGTAGAAGAAGGAGAAGGAGAAGGTGAAGTCTGGAGGGTGAATCAGAAGAAGTAGAAGAAGGAGAAGGAGAAGGTGAAGTCAGGAGGGTGAAGCAGAAGAAGCAGAAGAAGGAGAAGGAGAAGATGAAGTCTGGAGGGTGAATCAGAAGAAGAAGAAGAAGGAGAAGGAGAAGGTGAAGTCAGGAGGGTGAAGCAGAAGAAGCAGAAGAAGGAGAAGGAGAAGGTGAAGTCTGGAGGGTGAAGCAGAAGAAGCAGAAGAAGGAGAAGGAGAAGGTGAAGTCTGGAAGGTGAATCAGAAGAAGTAGAAGAAGGAGAAGGAGAAGGTGAAGTCAGGAGGGTGAAGCAGAAGAAGCAGAAGAAGGAGAAGGAGAAGGTGAAGTCTGGAGGGTGAAGCAGAAGAAGCAGAAGAAGGAGAAGGAGAAGGTGAAGTCTGGAGGGTGAAGCAGAAGAAGCAGAAGAAGGAGAAGGAGAAAGTGAAGTCAGGAGGGTGAATCAGAAGAAGTAGAAGAAGGAGAAGGAGAAGGTGAAGTCAGGAGGGTGAAGCAGAAGAAGCAGAAGAAGGAGAAGGAGAAGGTGAAGTCTGGAGGGTGAAGCAGAAGAAGCAGAAGAAGGAGAAGGAGAAGGTGAAGTCTGGAGGGTGAATCAGAAGAAGTAGAAGAAGGAGAAGGAGAAGGTGAAGTCAGGAGGGTGAAGCAGAAGAAGCAGAAGAAGGAGAAGGAGAAGGTGAAGTCTGGAGGGTGAAGCAGAAGAAGCAGAAGAAGGAGAAGGAGAAGGTGAAGTCTGGAGGGTGAATCAGAAGAAGTAGAAGAAGGAGAAGGAGAAGGTGAAGGCTGGAGGGTGAATCAGAAGAAGTAGAAGAAGGAGAAGGAGAAGGTGAAGTCTGAAGGGTGAATCAGAAGAAGCAGAAGAAGGAGAAGGAGAAGGTGAAGTCTGGAGGGAGATGCAGAAGAAGAAGAAGAAGGAGAAGGAGAAGGTGAAGTCTGGAGGGTGAATCAGAAGAAGTAGAAGAAGGAGAAGGAAAAGGTGAAGTCTGGAGGGTGAATCAGAAGAAGTAGAAGAAGGAGAAGGAGAAGGTGAAGTCTGGAGGGTGAATCAGAAGAAGCAGAAGAAGAAGAAGGAGAAGGTGAAGTCTGGAGGGTGAATCAGAAGAAGTAGAAGAAGGAGAAGGAGAAGATGAAGTCTGGAGGGTGAATCAGAAGAAGCAGAAGAAGGAGAAGGAGAAGGTGAAGTCTGGAGGGAGAAGCAGAAGAAGAAGAAGAAGGAGAAGGAGAAGGTGAAGTCTGGAGGGTGAATCAGAAGAAGTAGAAGAAGGAGAAGGAAAAGCTGAAGTCTGGAGGGTGAATCAGAAGAAGTAGAAGAAGGAGAAGGAGAAGGTGAAGTCTGGAGGGTGAATCAGAAGAAGCAGAAGAAGGAGAAGGAGAAGTTGAAGTCTGGAGGCTGAATCGGAAGAAGTAGAAGAAGGAGAAGGAGAAGGTGTAGTCTGGAGGGTGAATCAGAAGAAGTAGACGAAGGAGAAGTAGAAGGTGAAGTCTGGAGGGTGAATCAGAAGAAGCAGAAGAAGGAGAAGGAGAAGGTGAAGTCTGGAGGGTGAATGAGAAGAAGTAGAAGAAGGAGAAGGAGAAGGTGAAGTCTGGAGGGTGAATCAGAAGAAGCAGAAGAAGGAGAAGGAGAAAGTGAAGTCTGGAGGGTGAATCAGAAGAAGCAGAAGAAGGAGAAGGAGAAGGTGAAGTATGGAGGGTGAATCAGAAGAAGCAGAAGAAGGAGAAGGAGAAGGTGAAGTCTGGAGGGTGAATCAGAAGAAGCAGAAGAAGTAGAAGGAGAAGGTGAAGTCTGGAGGGTGAATCAGAAGAAGTAGAAGAAGGAGAAGGAGAAGGTGAAGTCTGGAGGGTGAATCAGAAAAAGCAGAAGAAGGAGAAGGAGAAGGTGAAGTCAGGAGGGTGAATCAGAAGAAGCAGAAGAAGGAGAAGGAGAAGGTGAAGTCTGGAGGGTGAATCAGAAGAAGCAGAAGAAGGAAAAGGAGGAGGTGAAGACTGGAGGGTGAATCAGAAGAAGTAGATGAAGGAGAAGGAGAAGGTGAAGTCTGGAGGGTGAATCAGAAGAAGTAGAAGAAGGAGAAGGAGAAGGCGAAGTCTGTAGGGTGAATCAGAAGAAGCAGAAGAAGGAGAAGGAGAAGGTGAAGTCTGGAGGGTGAATCAGAAGAAGCAGAAGAAGGAGAAGGAGAAGATGAAGTCTGGAGGGTGAATCAGAAGAATTAGAAGAAGGAGAAGGAGAAGGTGAGGTCTGGAGGGTGAATCAGAAGAAGCAGAAGAAGGAGAAGGAGAAGGTGAAGTCTGGAGGGTGAATCAGAAGAAGCAGAAGAAGGAGAAGGAGAAGGTGAAGTCTGGAGCGTGAATCAGAAGAAGCAGAAGAAGGAGAAGGAGAAGATGAAGTCTGGAGGGTGAATCAGAAGAAGGAGAAGAAGGAGAAGGAGAAGGTGAGGTCTGGAGGGTGAATCAGAAGAAGCAGAAGAAGGAGAAGGAGAAGGTGAAGTCTGGAGGGTGAATCAGAAGAAGCAGAAGAAGGAGAAGGAGAAGGTGAAGTCTGGAGGGTGAATCAGAAGTAGCAGAAGAAGGAGAAGGAGAAGGCGAAGTCAGGAGGGTGAATCAGAAGAAGCAGCAGAAGGAGAAGGAGAAGGTGAAGTTAGGAGAGTGAATCAGAAGAAGCAGAAGAAGGAGAAGGAGAAGGTGAAGTCAGGGGGGTGAAGCAGAAGAAGTAGAAGAAGGAGAAGGAGAAGGTGAAGTCAGGAGGGTGAAGCAGAAGAAGCAGAAGAAGGAGAAGGAGAAGGTGAGGTCTGGAGGGCGCAGCAGAAGAAGCAGAAGAAGGAGAAGGAGAAGGTGAAGTTTGGAGGGTGAAGCAGAAGAAGCAGAAGAAGGAGAAGGAGAAGATGAAGTCTGGAGGGTGAATCAGAAGAAGAAGAAGAAGGAGAAGGAGAAGGTGAAGTCAGGAGAGTGAAGCAGAAGAAGCAGAAGAAGGAGAAGGAGAAGGTGAAATCTGGAGGGTGAAGCAGAAGAAGCAGAAGAAGGAGAAGGAGAAGGTGAAGTCTGGAGGGTGAAGCAGAAGAAGCAGAAGAAGGAGAAGGAGAAAGTGAAGTCAGGAGGGTGAATCAGAAGAAGTAGAAGAAGGAGAAGGAGAAGGTGAAGTCTGGAGGGTGAATCAGAAGAAGTAGAAGAAGGAGAAGGAGAAGGTGAAGTCAGGAGGGTGAAGCAGAAGAAGCAGAAGAAGGAGAAGGAGAAGATGAAGTCAGGAGGGTGAATCAGAAGAAGTAGAAGAAGGAGAAGGAGAAGGTGAAGTCTGGAGGGTGAATCAGAAGAAGTAGAAGAAGGAGAAGGAGAAGGTGAAGTCAGGAGGGTGAAGCAGAAGAAGCAGAAGAAGGAGAAGGAGAAGATGAAGTCTGGAGGGTGAATCAGAAGAAGAAGAAGAAGGAGAAGGAGAAGGTGAAGTCAGGAGGGTGAAGCAGAAGAAGCAGAAGAAGGAGAAGGAGAAGGTGAAGTCTGGAGGGTGAAGCAGAAGAAGCAGAAGAAGGAGAAGGAGAAGGTGAAGTCTGGAAGGTGAATCAGAAGAAGTAGAAGAAGGAGAAGGAGAAGGTGAAGTCAGGAGGGTGAAGCAGAAGAAGCAGAAGAAGGAGAAGGAGAAGGTGAAGTCTGGAGGGTGAAGCAGAAGAAGCAGAAGAAGGAGAAGGAGAAGGTGAAGTCTGGAGGGTGAAGCAGAAGAAGCAGAAGAAGGAGAAGGAGAAAGTGAAGTCAGGAGGGTGAATCAGAAGAAGTAGAAGAAGGAGAAGGAGAAGGTGAAGTCAGGAGGGTGAAGCAGAAGAAGCAGAAGAAGGAGAAGGAGAAGGTGAAGTCTGGAGGGTGAAGCAGAAGAAGCAGAAGAAGGAGAAGGAGAAGGTGAAGTCTGGAGGGTGAATCAGAAGAAGTAGAAGAAGGAGAAGGAGAAGGTGAAGTCAGGAGGGTGAAGCAGAAGAAGCAGAAGAAGGAGAAGGAGAAGGTGAAGTCTGGAGGGTGAAGCAGAAGAAGCAGAAGAAGGAGAAGGAGAAGGTGAAGTCTGGAGGGTGAATCAGAAGAAGTAGAAGAAGGAGAAGGAGAAGGTGAAGGCTGGAGGGTGAATCAGAAGAAGTAGAAGAAGGAGAAGGAGAAGGTGAAGTCTGAAGGGTGAATCAGAAGAAGCAGAAGAAGGAGAAGGAGAAGGTGAAGTCTGGAGGGAGATGCAGAAGAAGAAGAAGAAGGAGAAGGAGAAGGTGAAGTCTGGAGGGTGAATCAGAAGAAGTAGAAGAAGGAGAAGGAAAAGGTGAAGTCTGGAGGGTGAATCAGAAGAAGTAGAAGAAGGAGAAGGAGAAGGTGAAGTCTGGAGGGTGAATCAGAAGAAGCAGAAGAAGAAGAAGGAGAAGGTGAAGTCTGGAGGGTGAATCAGAAGAAGTAGAAGAAGGAGAAGGAGAAGATGAAGTCTGGAGGGTGAATCAGAAGAAGCAGAAGAAGGAGAAGGAGAAGGTGAAGTCTGGAGGGAGAAGCAGAAGAAGAAGAAGAAGGAGAAGGAGAAGGTGAAGTCTGGAGGGTGAATCAGAAGAAGTAGAAGAAGGAGAAGGAAAAGCTGAAGTCTGGAGGGTGAATCAGAAGAAGTAGAAGAAGGAGAAGGAGAAGGTGAAGTCTGGAGGGTGAATCAGAAGAAGCAGAAGAAGGAGAAGGAGAAGTTGAAGTCTGGAGGCTGAATCGGAAGAAGTAGAAGAAGGAGAAGGAGAAGGTGTAGTCTGGAGGGTGAATCAGAAGAAGTAGACGAAGGAGAAGTAGAAGGTGAAGTCTGGAGGGTGAATCAGAAGAAGCAGAAGAAGGAGAAGGAGAAGGTGAAGTCTGGAGGGTGAATGAGAAGAAGTAGAAGAAGGAGAAGGAGAAGGTGAAGTCTGGAGGGTGAATCAGAAGAAGCAGAAGAAGGAGAAGGAGAAAGTGAAGTCTGGAGGGTGAATCAGAAGAAGCAGAAGAAGGAGAAGGAGAAGGTGAAGTATGGAGGGTGAATCAGAAGAAGCAGAAGAAGGAGAAGGAGAAGGTGAAGTCTGGAGGGTGAATCAGAAGAAGCAGAAGAAGTAGAAGGAGAAGGTGAAGTCTGGAGGGTGAATCAGAAGAAGTAGAAGAAGGAGAAGGAGAAGGTGAAGTCTGGAGGGTGAATCAGAAAAAGCAGAAGAAGGAGAAGGAGAAGGTGAAGTCAGGAGGGTGAATCAGAAGAAGCAGAAGAAGGAGAAGGAGAAGGTGAAGTCTGGAGGGTGAATCAGAAGAAGCAGAAGAAGGAAAAGGAGGAGGTGAAGACTGGAGGGTGAATCAGAAGAAGTAGATGAAGGAGAAGGAGAAGGTGAAGTCTGGAGGGTGAATCAGAAGAAGTAGAAGAAGGAGAAGGAGAAGATGAAGTCTGGAGGGTGAATCAGAAGAAGGAGAAGAAGGAGAAGGAGAAGGTGAGGTCTGGAGGGTGAATCAGAAGAAGCAGAAGAAGGAGAAGGAGAAGGTGAAGTCTGGAGGGTGAATCAGAAGAAGCAGAAGAAGGAGAAGGAGAAGGTGAAGTCTGGAGGGTGAATCAGAAGTAGCAGAAGAAGGAGAAGGAGAAGGCGAAGTCAGGAGGGTGAATCAGAAGAAGCAGCAGAAGGAGAAGGAGAAGGTGAAGTTAGGAGAGTGAATCAGAAGAAGCAGAAGAAGGAGAAGGAGAAGGTGAAGTCAGGGGGGTGAAGCAGAAGAAGTAGAAGAAGGAGAAGGAGAAGGTGAAGTCAGGAGGGTGAAGCAGAAGAAGCAGAAGAAGGAGAAGGAGAAGGTGAGGTCTGGAGGGCGCAGCAGAAGAAGCAGAAGAAGGAGAAGGAGAAGGTGAAGTTTGGAGGGTGAAGCAGAAGAAGCAGAAGAAGGAGAAGGAGAAGATGAAGTCTGGAGGGTGAATCAGAAGAAGAAGAAGAAGGAGAAGGAGAAGGTGAAGTCAGGAGAGTGAAGCAGAAGAAGCAGAAGAAGGAGAAGGAGAAGGTGAAATCTGGAGGGTGAAGCAGAAGAAGCAGAAGAAGGAGAAGGAGAAGGTGAAGTCTGGAGGGTGAAGCAGAAGAAGCAGAAGAAGGAGAAGGAGAAAGTGAAGTCAGGAGGGTGAATCAGAAGAAGTAGAAGAAGGAGAAGGAGAAGGTGAAGTCTGGAGGGTGAATCAGAAGAAGTAGAAGAAGGAGAAGGAGAAGGTGAAGTCAGGAGGGTGAAGCAGAAGAAGCAGAAGAAGGAGAAGGAGAAGATGAAGTCAGGAGGGTGAATCAGAAGAAGTAGAAGAAGGAGAAGGAGAAGGTGAAGTCTGGAGGGTGAATCAGAAGAAGTAGAAGAAGGAGAAGGAGAAGGTGAAGTCAGGAGGGTGAAGCAGAAGAAGCAGAAGAAGGAGAAGGAGAAGATGAAGTCTGGAGGGTGAATCAGAAGAAGAAGAAGAAGGAGAAGGAGAAGGTGAAGTCAGGAGGGTGAAGCAGAAGAAGCAGAAGAAGGAGAAGGAGAAGGTGAAGTCTGGAGGGTGAAGCAGAAGAAGCAGAAGAAGGAGAAGGAGAAGGTGAAGTCTGGAAGGTGAATCAGAAGAAGTAGAAGAAGGAGAAGGAGAAGGTGAAGTCAGGAGGGTGAAGCAGAAGAAGCAGAAGAAGGAGAAGGAGAAGGTGAAGTCTGGAGGGTGAAGCAGAAGAAGCAGAAGAAGGAGAAGGAGAAGGTGAAGTCTGGAGGGTGAAGCAGAAGAAGCAGAAGAAGGAGAAGGAGAAAGTGAAGTCAGGAGGGTGAATCAGAAGAAGTAGAAGAAGGAGAAGGAGAAGGTGAAGTCAGGAGGGTGAAGCAGAAGAAGCAGAAGAAGGAGAAGGAGAAGGTGAAGTCTGGAGGGTGAAGCAGAAGAAGCAGAAGAAGGAGAAGGAGAAGGTGAAGTCTGGAGGGTGAATCAGAAGAAGTAGAAGAAGGAGAAGGAGAAGGTGAAGTCAGGAGGGTGAAGCAGAAGAAGCAGAAGAAGGAGAAGGAGAAGGTGAAGTCTGGAGGGTGAAGCAGAAGAAGCAGAAGAAGGAGAAGGAGAAGGTGAAGTCTGGAGGGTGAATCAGAAGAAGTAGAAGAAGGAGAAGGAGAAGGTGAAGGCTGGAGGGTGAATCAGAAGAAGTAGAAGAAGGAGAAGGAGAAGGTGAAGTCTGAAGGGTGAATCAGAAGAAGCAGAAGAAGGAGAAGGAGAAGGTGAAGTCTGGAGGGAGATGCAGAAGAAGAAGAAGAAGGAGAAGGAGAAGGTGAAGTCTGGAGGGTGAATCAGAAGAAGTAGAAGAAGGAGAAGGAAAAGGTGAAGTCTGGAGGGTGAATCAGAAGAAGTAGAAGAAGGAGAAGGAGAAGGTGAAGTCTGGAGGGTGAATCAGAAGAAGCAGAAGAAGAAGAAGGAGAAGGTGAAGTCTGGAGGGTGAATCAGAAGAAGTAGAAGAAGGAGAAGGAGAAGATGAAGTCTGGAGGGTGAATCAGAAGAAGCAGAAGAAGGAGAAGGAGAAGGTGAAGTCTGGAGGGAGAAGCAGAAGAAGAAGAAGAAGGAGAAGGAGAAGGTGAAGTCTGGAGGGTGAATCAGAAGAAGTAGAAGAAGGAGAAGGAAAAGCTGAAGTCTGGAGGGTGAATCAGAAGAAGTAGAAGAAGGAGAAGGAGAAGGTGAAGTCTGGAGGGTGAATCAGAAGAAGCAGAAGAAGGAGAAGGAGAAGTTGAAGTCTGGAGGCTGAATCGGAAGAAGTAGAAGAAGGAGAAGGAGAAGGTGTAGTCTGGAGGGTGAATCAGAAGAAGTAGACGAAGGAGAAGTAGAAGGTGAAGTCTGGAGGGTGAATCAGAAGAAGCAGAAGAAGGAGAAGGAGAAGGTGAAGTCTGGAGGGTGAATGAGAAGAAGTAGAAGAAGGAGAAGGAGAAGGTGAAGTCTGGAGGGTGAATCAGAAGAAGCAGAAGAAGGAGAAGGAGAAAGTGAAGTCTGGAGGGTGAATCAGAAGAAGCAGAAGAAGGAGAAGGAGAAGGTGAAGTATGGAGGGTGAATCAGAAGAAGCAGAAGAAGGAGAAGGAGAAGGTGAAGTCTGGAGGGTGAATCAGAAGAAGCAGAAGAAGTAGAAGGAGAAGGTGAAGTCTGGAGGGTGAATCAGAAGAAGTAGAAGAAGGAGAAGGAGAAGGTGAAGTCTGGAGGGTGAATCAGAAAAAGCAGAAGAAGGAGAAGGAGAAGGTGAAGTCAGGAGGGTGAATCAGAAGAAGCAGAAGAAGGAGAAGGAGAAGGTGAAGTCTGGAGGGTGAATCAGAAGAAGCAGAAGAAGGAAAAGGAGGAGGTGAAGACTGGAGGGTGAATCAGAAGAAGTAGATGAAGGAGAAGGAGAAGGTGAAGTCTGGAGGGTGAATCAGAAGAAGTAGAAGAAGGAGAAGGAGAAGGCGAAGTCTGTAGGGTGAATCAGAAGAAGCAGAAGAAGGAGAAGGAGAAGGTGAAGTCTGGAGGGTGAATCAGAAGAAGCAGAAGAAGGAGAAGGAGAAGATGAAGTCTGGAGGGTGAATCAGAAGAATAAGAAGAAGGAGAAGGAGAAGGTGAGGTCTGGAGGGTGAATCAGAAGAAGCAGAAGAAGGAGAAGGAGAAGGTGAAGTCTGGAGGGTGAATCAGAAGAAGCAGAAGAAGGAGAAGGAGAAGGTGAAGTCTGGAGCGTGAATCAGAAGAAGCAGAAGAAGGAGAAGGAGAAGATGAAGTCTGGAGGGTGAATCAGAAGAAGGAGAAGAAGGAGAAGGAGAAGGTGAGGTCTGGAGGGTGAATCAGAAGAAGCAGAAGAAGGAGAAGGAGAAGGTGAAGTCTGGAGGGTGAATCAGAAGAAGCAGAAGAAGGAGAAGGAGAAGGTGAAGTCTGGAGGGTGAATCAGAAGTAGCAGAAGAAGGAGAAGGAGAAGGCGAAGTCAGGAGGGTGAATCAGAAGAAGCAGCAGAAGGAGAAGGAGAAGGTGAAGTTAGGAGAGTGAATCAGAAGAAGCAGAAGAAGGAGAAGGAGAAGGTGAAGTCAGGGGGGTGAAGCAGAAGAAGTAGAAGAAGGAGAAGGAGAAGGTGAAGTCAGGAGGGTGAAGCAGAAGAAGCAGAAGAAGGAGAAGGAGAAGGTGAGGTCTGGAGGGCGCAGCAGAAGAAGCAGAAGAAGGAGAAGGAGAAGGTGAAGTTTGGAGGGTGAAGCAGAAGAAGCAGAAGAAGGAGAAGGAGAAGATGAAGTCTGGAGGGTGAATCAGAAGAAGAAGAAGAAGGAGAAGGAGAAGGTGAAGTCAGGAGAGTGAAGCAGAAGAAGCAGAAGAAGGAGAAGGAGAAGGTGAAGTCTGGAGGGTGAAGCAGAAGAAGCAGAAGAAGGAGAAGGAGAAGGTGAAGTCTGGAGGGTGAATCAGAAGAAGTAGAAGAAGGAGAAGGAGAAGGTGAAGTCAGGAGGGTGAAGCAGAAGAAGCAGAAGAAGGAGAAGGAGAAGGTGAAGTCTGGAGGGTGAAGCAGAAGAAGCAGAAGAAGGAGAAGGAGAAGGTGAAGTCTGGAGGGTGAAGCAGAAGAAGCAGAAGAAGGAGAAGGAGAAAGTGAAGTCAGGAGGGTGAATCAGAAGAAGTAGAAGAAGGAGAAGGAGAAGGTGAAGTCTGGAGGGTGAATCAGAAGAAGTAGAAGAAGGAGAAGGAGAAGGTGAAGTCAGGAGGGTGAAGCAGAAGAAGCAGAAGAAGGAGAAGGAGAAGATGAAGTCTGGAGGGTGAATCAGAAGAAGAAGAAGAAGGAGAAGGAGAAGGTGAAGTCAGGAGGGTGAAGCAGAAGAAGCAGAAGAAGGAGAAGGAGAAGGTGAAGTCTGGAGGGTGAAGCAGAAGAAGCAGAAGAAGGAGAAGGAGAAGGTGAAGTCTGGAGGGTGAATCAGAAGAAGTAGAAGAAGGAGAAGGAGAAGGTGAAGTCAGGAGGGTGAAGCAGAAGAAGCAGAAGAAGGAGAAGGAGAAGGTGAAGTCTGGAGGGTGAAGCAGAAGAAGCAGAAGAAGGAGAAGGAGAAGGTGAAGTCTGGAGGGTGAAGCAGAAGAAGCAGAAGAAGGAGAAGGAGAAAGTGAAGTCAGGAGGGTGAATCAGAAGAAGTAGAAGAAGGAGAAGGAGAAGGTGAAGTCAGGAGGGTGAAGCAGAAGAAGCAGAAGAAGGAGAAGGAGAAGGTGAAGTCTGGAGGGTGAAGCAGAAGAAGCAGAAGAAGGAGAAGGAGAAGGTGAAGTCTGGAGGGTGAATCAGAAGAAGAAGAAGAAGGAGAAGGAGAAGGTGAAGTCAGGAGAGTGAAGCAGAAGAAGCAGAAGAAGGAGAAGAGAAGGTGAAATCTGGAGGGTGAAGCAGAAGAAGCAGAAGAAGGAGAAGGAGAAGGTGAAGTCTGGAGGGTGAATCAGAAGAAGAAGAAGAAGGAGAAGGAGAAGGTGAAGTCAGGAGGGTGAAGCAGAAGAAGCAGAAGAAGGAGAAGGAGAAGGTGAAGTCTGGAGGGTGAAGCAGAAGAAGCAGAAGAAGGAGAAGGAGAAGGTGAAGTCTGGAAGGTGAATCAGAAGAAGTAGAAGAAGGAGAAGGAGAAGGTGAAGTCAGGAGGGTGAAGCAGAAGAAGCAGAAGAAGGAGAAGGAGAAGGTGAAGTCTGGAGGGTGAAGCAGAAGAAGTAGAAGAAGGAGAAGGAGAAGGTGAAGTCTGGAGGGTGAATCAGAAGAAGTAGAAGAAGGAGAAGGAGAAGGTGAAGTCAGGAGGGTGAAGCAGAAGAAGCAGAAGGAGAAGGAGAAGATGAAGTCTGGAGGGTGAATCAGAAGAAGAAGAAGAAGGAGAAGGAGAAGGTGAAGTCAGGAGGGTGAAGCAGAAGAAGCAGAAGAAGGAGAAGGAGAAGGTGAAGTCTGGAGGGTGAAGCAGAAGAAGCAGAAGAAGGAGAAGGAGAAGGTGAAGTCTGGAAGGTGAATCAGAAGAAGTAGAAGAAGGAGAAGGAGAAGGTGAAGTCAGGAGGGTGAAGCAGAAGAAGCAGAAGAAGGAGAAGGAGAAGGTGAAGTCTGGAGGGTGAAGCAGAAGAAGCAGAAGAAGGAGAAGGAGAAGGTGAAGTCTGGAGGGTGAAGCAGAAGAAGCAGAAGAAGGAGAAGGAGAAAGTGAAGTCAGGAGGGTGAATCAGAAGAAGTAGAAGAAGGAGAAGGAGAAGGTGAAGTCAGGAGGGTGAAGCAGAAGAAGCAGAAGAAGGAGAAGGAGAAGGTGAAGTCTGGAGGGTGAAGCAGAAGAAGCAGAAGAAGGAGAAGGAGAAGGTGAAGTCTGGAGGGTGAATCAGAAGAAGTAGAAGAAGGAGAAGGAGAAGGTGAAGTCAGGAGGGTGAAGCAGAAGAAGCAGAAGAAGGAGAAGGAGAAGGTGAAGTCTGGAGGGTGAAGCAGAAGAAGCAGAAGAAGGAGAAGGAGAAGGTGAAGTCTGGAGGGTGAATCAGAAGAAGTAGAAGAAGGAGAAGGAGAAGGTGAAGGCTGGAGGGTGAATCAGAAGAAGTAGAAGAAGGAGAAGGAGAAGGTGAAGTCTGAAGGGTGAATCAGAAGAAGCAGAAGAAGGAGAAGGAGAAGGTGAAGTCTGGAGGGAGATGCAGAAGAAGAAGAAGAAGGAGAAGGAGAAGGTGAAGTCTGGAGGGTGAATCAGAAGAAGTAGAAGAAGGAGAAGGAAAAGGTGAAGTCTGGAGGGTGAATCAGAAGAAGTAGAAGAAGGAGAAGGAGAAGGTGAAGTCTGGAGGGTGAATCAGAAGAAGCAGAAGAAGAAGAAGGAGAAGGTGAAGTCTGGAGGGTGAATCAGAAGAAGTAGAAGAAGGAGAAGGAGAAGATGAAGTCTGGAGGGTGAATCAGAAGAAGCAGAAGAAGGAGAAGGAGAAGGTGAAGTCTGGAGGGAGAAGCAGAAGAAGAAGAAGAAGGAGAAGGAGAAGGTGAAGTCTGGAGGGTGAATCAGAAGAAGTAGAAGAAGGAGAAGGAAAAGCTGAAGTCTGGAGGGTGAATCAGAAGAAGTAGAAGAAGGAGAAGGAGAAGGTGAAGTCTGGAGGGTGAATCAGAAGAAGCAGAAGAAGGAGAAGGAGAAGTTGAAGTCTGGAGGCTGAATCGGAAGAAGTAGAAGAAGGAGAAGGAGAAGGTGTAGTCTGGAGGGTGAATCAGAAGAAGTAGACGAAGGAGAAGTAGAAGGTGAAGTCTGGAGGGTGAATCAGAAGAAGCAGAAGAAGGAGAAGGAGAAGGTGAAGTCTGGAGGGTGAATGAGAAGAAGTAGAAGAAGGAGAAGGAGAAGGTGAAGTCTGGAGGGTGAATCAGAAGAAGCAGAAGAAGGAGAAGGAGAAAGTGAAGTCTGGAGGGTGAATCAGAAGAAGCAGAAGAAGGAGAAGGAGAAGGTGAAGTATGGAGGGTGAATCAGAAGAAGCAGAAGAAGGAGAAGGAGAAGGTGAAGTCTGGAGGGTGAATCAGAAGAAGCAGAAGAAGTAGAAGGAGAAGGTGAAGTCTGGAGGGTGAATCAGAAGAAGTAGAAGAAGGAGAAGGAGAAGGTGAAGTCTGGAGGGTGAATCAGAAAAAGCAGAAGAAGGAGAAGGAGAAGGTGAAGTCAGGAGGGTGAATCAGAAGAAGCAGAAGAAGGAGAAGGAGAAGGTGAAGTCTGGAGGGTGAATCAGAAGAAGCAGAAGAAGGAAAAGGAGGAGGTGAAGACTGGAGGGTGAATCAGAAGAAGTAGATGAAGGAGAAGGAGAAGGTGAAGTCTGGAGGGTGAATGAGAAGAAGTAGAAGAAGGAGAAGGAGAAGGAGAAGGTGAAGTCTGGAGGGTGAATCAGAAGAAGCAGAAGAAGGAGAAGGAGAAGTTGAAGTCTGGAGGCTGAATCGGAAGAAGTAGAAGAAGGAGAAGGAGAAGGTGTAGTCTGGAGGGTGAATCAGAAGAAGTAGACGAAGGAGAAGTAGAAGGTGAAGTCTGGAGGGTGAATCAGAAGAAGCAGAAGAAGGAGAAGGAGAAGGTGAAGTCTGGAGGGTGAATGAGAAGAAGTAGAAGAAGGAGAAGGAGAAGGTGAAGTCTGGAGGGTGAATCAGAAGAAGCAGAAGAAGGAGAAGGAGAAAGTGAAGTCTGGAGGGTGAATCAGAAGAAGCAGAAGAAGGAGAAGGAGAAGGTGAAGTATGGAGGGTGAATCAGAAGAAGCAGAAGAAGGAGAAGGAGAAGGTGAAGTCTGGAGGGTGAATCAGAAGAAGCAGAAGAAGTAGAAGGAGAAGGTGAAGTCTGGAGGGTGAATCAGAAGAAGTAGAAGAAGGAGAAGGAGAAGGTGAAGTCTGGAGGGTGAATCAGAAAAAGCAGAAGAAGGAGAAGGAGAAGGTGAAGTCAGGAGGGTGAATCAGAAGAAGCAGAAGAAGGAGAAGGAGAAGGTGAAGTCTGGAGGGTGAATCAGAAGAAGCAGAAGAAGGAAAAGGAGGAGGTGAAGACTGGAGGGTGAATCAGAAGAATTAGATGAAGGAGAAGGAGAAGGTGAAGTCTGGAGGGTGAATCAGAAGAAGTAGAAGAAGGAGAAGGAGAAGGCGAAGTCTGTAGGGTGAATCAGAAGAAGCAGAAGAAGGAGAAGGAGAAGATGAAGTCTGGAGGGTGAATCAGAAGAAGCAGAAGAAGGAGAAGGAGAAGATGAAGTCTGGAGGGTGAATCAGAAGAATAAGAAGAAGGAGAAGGAGAAGGTGAGGTCTGGAGGGTGAATCAGAAGAAGCAGAAGAAGGAGAAGGAGAAGGTGAAGTCTGGAGGGTGAATCAGAAGAAGCAGAAGAAGGAGAAGGAGAAGGTGAAGTCTGGAGCGTGAATCAGAAGAAGCAGAAGAAGGAGAAGGAGAAGATGAAGTCTGGAGGGTGAATCAGAAGAAGGAGAAGAAGGAGAAGGAGAAGGTGAGGTCTGGAGGGTGAATCAGAAGAAGCAGAAGAAGGAGAAGGAGAAGGTGAAGTCTGGAGGGTGAATCAGAAGAAGCAGAAGAAGGAGAAGGAGAAGGTGAAGTCTGGAGGGTGAATCAGAAGTAGCAGAAGAAGGAGAAGGAGAAGGCGAAGTCAGGAGGGTGAATCAGAAGAAGCAGCAGAAGGAGAAGGAGAAGGTGAAGTTAGGAGAGTGAATCAGAAGAAGCAGAAGAAGGAGAAGGAGAAGGTGAAGTCAGGGGGGTGAAGCAGAAGAAGTAGAAGAAGGAGAAGGAGAAGGTGAAGTCAGGAGGGTGAAGCAGAAGAAGCAGAAGAAGGAGAAGGAGAAGGTGAGGTCTGGAGGGCGCAGCAGAAGAAGCAGAAGAAGGAGAAGGAGAAGGTGAAGTTTGGAGGGTGAAGCAGAAGAAGCAGAAGAAGGAGAAGGAGAAGATGAAGTCTGGAGGGTGAATCAGAAGAAGAAGAAGAAGGAGAAGGAGAAGGTGAAGTCAGGAGAGTGAAGCAGAAGAAGCAGAAGAAGGAGAAGGAGAAGGTGAAGTCTGGAGGGTGAAGCAGAAGAAGCAGAAGAAGGAGAAGGAGAAGGTGAAGTCTGGAGGGTGAATCAGAAGAAGTAGAAGAAGGAGAAGGAGAAGGTGAAGTCAGGAGGGTGAAGCAGAAGAAGCAGAAGAAGGAGAAGGAGAAGGTGAAGTCTGGAGGGTGAAGCAGAAGAAGCAGAAGAAGGAGAAGGAGAAGGTGAAGTCTGGAGGGTGAAGCAGAAGAAGCAGAAGAAGGAGAAGGAGAAAGTGAAGTCAGGAGGGTGAATCAGAAGAAGTAGAAGAAGGAGAAGGAGAAGGTGAAGTCTGGAGGGTGAATCAGAAGAAGTAGAAGAAGGAGAAGGAGAAGGTGAAGTCAGGAGGGTGAAGCAGAAGAAGCAGAAGAAGGAGAAGGAGAAGATGAAGTCTGGAGGGTGAATCAGAAGAAGAAGAAGAAGGAGAAGGAGAAGGTGAAGTCAGGAGGGTGAAGCAGAAGAAGCAGAAGAAGGAGAAGGAGAAGGTGAAGTCTGGAGGGTGAAGCAGAAGAAGCAGAAGAAGGAGAAGGAGAAGGTGAAGTCTGGAGGGTGAATCAGAAGAAGTAGAAGAAGGAGAAGGAGAAGGTGAAGTCAGGAGGGTGAAGCAGAAGAAGCAGAAGAAGGAGAAGGAGAAGGTGAAGTCTGGAGGGTGAAGCAGAAGAAGCAGAAGAAGGAGAAGGAGAAGGTGAAGTCTGGAGGGTGAAGCAGAAGAAGCAGAAGAAGGAGAAGGAGAAAGTGAAGTCAGGAGGGTGAATCAGAAGAAGTAGAAGAAGGAGAAGGAGAAGGTGAAGTCAGGAGGGTGAAGCAGAAGAAGCAGAAGAAGGAGAAGGAGAAGGTGAAGTCTGGAGGGTGAAGCAGAAGAAGCAGAAGAAGGAGAAGGAGAAGGTGAAGTCTGGAGGGTGAATCAGAAGAAGTAGAAGAAGGAGAAGGAGAAGGTGAAGTCAGGAGGGTGAAGCAGAAGAAGCAGAAGAAGGAGAAGGAGAAGGTGAAGTCTGGAGGGTGAAGCAGAAGAAGCAGAAGAAGGAGAAGGAGAAGGTGAAGTCTGGAGGGTGAATCAGAAGAAGTAGAAGAAGGAGAAGGAGAAGGTGAAGGCTGGAGGGTGAATCAGAAGAAGTAGAAGAAGGAGAAGGAGAAGGTGAAGTCTGAAGGGTGAATCAGAAGAAGCAGAAGAAGGAGAAGGAGAAGGTGAAGTCTGGAGGGAGAAGCAGAAGAAGAAGAAGAAGGAGAAGGAGAAGGTGAAGTCTGGAGGGTGAATCAGAAGAAGTAGAAGAAGGAGAAGGAAAAGGTGAAGTCTGGAGGGTGAATCAGAAGAAGTAGAAGAAGGAGAAGGAGAAGGTGAAGTCTGGAGGGTGAATCAGAAGAAGCAGAAGAAGAAGAAGGAGAAGGTGAAGTCTGGAGGGTGAATCAGAAGAAGTAGAAGAAGGAGAAGGAGAAGATGAAGTCTGGAGGGTGAATCAGAAGAAGCAGAAGAAGGAGAAGGAGAAGGTGAAGTCTGGAGGGAGAAGCAGAAGAAGAAGAAGAAGGAGAAGGAGAAGGTGAAGTCTGGAGGGTGAATCAGAAGAAGTAGAAGAAGGAGAAGGAAAAGCTGAAGTCTGGAGGGTGAATCAGAAGAAGTAGAAGAAGGAGAAGGAGAAGGTGAAGTCTGGAGGGTGAATCAGAAGAAGCAGAAGAAGGAGAAGGAGAAGTTGAAGTCTGGAGGCTGAATCGGAAGAAGTAGAAGAAGGAGAAGGAGAAGGTGTAGTCTGGAGGGTGAATCAGAAGAAGTAGACGAAGGAGAAGTAGAAGGTGAAGTCTGGAGGGTGAATCAGAAGAAGCAGAAGAAGGAGAAGGAGAAGGTGAAGTCTGGAGGGTGAATGAGAAGAAGTAGAAGAAGGAGAAGGAGAAGGTGAAGTCTGGAGGGTGAATCAGAAGAAGCAGAAGAAGGAGAAGGAGAAAGTGAAGTCTGGAGGGTGAATCAGAAGAAGCAGAAGAAGGAGAAGGAGAAGGTGAAGTATGGAGGGTGAATCAGAAGAAGCAGAAGAAGGAGAAGGAGAAGGTGAAGTCTGGAGGGTGAATCAGAAGAAGCAGAAGAAGTAGAAGGAGAAGGTGAAGTCTGGAGGGTGAATCAGAAGAAGTAGAAGAAGGCGAAGGAGAAGGTGAAGTCTGGAGGGTGAATCAGAAAAAGCAGAAGAAGGAGAAGGAGAAGGTGAAGTCAGGAGGGTGAATCAGAAGAAGCAGAAGAAGGAGAAGGAGAAGGTGAAGTCTGGAGGGTGAATCAGAAGAAGCAGAAGAAGGAAAAGGAGGAGGTGAAGACTGGAGGGTGAATCAGAAGAAGTAGATGAAGGAGAAGGAGAAGGTGAAGTCTGGAGGGTGAATCAGAAGAAGTAGAAGAAGGAGAAGGAGAAGGCGAAGTCTGTAGGGTGAATCAGAAGAAGCAGAAGAAGGAGAAGGAGAAGGTGAAGTCTGGAGGGTGAATCAGAAGAAGCAGAAGAAGGAGAAGGAGAAGATGAAGTCTGGAGGGTGAATCAGAAGAATTAGAAGAAGGAGAAGGAGAAGGTGAGGTCTGGAGGGTGAATCAGAAGAAGCAGAAGAAGGAGAAGGAGAAGGTGAAGTCTGGAGGGTGAATCAGAAGAAGCAGAAGAAGGAGAAGGAGAAGGTGAAGTCTGGAGCGTGAATCAGAAGAAGCAGAAGAAGGAGAAGGAGAAGATGAAGTCTATGGGTGAATCAGAAGAAGGAGAAGAAGGAGAAGGAGAAGGTGAGGTCTGGAGGGTGAATCAGAAGAAGCAGAAGAAGGAGAAGGAGAAGGTGAAGTCTGGAGGGTGAATCAGAAGAAGCAGAAGAAGGAGAAGGAGAAGGTGAAGTCTGGAGGGTGAATCAGAAGTAGCAGAAGAAGGAGAAGGAGAAGGCGAAGTCAGGAGGGTGAATCAGAAGAAGCAGCAGAAGGAGAAGGAGAAGGTGAAGTTAGGAGAGTGAATCAGAAGAAGCAGAAGAAGGAGAAGGAGAAGGTGAAGTCAGGGGGGTGAAGCAGAAGAAGTAGAAGAAGGAGAAGGAGAAGGTGAAGTCAGGAGGGTGAAGCAGAAGAAGCAGAAGAAGGAGAAGGAGAAGGTGAGGTCTGGAGGGCGCAGCAGAAGAAGCAGAAGAAGGAGAAGGAGAAGGTGAAGTTTGGAGGGTGAAGCAGAAGAAGCAGAAGAAGGAGAAGGAGAAGATGAAGTCTGGAGGGTGAATCAGAAGAAGAAGAAGAAGGAGAAGGAGAAGGTGAAGTCAGGAGAGTGAAGCAGAAGAAGCAGAAGAAGGAGAAGGAGAAGGTGAAGTCTGGAGGGTGAAGCAGAAGAAGCAGAAGAAGGAGAAGGAGAAGGTGAAGTCTGGAGGGTGAATCAGAAGAAGTAGAAGAAGGAGAAGGAGAAGGTGAAGTCAGGAGGGTGAAGCAGAAGAAGCAGAAGAAGGAGAAGGAGAAGGTGAAGTCTGGAGGGTGAAGCAGAAGAAGCAGAAGAAGGAGAAGGAGAAGGTGAAGTCTGGAGGGTGAATCAGAAGAAGTAGAAGAAGGAGAAGGAGAAGGTGAAGTCTGGAGGGTGAAGCAGAAGAAGTAGAAGAAGGAGAAGGAGAAGGTGAAGTCAGGAGGGTGAATCAGAAGAAGTTGAAGAAGGAGAAGGAGAAGGTGAAGTCAGGAGGGTGAATCAGAAGAAGCAGAAGAAGGAGAAGGAGAAGGTGAAGTCTGGAGGGTGAATCAGAAGAATCAGAAGAAGGAGAAGGAGAAGGTGAAGTCTGGAGGGTGAAGCAGAAGAAGCAGAAGAAGGAGAAGGGGAAGGTGAAGACTGGGGGGTGAATCAGGAGAAGTAGAAGAAGGAGAAGGAGAAGTTGAAGTCTGGAGGGTGAATCAGAAGAAGTAGAAGAAGGAGAAGGAGAAGGTGAAGTCTGGAGGGTGAATCAGAAGAAGCAGAAGAAGGAGAAGGAGAAGGTGAAGTCTGGAGGGTGAATCAGAAGAAGCAGAAGAAGGAGAAGGAGAAGATGAAGTCTGGAGTGTGAACCAGAAGTAGTAGAAGAAGGAGAAGGAGAAGGTGAGGTCTGGAGGGTGAATCAGAAGAAGCAGAAGAAGGAGATGGAGAAGGTGAAGTCTGGAGGGTGAATCAGAAGAAGCAGAAGAAGGAGAAGGAGAAGGTGAAGCCTGGAGGGTGAATCAGAAGAAGCAGAAGAAGGAGAAGGAGAAGGTGAAGTCAGGAGGGTGAATCAGAAGAAGCAGAAGAATGAGAAGGAGAAGGTGAAGTTAGGAGGGTGAATCAGAAGAAGCGGAAGAAGGAGAAGGAGAAGGTGAAGTCTGGAGGGTGAATCAGAAGAAGCAGAAGAAGGAGATGGAGAAGGTGAAGTCTGGAGGGTGAATCAGAAGAAGCAGAAGAAGGAGAAGGAGAAGATGAAGTCTGGAGGGTTAATCAGAAGAAGTAGAAGAAGGAGAAGGAGAAGGTGAAATCTGGAGGGTGAATCAGAAGAAGCAGAAGAAGGAGAAGGAGAAGGTGAAGTCTGGAGGGTGAATCAGAAGAAGCAGAATAAGGAGAAGGAGAAGGTGAAGTCTGGAGGGTGAATCAGAAGAAGCAGAAGAAGGAGAAGGAGAAGGTGAAGTCTGGAGGGTGAAGCAGAAGAATCAGAAGAAGGAGAAGGGGAAGGTGAAGACTGGAGGGTGAATCAGGAGAAGTAGAAGAAGGAGAAGGAGAAGGTGAAGTCTGGAGGGTGAATCAGAAGAAGTAGAAGAAGGAGAAGGAGAAGGTGAAGTCTGGAGGGTGAATCAGAAGAAGCAGAAGAAGGAGAAGGAGAAGGTGAAGTCTGGAGGGTGAATCAGAAGAAGCAGAAGAAGGAGAAGGAGAAGATGAAGTCTGGAGTGTGAACCAGAAGTAGTAGAAGAAGGAGAAGGAGAAGGTGAGGTCTGGAGGGTGAATCAGAAGAAGCAGAAGAAGGAGATGGAGAAGGTGAAGTCTGGAGGGTGAATCAGAAGAAGCAGAAGAAGGAGAAGGAGAAGGTGAAGCCTGGAGGGTGAATCAGAAGAAGCAGAAGAAGGAGAAGGAGAAGGTGAAGCCTGGAGGGTGAATCAGAAGAAGCAGAAGAAGGAGAAGGAGAAGGTGAAGTCAGGAGGGTGAATCAGAAGAAGCAGAAGAAGGAGAAGGAGAAGGTGAAGTTAGGAGGGTGAATCAGAAGAAGAAGAAGAAGGAGAAGGAGAAGGTGAAGTCAGGAGAGTGAAGCAGAAGAAGTAGAAGAAGGAGAAGGAGAAGGTGAAGTCTGGAGGGTGAAGCAGAAGAAGCAGAAGAAGGAGAAGGAGAAGGTGAAGTCTGGAGGGTGAATCAGAAGAAGTAGAAGAAGGAGAAGGAGAAGGTGAAGTCAGGAGGGTGAAGCAGAAGAAGCAGAAGAAGGAGAAGGAGAAGGTGAAGTCTGGAGGGTGAAGCAGAAGAAGCAGAAGAAGGAGAAGGAGAAGGTGACGTCTGGAGGGTGAATCAGAAGAAGTAGAAGAAGGAGAAGGAGAAGGTGAAGTCTGGAGGGTGAAGCAGAAGAAGTAGAAGAAGGAGAAGGAGAAGGTGAAGTCAGGAGGGTGAATCAGAAGAAGTTGAAGAAGGAGAAGGAGAAGGTGAAGTCTGGAGGGTGAATCAGAAGAAGTAGAAGAAGGAGAAGGAGAAGGTGAAGTCTGGAGGGTGAATCAGAAAAAGCAGAAGAAGGAGAAGGAGAAGGTGAAGTCAGGAGGGTGAATCAGAAGAAGCAGAAGAAGGAGAAGGAGAAGGTGAAGTCTGGAGGGTGAATCAGAAGAAGCAGAAGAAGGAAAAGGAGGAGGTGAAGACTGGAGGGTGAATCAGAAGAAGTAGATGAAGGAGAAGGAGAAGGTGAAGTCTGGAGGGTGAATCAGAAGAAGTAGAAGAAGGAGAAGGAGAAGGCGAAGTCTGTAGGGTGAATCAGAAGAAGCAGAAGAAGGAGAAGGAGAAGGTGAAGTCTGGAGGGTGAATCAGAAGAAGCAGAAGAAGGAGAAGGAGAAGATGAAGTCTGGAGGGTGAATCAGAAGAATTAGAAGAAGGAGAAGGAGAAGGTGAGGTCTGGAGGGTGAATCAGAAGAAGCAGAAGAAGGAGAAGGAGAAGGTGAAGTCTGGAGGGTGAATCAGAAGAAGCAGAAGAAGGAGAAGGAGAAGGTGAAGTCTGGAGCGTGAATCAGAAGAAGCAGAAGAAGGAGAAGGAGAAGATGAAGTCTATGGGTGAATCAGAAGAAGGAGAAGAAGGAGAAGGAGAAGGTGAGGTCTGGAGGGTGAATCAGAAGAAGCAGAAGAAGGAGAAGGAGAAGGTGAAGTCTGGAGGGTGAATCAGAAGAAGCAGAAGAAGGAGAAGGAGAAGGTGAAGTCTGGAGGGTGAATCAGAAGTAGCAGAAGAAGGAGAAGGAGAAGGCGAAGTCAGGAGGGTGAATCAGAAGAAGCAGCAGAAGGAGAAGGAGAAGGTGAAGTTAGGAGAGTGAATCAGAAGAAGCAGAAGAAGGAGAAGGAGAAGGTGAAGTCAGGGGGGTGAAGCAGAAGAAGTAGAAGAAGGAGAAGGAGAAGGTGAAGTCAGGAGGGTGAAGCAGAAGAAGCAGAAGAAGGAGAAGGAGAAGGTGAGGTCTGGAGGGCGCAGCAGAAGAAGCAGAAGAAGGAGAAGGAGAAGGTGAAGTTTGGAGGGTGAAGCAGAAGAAGCAGAAGAAGGAGAAGGAGAAGATGAAGTCTGGAGGGTGAATCAGAAGAAGAAGAAGAAGGAGAAGGAGAAGGTGAAGTCAGGAGAGTGAAGCAGAAGAAGCAGAAGAAGGAGAAGGAGAATGTGAAGTCTGGAGTGTGAAGCAGAAGAAGCAGAAGAAGGAGAAGGAGAAGGTGAAGTCTGGAGGGTGAATCAGAAGAAGTAGAAGAAGGAGAAGGAGAAGGTGAAGTCAGGAGGGTGAAGCAGAAGAAGCAGAAGAAGGAGAAGGAGAAGGTGAAGTCTGGAGGGTGAAGCAGAAGAAGCAGAAGAAGGAGAAGGAGAAGGTGAAGTCTGGAGGGTGAATCAGAAGAAGTAGAAGAAGGAGAAGGAGAAGGTGAAGTCTGGAGGGTGAAGCAGAAGAAGTAGAAGAAGGAGAAGGAGAAGGTGAAGTCAGGAGGGTGAATCAGAAGAAGTTGAAGAAGGAGAAGGAGAAGGTGAAGTCAGGAGGGTGAATCAGAAGAAGCAGAAGAAGGAGAAGGAGAAGGTGAAGTCTGGAGGGTGAATCAGAAGAATCAGAAGAAGGAGAAGGAGAAGGTGAAGTCTGGAGGGTGAAGCAGAAGAAGCAGAAGAAGGAGAAGGGGAAGGTGAAGACTGGAGGGTGAATCAGGAGAAGTAGAAGAAGGAGAAGGAGAAGTTGAAGTCTGGAGGGTGAATCAGAAGAAGTAGAAGAAGGAGAAGGAGAAGGTGAAGTCTGGAGGGTGAATCAGAAGAAGCAGAAGAAGGAGAAGGAGAAGGTGAAGTCTGGAGGGTGAATCAGAAGAAGCAGAAGAAGGAGAAGGAGAAGATGAAGTCTGGAGTGTGAACCAGAAGTAGTAGAAGAAGGAGAAGGAGAAGGTGAGGTCTGGAGGGTGAATCAGAAGAAGCAGAAGAAGGAGATGGAGAAGGTGAAGTCTGGAGGGTGAATCAGAAGAAGCAGAAGAAGGAGAAGGAGAAGGTGAAGCCTGGAGGGTGAATCAGAAGAAGCAGAAGAAGGAGAAGGAGAAGGTGAAGTTAAGAGGGTGAATCAGAAGAAGCAGAAGAATGAGAAGGAGAAGGTGAAGTTAGGAGGGTGAATCAGAAGAAGCGGAAGAAGGAGAAGGAGAAGGTGAAGTCTGGAGGGTGAATCAGAAGAAGCAGAAGAAGGAGATGGAGAAGGTGAAGTCTGGAGGGTGAATCAGAAGAAGCAGAAGAAGGAGAAGGAGAAGATGAAGTCTGGAGGGTTAATCAGAAGAAGTAGAAGAAGGAGAAGGAGAAGGTGAAATCTGGAGGGTGAATCAGAAGAAGCAGAAGAAGGAGAAGGAGAAGGTGAAGTCTGGAGGGTGAATCAGAAGAAGCAGAATAAGGAGAAGGAGAAGGTGAAGTCTGGAGGGTGAATCAGAAGAAGCAGAAGAAGGAGAAGGAGAAGGTGAAGTCTGGAGGGTGAAGCAGAAGAAGCAGAAGAAGGAGAAGGGGAAGGTGAAGACTGGAGGGTGAATCAGGAGAAGTAGAAGAAGGAGAAGGAGAAGGTGAAGTCTGGAGGGTGAATCAGAAGAAGTAGAAGAAGGAGAAGGAGAAGGTGAAGTCTGGAGGGTGAATCAGAAGAAGCAGAAGAAGGAGAAGGAGAAGGTGAAGTCTGGAGGGTGAATCAGAAGAAGCAGAAGAAGGAGAAGGAGAAGATGAAGTCTGGAGTGTGAACCAGAAGTAGTAGAAGAAGGAGAAGGAGAAGGTGAGGTCTGGAGGGTGAATCAGAAGAAGCAGAAGAAGGAGATGGAGAAGGTGAAGTCTGGAGGGTGAATCAGAAGAAGCAGAAGAAGGAGAAGGAGAAGGTGAAGCCTGGAGGGTGAATCAGAAGAAGCAGAAGAAGGAGAAGGAGAAGGTGAAGCCTGGAGGGTGAATCAGAAGAAGCAGAAGAAGGAGAAGGAGAAGGTGAAGTCAGGAGGGTGAATCAGAAGAAGCAGAAGAAGGAGAAGGAGAAGGTGAAGTTAGGAGGGTGAATCAGAAGAAGAAGAAGAAGGAGAAGGAGAAGGTGAAGTCAGGAGAGTGAAGCAGAAGAAGTAGAAGAAGGAGAAGGAGAAGGTGAAGTCTGGAGGGTGAAGCAGAAGAAGCAGAAGAAGGAGAAGGGGAAGGTGAAGACTGGAGGGTGAATCAGGAGAAGTAGAAGAAGGAGAAGGAGAAGGTGAAGTCTGGAGGGTGAATCAGAAGAAGTAGAAGAAGGAGAAGGAGAAGGTGAAGTCTGGAGGGTGAATCAGAAGAAGCAGAAGAAGGAGAAGGAGAAGATGAAGTCTGGAGTGTGAACCAGAAGTAGTAGAAGAAGGAGAAGGAGAAGGTGAGGTCTGGAGGGTGAATCAGAAGAAGCAGAAGAAGGAGATGGAGAAGGTGAAGTCTGGAGGGTGAATCAGAAGAAGCAGAAGAAGGAGAAGGAGAAGGTGAAGCCTGGAGGGTGAATCAGAAGAAGCAGAAGAAGGAGAAGGAGAAGGTGAAGCCTGGAGGGTGAATCAGAAGAAGCAGAAGAAGGAGAAGGAGAAGGTGAAGTCAGGAGGGTGAATCAGAAGAAGCAGAAGAAGGAGAAGGAGAAGGTGAAGTTAGGAGGGTGAATCAGAAGAAGAAGAAGAAGGAGAAGGAGAAGGTGAAGTCAGGAGAGTGAAGCAGAAGAAGTAGAAGAAGGAGAAGGAGAAGGTGAAGTCTGGAGGGTGAAGCAGAAGAAGCAGAAGAAGGAGAAGGAGAAGGTGAAGTCTGGAGGGTGAATCAGAAGAAGTAGAAGAAGGAGAAGGAGAAGGTGAAGTCAGGAGGGTGAAGCAGAAGAAGCAGAAGAAGGAGAAGGAGAAGGTGAAGTCTGGAGGGTGAAGCAGAAGAAGCAGAAGAAGGAGAAGGAGAAGGTGACGTCTGGAGGGTGAATCAGAAGAAGTAGAAGAAGGAGAAGGAGAAGGTGAAGTCTGGAGGGTGAAGCAGAAGAAGTAGAAGAAGGAGAAGGAGAAGGTGAAGTCAGGAGGGTGAATCAGAAGAAGTTGAAGAAGGAGAAGGAGAAGGTGAAGTCAGGAGGGTGAATCAGAAGAAGCAGAAGAAGGAGAAGGAGAAGGTGAAGTCTGGAGGGTGAATCAGAAGAATCAGAAGAAGGAGATAGGAGAAGGTGAAGTCTGGAGGGTGAAGCAGAAGAAGCAGAAGAAGGAGAAGGGGAAGGTGAAGACTGGAGGGTGAATCAGGAGAAGTAGAAGAAGGAGAAGGAGAAGGTGAAGTCTGGAGGGTGAATCAGAAGAAGTAGAAGAAGGAGAAGGAGAAGGTGAAGTCTGGAGGGTGAATCAGAAGAAGCAGAAGAAGGAGAAGGAGAAGGTGAAGTCTGGAGGGTGAATCAGAAGAAGCAGAAGAAGGAGAAGGAGAAGATGAAGTCTGGAGTGTGAACCAGAAGTAGTAGAAGAAGGAGAAGGAGAGGTGAGGTCTGGAGGGTGAATCAGAAGAAGCAGAAGAAGGAGATGGAGAAGGTGAAGTCTGGAGGGTGAATCAGAAGAAGCAGAAGAAGGAGAAGGAGAAGGTGAAGCCTGGAGGGTGAATCAGAAGAAGCAGAAGAAGGAGAAGGAGAAGGTGAAGTCAGGAGGGTGAATCAGAAGAAGCAGAAGAAGGAGAAGGAGAAGGTGAAGTTAGGAGGGTGAATCAGAAGAAGCGGAAGAAGGAGAAGGAGAAGGTGAAGTCTGGAGGGTGAATCAGAAGAAGCAGAAGAAGGAGATGGAGAAGGTGAAGTCTGGAGGGTGAATCAGAAGAAGCAGAAGAAGGAGAAGGAGAAGATGAAGTCTGGAGGGTTAATCAGAAGAAGTAGAAGAAGGAGAAGGAGAAGGTGAAATCTGGAGGGTGAATCAGAAGAAGCAGAAGAAGGAGAAGGAGAAGGTGAAGTCTGGAGGGTGAATCAGAAGAAGCAGAATAAGGAGAAGGAGAAGGTGAAGTCTGGAGGGTGAATCAGAAGAAGCAGAAGAAGGAGAAGGAGAAGGTGAAGTCTGGAGGGTGAATCAGAAGAAGCAGAAGAAGGAGAAGGAGAAAGTGAAGTCTGGAGGGTGAATCAGAAGAAGTAGAAGAAGGAGAAGGAGAAGGTGAAGTCTGGAGGGTGAATCAGAAGAAGCAGAAGAAGGAGAAGGAGAAGTTGAAGTCTGGAGGCTGAATCGGAAGAAGTAGAAGAAGGAGAAGGAGAAGGTGTAGTCTGGAGGGTGAATCAGAAGAAGTAGACGAAGGAGAAGTAGAAGGTGAAGTCTGGAGGGTGAATCAGAAGAAGCAGAAGAAGGAGAAGGAGAAGGTGAAGTCTGGAGGGTGAATGAGAAGAAGTAGAAGAAGGAGAAGGAGAAGGTGAAGTCTGGAGGGTGAATCAGAAGAAGCAGAAGAAGGAGAAGGAGAAAGTGAAGTCTGGAGGGTGAATCAGAAGAAGCAGAAGAAGGAGAAGGAGAAGGTGAAGTATGGAGGGTGAATCAGAAGAAGCAGAAGAAGGAGAAGGAGAAGGTGAAGTCTGGAGGGTGAATCAGAAGAAGCAGAAGAAGTAGAAGGAGAAGGTGAAGTCTGGAGGGTGAATCAGAAGAAGTAGAAGAAGGAGAAGGAGAAGGTGAAGTCTGGAGGGTGAATCAGAAAAAGCAGAAGAAGGAGAAGGAGAAGGTGAAGTCAGGAGGGTGAATCAGAAGAAGCAGAAGAAGGAGAAGGAGAAGGTGAAGTCTGGAGGGTGAATCAGAAGAAGCAGAAGAAGGAAAAGGAGGAGGTGAAGACTGGAGGGTGAATCAGAAGAAGTAGATGAAGGAGAAGGAGAAGGTGAAGTCTGGAGGGTGAATCAGAAGAAGTAGAAGAAGGAGAAGGAGAAGGCGAAGTCTGTAGGGTGAATCAGAAGAAGCAGAAGAAGGAGAAGGAGAAGGTGAAGTCTGGAGGGTGAATCAGAAGAAGCAGAAGAAGGAGAAGGAGAAGATGAAGTCTGGAGGGTGAATCAGAAGAATTAGAAGAAGGAGAAGGAGAAGGTGAGGTCTGGAGGGTGAATCAGAAGAAGCAGAAGAAGGAGAAGGAGAAGGTGAAGTCTGGAGGGTGAATCAGAAGAAGCAGAAGAAGGAGAAGGAGAAGTTGAAGTCTGGAGGGTGAATCAGAAGTAGCAGAAGAAGGAGAAGGAGAAGGCGAAGTCAGGAGGGTGAATCAGAAGAAGCAGCAGAAGGAGAAGGAGAAGGTGAAGTTAGGAGAGTGAATCAGAAGAAGCAGAAGAAGGAGAAGGAGAAGGTGAAGTCAGGGGGGTGAAGCAGAAGAAGTAGAAGAAGGAGAAGGAGAAGGTGAAGTCAGGAGGGTGAAGCAGAAGAAGCAGAAGAAGGAGAAGGAGAAGGTGAGGTCTGGAGGGCGCAGCAGAAGAAGCAGAAGAAGGAGAAGGAGAAGGTGAAGTTTGGAGGGTGAAGCAGAAGAAGCAGAAGAAGGAGAAGGAGAAGATGAAGTCTGGAGGGTGAATCAGAAGAAGAAGAAGAAGGAGAAGGAGAAGGTGAAGTCAGGAGAGTGAAGCAGAAGAAGCAGAAGAAGGAGAAGGAGAAGGTGAAGTCTGGAGGGTGAAGCAGAAGAAGCAGAAGAAGGAGAAGGAGAAGGTGAAGTCTGGAGGGTGAATCAGAAGAAGTAGAAGAAGGAGAAGGAGAAGGTGAAGTCAGGAGGGTGAAGCAGAAGAAGCAGAAGAAGGAGAAGGAGAAGGTGAAGTCTGGAGGGTGAAGCAGAAGAAGCAGAAGAAGGAGAAGGAGAAGGTGAAGTCTGGAGGGTGAATCAGAAGAAGTAGAAGAAGGAGAAGGAGAAGGTGAAGTCTGGAGGGTGAAGCAGAAGAAGTAGAAGAAGGAGAAGGAGAAGGTGAAGTCAGGAGGGTGAATCAGAAGAAGTTGAAGAAGGAGAAGGAGAAGGTGAAGTCAGGAGGGTGAATCAGAAGAAGCAGAAGAAGGAGAAGGAGAAGGTGAAGTCTGGAGGGTGAATCAGAAGAATCAGAAGAAGGAGAAGGAGAAGGTGAAGTCTGGAGGGTGAAGCAGAAGAAGCAGAAGAAGGAGAAGGGGAAGGTGAAGACTGGAGGGTGAATCAGGAGAAGTAGAAGAAGGAGAAGGAGAAGTTGAAGTCTGGAGGGTGAATCAGAAGAAGTAGAAGAAGGAGAAGGAGAAGGTGAAGTCTGGAGGGTGAATCAGAAGAAGCAGAAGAAGGAGAAGGAGAAGGTGAAGTCTGGAGTGTGAACCAGAAGTAGTAGAAGAAGGAGAAGGAGAAGGTGAGGTCTGGAGGGTGAATCAGAAGAAGCAGAAGAAGGAGATGGAGAAGGTGAAGTCTGGAGGGTGAATCAGAAGAAGCAGAAGAAGGAGAAGGAGAAGGTGAAGCCTGGAGGGTGAATCAGAAGAAGCAGAAGAAGGAGAAGGAGAAGGTGAAGTCAGGAGGGTGAATCAGAAGAAGCAGAAGAATGAGAAGGAGAAGGTGAAGTTAGGAGGGTGAATCAGAAGAAGCGGAAGAAGGAGAAGGAGAAGGTGAAGTCTGGAGGGTGAATCAGAAGAAGCAGAAGAAGGAGATGGAGAAGGTGAAGTCTGGAGGGTGAATCAGAAGAAGCAGAAGAAGGAGAAGGAGAAGATGAAGTCTGGAGGGTTAATCAGAAGAAGTAGAAGAAGGAGAAGGAGAAGGTGAAATCTGGAGGGTGAATCAGAAGAAGCAGAAGAAGGAGAAGGAGAAGGTGAAGTCTGGAGGGTGAATCAGAAGAAGCAGAATAAGGAGAAGGAGAAGGTGAAGTCTGGAGGGTGAATCAGAAGAAGCAGAAGAAGGAGAAGGAGAAGGTGAAGTCTGGAGGGTGAAGCAGAAGAAGCAGAAGAAGGAGAAGGGGAAGGTGAAGACTGGAGGGTGAATCAGGAGAAGTAGAAGAAGGAGAAGGAGAAGGTGAAGTCTGGAGGGTGAATCAGAAGAAGTAGAAGAAGGAGAAGGAGAAGGTGAAGTCTGGAGGGTGAATCAGAAGAAGCAGAAGAAGGAGAAGGAGAAGGTGAAGTCTGGAGGGTGAATCAGAAGAAGCAGAAGAAGGAGAAGGAGAAGATGAAGTCTGGAGTGTGAACCAGAAGTAGTAGAAGAAGGAGAAGGAGAAGGTGAGGTCTGGAGGGTGAATCAGAAGAAGCAGAAGAAGGAGATGGAGAAGGTGAAGTCTGGAGGGTGAATCAGAAGAAGCAGAAGAAGGAGAAGGAGAAGGTGAAGCCTGGAGGGTGAATCAGAAGAAGCAGAAGAAGGAGAAGGAGAAGGTGAAGCCTGGAGGGTGAATCAGAAGAAGCAGAAGAAGGAGAAGGAGAAGGTGAAGTCAGGAGGGTGAATCAGAAGAAGCAGAAGAAGGAGAAGGAGAAGGTGAAGTTAGGAGGGTGAATCAGAAGAAGAAGAAGAAGGAGAAGGAGAAGGTGAAGTCAGGAGAGTGAAGCAGAAGAAGTAGAAGAAGGAGAAGGAGAAGGTGAAGTCTTGAGGGTGAAGCAGAAGAAGCAGAAGAAGGAGAAGGAGAAGGTGAAGTCTGGAGGGTGAATCAGAAGAAGTAGAAGAAGGAGAAGGAGAAGGTGAAGTCAGGAGGGTGAAGCAGAAGAAGCAGAAGAAGGAGAAGGAGAAGGTGAAGTCTGGAGGGTGAAGCAGAAGAAGCAGAAGAAGGAGAAGGAGAAGGTGACGTCTGGAGGGTGAATCAGAAGAAGTAGAAGAAGGAGAAGGAGAAGGTGAAGTCTGGAGGGTGAAGCAGAAGAAGTAGAAGAAGGAGAAGGAGAAGGTGAAGTCAGGAGGGTGAATCAGAAGAAGTTGAAGAAGGAGAAGGAGAAGGTGAAGTCAGGAGGGTGAATCAGAAGAAGCAGAAGAAGGAGAAGGAGAAGGTGAAGTCTGGAGGGTGAATCAGAAGAATCAGAAGAAGGAGATAGGAGAAGGTGAAGTCTGGAGGGTGAAGCAGAAGAAGCAGAAGAAGGAGAAGGGGAAGGTGAAGACTGGAGGGTGAATCAGGAGAAGTAGAAGAAGGAGAAGGAGAAGGTGAAGTCTGGAGGGTGAATCAGAAGAAGTAGAAGAAGGAGAAGGAGAAGGTGAAGTCTGGAGGGTGAATCAGAAGAAGCAGAAGAAGGAGAAGGAGAAGGTGAAGTCTGGAGGGTGAATCAGAAGAAGCAGAAGAAGGAGAAGGAGAAGATGAAGTCTGGAGTGTGAACCAGAAGTAGTAGAAGAAGGAGAAGGAGAGGTGAGGTCTGGAGGGTGAATCAGAAGAAGCAGAAGAAGGAGATGGAGAAGGTGAAGTCTGGAGGGTGAATCAGAAGAAGCAGAAGAAGGAGAAGGAGAAGGTGAAGCCTGGAGGGTGAATCAGAAGAAGCAGAAGAAGGAGAAGGAGAAGGTGAAGTCAGGAGGGTGAATCAGAAGAAGCAGAAGAAGGAGAAGGAGAAGGTGAAGTTAGGAGGGTGAATCAGAAGAAGCGGAAGAAGGAGAAGGAGAAGGTGAAGTCTGGAGGGTGAATCAGAAGAAGCAGAAGAAGGAGATGGAGAAGGTGAAGTCTGGAGGGTGAATCAGAAGAAGCAGAAGAAGGAGAAGGAGAAGATGAAGTCTGGAGGGTTAATCAGAAGAAGTAGAAGAAGGAGAAGGAGAAGGTGAAATCTGGAGGGTGAATCAGAAGAAGCAGAAGAAGGAGAAGGAGAAGGTGAAGTCTGGAGGGTGAATCAGAAGAAGCAGAATAAGGAGAAGGAGAAGGTGAAGTCTGGAGGGTGAATCAGAAGAAGCAGAAGAAGGAGAAGGAGAAGGTGAAGTCTGGAGGGTGAAGCAGAAGAAGCAGAAGAAGGAGAAGGGGAAGGTGAAGACTGGAGGGTGAATCAGGAGAAGTAGAAGAAGGAGAAGGAGAAGGTGAAGTCTGGAGGGTGAATCAGAAGAAGTAGAAGAAGGAGAAGGAGAAGGTGAAGTCTGGAGGGTGAATCAGAAGAAGCAGAAGAAGGAGAAGGAGAAGGTGAAGTCTGGAGGGTGAATCAGAAGAAGCAGAAGAAGGAGAAGGAGAAGATGAAGTCTGGAGTGTGAACCAGAAGTAGTAGAAGAAGGAGAAGGAGAAGGTGAGGTTTGGAGTGTGAATCAGAAGAAGCAGAAGAAGGAGATGAAGAAGGTGAAGTCTGGAGGGTGAATCAGAAGAAGCAGAAGAAGGAGAAGGAGAAGGTGAAGCCTGGAGGGTGAATCAGAAGAAGCAGAAGAAGGAGAAGGAGAAGGTGAAGTCAGGAGGGTGAATCAGAAGAAGCAGAAGAAGGAGAAGGAGAAGGTGAAGTTAGGAGGGTGAATCAGAAGAAGCGGAAGAAGGAGAAGGAGAAGGTGAAGTCTGGAGGGTGAATCAGAAGAAGTAGAAGAAGGAGAAGGAGAAGGTGAAGTCAGGAGGATGAAGCAGAAGGAGCAGAAGAAGGAGAAGGAGAAGGTGAAGTCTGGAGGGTGAAGCAGAAGAAGCAGAAGAAGGAGAAGGAGAAGGTGAAGTCTGGAGGGCAGAGCAGAAGAAGCAGAAGAAGGAGAAGGAGAAGGTGAAGTCTGGAGGGTGAACCAGAAGAAGCAGAAGAAGGAGAAGGAGAAGGTGAAGACTGGAGGGTGAATCAGAAGAAGTAGAAGAAGGAGAAGGAGAAGATGAAGTCTGGAGGGTGAATCAGAAGAAGTAGAAGAAGGAGAAGGAGAAGGTGAAGTCTGGAGGGTGAATCAGAAGAAGTAGAAGAAGGAGAAGGAGAAGCTGAAGTCTGGAGGGTGAATCAGAAGGAGTAGAAGATGGAGAAGGAGAAGGTGTAGTCTGGAGGGTGAATCAGAAGAAGTAGACGAAAGAGAAGGAGAAGGTGAAGTCTGGAGGGTGAATCAGAAGAAGCAGAAGAAGTAGAAGGAGAAGGTGAAGTCTGGAGGGTGAATCAGAAGAAGTAGAAGAAGGAGAAGGAGAAGGTGAAGTCTGGAGGGTGAATCAGAAGAAGCAGAAGAAGGAGAAGGAGAAGGTGAAGTCTGGAGGGTGAATCAGAAGAAGCAGAAGAAGGAGAAGGAGAAGGTGAAGTCTGGAGGGTGAATCAGAAGAAGCAGAAGAAGGAGAAGGAGAAGGTGAAGTCTGGAGGGTGAATCAGAAGAAGCAGAAGAAGTAGAAGGAGAAGGTGAAGTCTGGAGGGTGAATCAGAAGAAGTAGAAGAAGGAGAAGGAGAAGGTGAAGTCTGGAATGTGAATCAGAAGAAGCAGAATAAGGAGAAGGAGAAGGTGAAGTCAGGAGGGTGAATCAGAAGAAGCAGAAGAAGGAGAAGGAGAAGGTGAAGTCTGGAGGGTGAATCAGAAGAAGCAGAAGAAGTAGAAGGAGAAGGTGAAGTCTGGAGGGTGAATCAGAAGAAGTAGAAGAAGGAGAAGGAGAAGGTGAAGTCTGGAATGTGAATCAGAAGAAGCAGAAGAAGGAGAAGGAGAAGGTGAAGTCAGGAGGGTGAATCAGAAGAAGCAGAAGAAGGAGAAGGAGAAGGCGAAGTCTGGAGGGTGAATCAGAGGAAGCAGAAGAAGGAGAAGGAGAAGGTGAAGTCTGGAGGGTGAATCAGAAGAAGCAGAAGAAGGAGAAGGAGAAGATGAAGTCTGGAGGGTGAATCAGAAGAAGTAGAAGAAGGAGAAGGAGATGGTGAGGTCTGGAGGGTGAATCAGAAGAAGCAGAAGAAGGAGAAGGAGAAGGTGAAGTCTGAAGGGTGAATCAGAAGAAGCAGAAGAAGGAGAAGGAGAAGGTGAAGTCTGGAGGGTGAATCAGAAGAATCAGAAGAAGGAGAAGGAGAAGGTGAAGTCTGGAGGGTGAATCAGAAGAAGCAGAAGAAAGAGAAGGAGAAGGTGAAGTCTGGAGGGTGAATCAGAAGAAGCAGAAGAAGGAGAAGGAGAAGGTGAAGTCTGGAGGGTGAATCAGAAGAAGCAGAAGAAGGAGAAGGAGAAGATGAAGTCTGGAGGGTGAATCAGAAGAAGTAGAAGAAGGAGAAGGAGAAGGTGAGGTCTGGAGGGTGAATCAGAAGAAGCAGAAGAAGGAGATGGAGAAGGTGAAGTCTGGAGGGTGAATCAGAAGAAGCAGAAGAAGGAGAAGGAGAAGGTGAAGCCTGGAGGATGAATCAGAAGAAGCAGAAGAAGGAGAAGGAGAAGGTGAAGTCAGGAGGGTGAATCAGAAGAAGCAGAAGAAGGAGAAGGAGAAGGTGAAGTCAGTAGGGTGAATCAGAAGAAGCAGAAGAAGGAGAAGGAGAAGGTGAAGTTAGGAGGGTGAATCAGAAGAAGCGGAAGAAGGAGAAGGAGAAGGTGAAGTCTGGAGGGTGAATCAGAAGAAGTAGAAGAAGGAGAAGGAGAAGGTGAAGTCAGGAGGGTGAAGCAGAAGGAGCAGAAGAAGGAGAAGGAGAAGGTGAAGTCTGGAGGGTGAAGCAGAAGAAGCAGAAGAAGGAGAAGGAGAAGGTGAAGTCTGGAGGGCGAAGCAGAAGAAGCAGAAGAAGGAGAAGGTGAAGGTGAAGTCTGGAGGGTAAAGCAGAAGAAGCAGAAGAAGGAGAAGGAGAAGGTGAAGTCTGGAGGGTGAATCAGAAGAAGTAGAAGAAGGAGAAGGAGAAGGTGAAGTCAGGGGGGTGAAGCAGAAGAAGCAGAAGAAGGAGAAGGAGAAGGTGAAGTCTGGAGGGTGAATCAGAAGAGGTAGAAGAAGGAGAAGGAGAAGGTGAAGTCTGGAGGGTGAATCAGAAGACGTAGAAGAAGGAGAAGGAGAAGGTGAAGTCTGGAGGGTGAATCAGAAGAAGCAGAAGAAGGAGAAGGAGAAGGTGAAGTCTGGAGGGAGAAGCAGAAGAAGTAGAAGAAGGAGAAGGAGAAGATGAAGTCTGGAGGGTGAATCAGAAGAAGTAGAAGAAGGAGAAGGAGAAGGTGAAGTCTGGAGGGTGAATCAGAAGAAGTAGAAGAAGGAGAAGGAGAAGGTGAAGTCTGGAGGGTGAATCAGAAGAAGCAGAAGAAGGAGAAGGAGAAGGTGAAGTCTGGAGGGTGAATCAGAAGAAGTAGAAGATGGAGAAGGAGAAGGTGTAGTCTGGAGGGTGAATCAGAAGAAGTAGACGAAGGAGAAGGAGAAGGTGAAGTCTGGAGGGTGAATCAGAAGAAGCAAAAGAAGGAGTAGGAGAAGGTGAAGTCAGGAGGGTGAAGCAGAAGAAGCAGAAGAAGGAGAAGGAGAAGGTGAAGTTTGGAGGGTGAAGCAGAAGAAGCAGAAGAAGGAGAAGGAGAAGATGAAGTCTGGAGGGTGAATCAGAAGAAGAAGAAGAAGGAGAAGGAGAAGGTGAAGTCAGGAGGGTGAAGCAGAAGAAGCAGAAGAAGGAGAAGGAGAAGGTGAAGTCTGGAGGGTGAAGCAGAAGAAGCAGAAGAAGGAGAAGGAGAAGGTGAAGTCTGGAGGGTGAATCAGAAGAAGTAGAAGAAGGAGAAGGAGAAGGTGAAGTCAGGAGGGTGAAGCAGAAGAAGCAGAAGAAGGAGAAGGAGAAGGTGAAGTCTGGAGGGTGAAGCAGAAGAAGCAGAAGAAGGAGAAGGAGAAAGTGAAGTCAGGAGGGTGAATCAGAAGAAGTAGAAGAAGGAGAAGGAGAAGGTGAAGTCTGGAGGGTGAATCAGAAGAAGTAGAAGAAGGAGAAGGAGAAGGTGAAGTCAGGAGGGTGAAGCAGAAGAAGCAGAAGAAGGAGAAGGAGAAGATGAAGTCTGGAGGGTGAATCAGAAGAAGAAGAAGAAGGAGAAGGAGAAGGTGAAGTCAGGAGGGTGAAGCAGAAGAAGCAGAAGAAGGAGAAGGAGAAGGTGAAGTCTGGAGGGTGAAGCAGAAGAAGCAGAAGAAGGAGAAGGAGAAGGTGAAGTCTGGAGGGTGAATCAGAAGAAGTAGAAGAAGGAGAAGGAGAAGGTGAAGTCAGGAGGGTGAAGCAGAAGAAGCAGAAGAAGGAGAAGGAGAAGGTGAAGTCTGGAGGGTGAAGCAGAAGAAGCAGAAGAAGGAGAAGGAGAAGGTGAAGTCTGGAGGGTGAAGCAGAAGAAGCAGAAGAAGGAGAAGGAGAAAGTGAAGTCAGGAGGGTGAATCAGAAGAAGTAGAAGAAGGAGAAGGAGAAGGTGAAGTCAGGAGGGTGAAGCAGAAGAAGCAGAAGAAGGAGAAGGAGAAGGTGAAGTCTGGAGGGTGAAGCAGAAGAAGCAGAAGAAGGAGAAGGAGAAGGTGAAGTCTGGAGGGTGAAGCAGAAGAAGCAGAAGAAGGAGAAGGAGAAGGTGAAGTCTGGAGGGTGAAGCAGAAGAAGCAGAAGAAGGAGAAGGAGAAAGTGAAGTCAGGAGGGTGAATCAGAAGAAGTAGAAGAAGGAGAAGGAGAAGGTGAAGTCTGGAGGGTGAATCAGAAAAAGTAGAAGAAGGAGAAGGAGAAGGTGAAGGCTGGAGGGTGAATCAGAAGAAGTAGAAGAAGGAGAAGGAGAAGGTGAAGTCTGAAGGGTGAATCAGAAGAAGCAGAAGAAGGAGAAGGAGAAGGTGAAGTCTGGAGGGAGAAGCAGAAGAAGAAGAAGAAGGAGAAGGAGAAGGTGAAGTCTGAAGGGTGAATCAGAAGAAGCAGAAGAAGGAGAAGGAGAAGGTGAAGTCAGGAGGGTGAAGCAGAAGAAGCAGAAGAAGGAGAAGGAGAAGGTGAAGTCTGGAGGGTGAAGCAGAAGAAGCAGAAGAAGGAGAAGGAGAAGGTGAAGTCTGGAGGGTGAATCAGAAGAAGTAGAAGAAGGAGAAGGAGAAGGTGAAGTCAGGAGGGTGAAGCAGAAGAAGCAGAAGAAGGAGAAGGAGAAGGTGAAGTCTGGAGGGTGAAGCAGAAGAAGCAGAAGAAGGAGAAGGAGAAGGTGAAGTCTGGAGGGTGAAGCAGAAGAAGCAGAAGAAGGAGAAGGAGAAAGTGAAGTCAGGAGGGTGAATCAGAAGAAGTAGAAGAAGGAGAAGGAGAAGGTGAAGTCAGGAGGGTGAAGCAGAAGAAGCAGAAGAAGGAGAAGGAGAAGGTGAAGTCTGGAGGGTGAAGCAGAAGAAGCAGAAGAAGGAGAAGGAGTAGGTGAAGTCTGGAGGGTGAAGCAGAAGAAGCAGAAGAAGGAGAAGGAGAAGGTGAAGTCTGGAGGGTGAAGCAGAAGAAGCAGAAGAAGGAGAAGGAGAAGGTGAAGGCTGGAGGGTGAATCAGAAGAAGTAGAAGAAGGAGAAGGAGAAGGTGAAGTCTGAAGGGTGAATCAGAAGAAGCAGAAGAAGGAGAAGGAGAAGGTGAAGTCTGGAGGGAGAAGCAGAAGAAGAAGAAGAAGGAGAAGGAGAAGGTGAAGTCTGGAGGGTGAATCAGAAGAAGTAGAAGAAGGAGAAGGAAAAGGTGAAGTCTGGAGGGTGAATCAGAAGAAGTAGAAGAAGGAGAAGGAGAAGGTGAAGTCTGGAGGGTGAATCAGAAGAAGCAGAAGAAGAAGAAGGAGAAGGTGAAGTCTGGAGGGTGAATCAGAAGAAGTAGAAGAAGGAGAAGGAGAAGATGAAGTCTGGAGGGTGAATCAGAAGAAGCAGAAGAAGGAGAAGGAGAAGGTGAAGTCTGGACGGAGAAGCAGAAGAAGAAGAAGAAGGAGAAGGAGAAGGTGAAGTCTGGAGGGTGAATCAGAAGAAGTAGAAGAAGGAGAAGGAAAAGCTGAAGTCTGGAGGGTGAATCAGAAGAAGTAGAAGAAGGAGAAGGAGAAGGTGAAGTCTGGAGGGTGAATCAGAAGAAGCAGAAGAAGGAGAAGGAGAAGTTGAAGTCTGGAGGCTGAATCGGAAGAAGTAGAAGAAGGAGAAGGAGAAGGTGTAGTCTGGAGGGTGAATCAGAAGAAGTAGACGAAGGAGAAGTAGAAGGTGAAGTCTGGAGGGTGAATCAGAAGAAGCAGAAGAAGGAGAAGGAGAAGGTGAAGTCTGGAGGGTGAATGAGAAGAAGTAGAAGAAGGAGAAGGAGAAGGTGAAGTCTGGAGGGTGAATCAGAAGAAGCAGAAGAAGGAGAAGGAGAAAGTGAAGTCTGGAGGGTGAATCAGAAGAAGCAGAAGAAGGAGAAGGAGAAGGTGAAGTATGGAGGGTGAATCAGAAGAAGCAGAAGAAGGAGAAGGAGAAGGTGAAGTCTGGAGGGTGAATCAGAAGAAGCAGAAGAAGTAGAAGGAGAAGGTGAAGTCTGGAGGGTGAAGCAGAAGAAGCAGAAGAAGGAGAAGGAGAAAGTGAAGTCAGGAGGGTGAATCAGAAGAAGTAGAAGAAGGAGAAGGAGAAGGTGAAGTCAGGAGGGTGAAGCAGAAGAAGCAGAAGAAGGAGAAGGAGAAGGTGAAGTCTGGAGGGTGAAGCAGAAGAAGCAGAAGAAGGAGAAGGAGAAGGTGAAGTCTGGAGGGTGAAGCAGAAGAAGCAGAAGAAGGAGAAGGAGAAGGTGAAGTCTGGAGGGTGAAGCAGAAGAAGCAGAAGAAGGAGAAGGAGAAAGTGAAGTCAGGAGGGTGAATCAGAAGAAGTAGAAGAAGGAGAAGGAGAAGGTGAAGTCTGGAGGGTGAATCAGAAAAAGTAGAAGAAGGAGAAGGAGAAGGTGAAGGCTGGAGGGTGAATCAGAAGAAGTAGAAGAAGGAGAAGGAGAAGGTGAAGTCTGAAGGGTGAATCAGAAGAAGCAGAAGAAGGAGAAGGAGAAGGTGAAGTCTGGAGGGAGAAGCAGAAGAAGAAGAAGAAGGAGAAGGAGAAGGTGAAGTCTGAAGGGTGAATCAGAAGAAGCAGAAGAAGGAGAAGGAGAAGGTGAAGTCAGGAGGGTGAAGCAGAAGAAGCAGAAGAAGGAGAAGGAGAAGGTGAAGTCTGGAGGGTGAAGCAGAAGAAGCAGAAGAAGGAGAAGGAGAAGGTGAAGTCTGGAGGGTGAATCAGAAGAAGTAGAAGAAGGAGAAGGAGAAGGTGAAGTCAGGAGGGTGAAGCAGAAGAAGCAGAAGAAGGAGAAGGAGAAGGTGAAGTCTGGAGGGTGAAGCAGAAGAAGCAGAAGAAGGAGAAGGAGAAGGTGAAGTCTGGAGGGTGAAGCAGAAGAAGCAGAAGAAGGAGAAGGAGAAAGTGAAGTCAGGAGGGTGAATCAGAAGAAGTAGAAGAAGGAGAAGGAGAAGGTGAAGTCAGGAGGGTGAAGCAGAAGAAGCAGAAGAAGGAGAAGGAGAAGGTGAAGTCTGGAGGGTGAAGCAGAAGAAGCAGAAGAAGGAGAAGGAGTAGGTGAAGTCTGGAGGGTGAAGCAGAAGAAGCAGAAGAAGGAGAAGGAGAAGGTGAAGTCTGGAGGGTGAAGCAGAAGAAGCAGAAGAAGGAGAAGGAGAAGGTGAAGGCTGGAGGGTGAATCAGAAGAAGTAGAAGAAGGAGAAGGAGAAGGTGAAGTCTGAAGGGTGAATCAGAAGAAGCAGAAGAAGGAGAAGGAGAAGGTGAAGTCTGGAGGGAGAAGCAGAAGAAGAAGAAGAAGGAGAAGGAGAAGGTGAAGTCTGGAGGGTGAATCAGAAGAAGTAGAAGAAGGAGAAGGAAAAGGTGAAGTCTGGAGGGTGAATCAGAAGAAGTAGAAGAAGGAGAAGGAGAAGGTGAAGTCTGGAGGGTGAATCAGAAGAAGCAGAAGAAGAAGAAGGAGAAGGTGAAGTCTGGAGGGTGAATCAGAAGAAGTAGAAGAAGGAGAAGGAGAAGATGAAGTCTGGAGGGTGAATCAGAAGAAGCAGAAGAAGGAGAAGGAGAAGGTGAAGTCTGGACGGAGAAGCAGAAGAAGAAGAAGAAGGAGAAGGAGAAGGTGAAGTCTGGAGGGTGAATCAGAAGAAGTAGAAGAAGGAGAAGGAAAAGCTGAAGTCTGGAGGGTGAATCAGAAGAAGTAGAAGAAGGAGAAGGAGAAGGTGAAGTCTGGAGGGTGAATCAGAAGAAGCAGAAGAAGGAGAAGGAGAAGTTGAAGTCTGGAGGCTGAATCGGAAGAAGTAGAAGAAGGAGAAGGAGAAGGTGTAGTCTGGAGGGTGAATCAGAAGAAGTAGACGAAGGAGAAGTAGAAGGTGAAGTCTGGAGGGTGAATCAGAAGAAGCAGAAGAAGGAGAAGGAGAAGGTGAAGTCTGGAGGGTGAATGAGAAGAAGTAGAAGAAGGAGAAGGAGAAGGTGAAGTCTGGAGGGTGAATCAGAAGAAGCAGAAGAAGGAGAAGGAGAAAGTGAAGTCTGGAGGGTGAATCAGAAGAAGCAGAAGAAGGAGAAGGAGAAGGTGAAGTATGGAGGGTGAATCAGAAGAAGCAGAAGAAGGAGAAGGAGAAGGTGAAGTCTGGAGGGTGAATCAGAAGAAGCAGAAGAAGTAGAAGGAGAAGGTGAAGTCTGGAGGGTGAATCAGAAGAAGTAGAAGAAGGAGAAGGAGAAGGTGATGTCTGGAGGGTGAATCAGAAAAAGCAGAAGAAGGAAAAGGAGAAGGTGAAGTCAGGAGGGTGAATCAGAAGAAGCAGAAGAAGGAGAAGGAGAAGGTGAAGTCTGGAGGGTGAATCAGAAGAAGCAGAAGAAGGAAAAGGAGGAGGTGAACACTGGAGGGTGAATCAGAAGAAGTAGATGAAGGAGAAGGAGAAGGTGAAGTCTGGAGGGTGAATCAGAAGAAGTAGAAGAAGGAGAAGGAGAAGGCGAAGTCTGTAGGGTGAATCAGAAGAAGCAGAAGAAGGAGAAGGAGAAGGTGAAGTCTGAAGGGTGAATCAGAAGAAGCAGAAGAAGGAGAAGGAGAAGATGAAGTCTGGAGGGTGAATCAGAAGAATTAGAAGAAGGAGAAGGAGAAGGTGAGGTCTGGAGGGTGAATCAGAAGAAGCAGAAGAAGAAGAAGGAGAAGGTGAAGTCTGGAGGGTGAATCAGAAGAAGCAGAAGAAGGAGAAGGAGAAGGTGAAGTCTGGAGCGTGAATCAGAAGAAGCAGAAGAAGGAGAAGGAGAAGATGAAGTCTGGAGGGTGAATCAGAAGAAGGAGAAGAAGGAGAAGGAGAAGGTGAGGTCTGGAGGGTGAATCAGAAGAAGCAGAAGAAGGAGAAGGAGAAGGTGAAGTCTGGAGGGTGAATCAGAAGAAGCAGAAGAAGGAGAAGGAGAAGGTGAAGTCTGGAGGGTGAATCAGAAGTAGCAGAAGAAGGAGAAGGAGAAGGCGAAGTCAGGAGGGTGAATCAGAAGAAGCAGCAGAAGGAGAAGGAGAAGGTGAAGTTAGGAGAGTGAATCAGAAGAAGCAGAAGAAGGAGAAGGAGAAGGTGAAGTCAGGGGGGTGAAGCAGAAGAAGTAGAAGAAGGAGAAGGAGAAGGTGAAGTCAGGAGGGTGAAGCAGAAGAAGCAGAAGAAGGAGAAGGAGAAGGTGAGGTCTGGAGGGCGCAGCAGAAGAAGCAGAAGAAGGAGAAGGAGAAGGTGAAGTTTGGAGGGTGAAGCAGAAGAAGCAGAAGAAGGAGAAGGAGAAGATGAAGTCTGGAGGGTGAATCAGAAGAAGAAGAAGAAGGAGAAGGAGAAGGTGAAGTCAGGAGAGTGAAGCAGAAGAAGCAGAAGAAGGAGAAGGAGAAGGTAAAGTCTGGAGGGTGAAGCAGAAGAAGCAGAAGAAGGAGAAGGAGAAGGTGAAGTCTGGAGGGTGAATCAGAAGAAGTAGAAGAAGGAGAAGGAGAAGGTGAAGTCAGGAGGGTGAAGCAGAAGAAGCAGAAGAAGGAGAAGGAGAAGGTGAAGTCTGGAGGGTGAAGCAGAAGAAGCAGAAGAAGGAGAAGGAGAAGGTGAAGTCTGGAGGGTGAAGCAGAAGAAGCAGAAGAAGGAGAAGGAGAAAGTGAAGTCAGGAGGGTGAATCAGAAGAAGTAGAAGAAGGAGAAGGAGAAGGTGAAGTCAGGAGGGTGAAGCAGAAGAAGCAGAAGAAGGAAAAGGAGAAGGTGAAGTCTGGAGGGTGAAGCAGAAGAAGCAGAAGAAGGAGAAGGAGAAGGTGAAGTCTGGAGGGTGAATCAGAAGAAGTAGAAGAAGGAGAAGGAGAAGGTGAAGTCAGGAGGGTGAAGCAGAAGAAGCAGAAGAAGGAGAAGGAGAAGGTGAAGTCTGGAGGGTGAAGCAGAAGAAGCAGAAGAAGGAGAAGGAGAAGGTGAAGTCTGGAGGGTGAAGCAGAAGAAGCAGAAGAAGGAGAAGGAGAAAGTGAAGTCAGGAGGGTGAATCAGAAGAAGTAGAAGAAGGAGAAGGAGAAGGTGAAGTCTGGAGGGTGAATCAGAAGAAGTAGAAGAAGGAGAAGGAGAAGGTGAAGTCAGGAGGGTGAAGCAGAAGAAGCAGAAGAAGGAGAAGGAGAAGATGAAGTCTGGAGGGTGAATCAGAAGAAGAAGAAGAAGGAGATGGAGAAGGTGAAGTCAGGAGGGTGAAGCAGAAGAAGCAGAAGAAGGAGAAGGAGAAGGTGAAGTCTGGAGGGTGAAGCAGAAGAAGCAGAAGAAGGAGAAGGAGAAGGTGAAGTCTGGAGGGTGAATCAGAAGAAGTAGAAGAAGGAGAAGGAGAAGGTGAAGTCAGGAGGGTGAAGCAGAAGAAGCAGAAGAAGGAGAAGGAGAAGGTGAAGTCTGGAGGGTGAAGCAGAAGAAGCAGAAGAAGGAGAAGGAGAAGGTGAAGTCTGGAGGGTGAAGCAGAAGAAGCAGAAGAAGGAGAAGGAGAAAGTGAAGTCAGGAGGGTGAATCAGAAGAAGTAGAAGAAGGAGAAGGAGAAGGTGAAGTCAGGAGGGTGAAGCAGAAGAAGCAGAAGAAGGAGAAGGAGAAGGTGAAGTCTGGAGGGTGAAGCAGAAGAAGCAGAAGAAGGAGAAGGAGAAGGTGAAGTCTGGAGGGTGAATCAGAAGAAGTAGAAGAAGGAGAAGGAGAAGGTGAAGTCAGGAGGGTGAAGCAGAAGAAGCAGAAGAAGGAGAAGGAGAAGGTGAAGTCTGGAGGGTGAAGCAGAAGAAGCAGAAGAAGGAGAAGGAGAAGGTGAAGTCTGGAGGGTGAAGCAGAAGAAGCAGAAGAAGGAGAAGGAGAAAGTGAAGTCAGGAGGGTGAAGCAGAAGAAGCAGAAGAAGGAGAAGGAGAAGGTGAAGTCTGGAGGGTGAATCAGAAGAAGTAGAAGAAGGAGAAGGAGAAGGTGAAGTCAGGAGGGTGAAGCAGAAGAAGCAGAAGAAGGAGAAGGAGAAGGTGAAGTCTGGAGGGTGAAGCAGAAGAAGCAGAAGAAGGAGAAGGAGAAGGTGAAGTCTGGAGGGTGAAGCAGAAGAAGCAGAAGAAGGAGAAGGAGAAAGTGAAGTCAGGAGGGTGAATCAGAAGAAGTAGAAGAAGGAGAAGGAGAAGGTGAAGTCTGGAGGGAGAAGCAGAAGAAGAAGAAGAAGGAGAAGGAGAAGGTGAAGTCTGGAGGGTGAATCAGAAGAAGTAGAAGAAGGAGAAGGAAAAGGTGAAGTCTGGAGGGTGAATCAGAAGAAGTAGAAGAAGGAGAAGGAGAAGGTGAAGTCTGGAGGGTGAATCAGAAGAAGCAGAAGAAGAAGAAGGAGAAGGTGAAGTCTGGAGGGTGAATCAGAAGAAGTAGAAGAAGGAGAAGGAGAAGGTGTAGTCTGGAGGGCGAATCAGAAGAAGTAGACGAAGGAGAAGTAGAAGGTGAAGTCTGGAGGGTGAATCAGAAGAAGCAGAATAAGGAGAAGGAGAAGGTGAAGTCTGGAGGGTGAATGAGAAGAAGTAGAAGAAGGAGAAGGAGAAGGTGAAGTCTGGAGGGTGAATCAGAAGAAGCAGAAGAAGGAGAAGGAGAAAGTGAAGTCTGGAGGGTGAATCAGAAGAAGCAGAAGAAGGAGAAGGAGAAGGTGAAGTATGGAGGGTGAATCAGAAGAAGCAGAAGAAGGAGAAGGAGAAGGTGAAGTCTGGAGGGTGAATCAGAAGAAGCAGAAGAAGTAGAAGGAGAAGGTGAAGTCTGGAGGGTGAATCAGAAGAAGTAGAAGAAGGAGAAGGAGAAGGTGAAGTCTGGAGGGTGAATCAGAAAAAGCAGAAGAAGGAGAAGGAGAAGGTGAAGTCAGGAGGGTGAATCAGAAGAAGCAGAAGAAGGAGAAGGAGAAGGTGAAGTCTGGAGGGTGAATCAGAAGAAGCAGAAGAAGGAGAAGGAGGAGGTGAAGACTGGAGGGTGAATCAGAAGAAGTAGAAGAAGGAGAAGGAGAAGGTGAAGTCTGGAGGGTGAATCAGAAGAAGTAGAAGAAGGAGAAGGAGAAGGCGAAGTCTGGAGGGTGAATCAGAAGAAGCAGAAGAAGGAGAAGGAGAAGGTGAAGTCTGGAGGGTGAATCAGAAGAAGCAGAAGAAGGAGAAGGAGAAGATGAAGTCTGGAGGTTGAATCAGAAGAATTAGAAGAAGGAGAAGGAGAAGGTGAGGTCTGGAGGGTGAATCAGAAGAAGCAGAAGAAGGAGAAGGAGAAGGTGAAGTCTGAAGGGTGAATCAGAAGAAGCAGAAGAAGGAGAAGGAGAAGGTGAAGTCTGGAGGGTGAATCAGAAGAAGCAGAAGAAGGAGAATGAGAAGGTGAAGTCTGGAGGGTGAAGCAGAAGAAGCAGAAGAAGGAGAAGGAGAAGGTGAAGTCTGGAGGGTGAAGCAGAAGAAGCAGAAGAAGGAGAAGGAGAAGGTGAAGTCTGGAGGGTGAAGCAGAAGAAGCAGAAGAAGGAGAAGGAGAAAGTGAAGTCAGGAGGGTGAATCAGAAGAAGTAGAAGAAGGAGAAGGAGAAGGTGAAGTCTGGAGGGTGAATCAGAAGAAGTAGAAGAAGGAGAAGGAGAAGGTGAAGGCTGGAGGGTGAATCAGAAGAAGTAGAAGAAGGAGAAGGAGAAGGTGAAGTCTGAAGGGTGAATCAGAAGAAGCAGAAGAAGGAGAAGGAGAAGGTGAAGTCTGGAGGGAGAAGCAGAAGAAGAAGAAGAAGGAGAAGGAGAAGGTGAAGTCTGGAGGGTGAATCAGAAGAAGTAGAAGAAGGAGAAGGAAAAGGTGAAGTCTGGAGGGTGAATCAGAAGAAGTAGAAGAAGGAGAAGGAGAAGGTGAAGTCTGGAGGGTGAATCAGAAGAAGCAGAAGAAGGAGAAGGAGAAGGTGAAGTCTGGAGGGTGAATCAGAAGAAGTAGAAGAAGGAGAAGGAGAAGGTGAAGTCTGGAGGGTGAATCAGAAGAAGCAGAATAAGGAGAAGGAGAAGGTGAAGTCTGGAGGGTGAATGAGAAGAAGTAGAAGAAGGAGAAGGAGAAGGTGAAGTCTGGAGGGTGAATCAGAAGAAGCAGAAGAAGGAGAAGGAGAAAGTGAAGTCTGGAGGGTGAATCAGAAGAAGCAGAAGAAGGAGAAGGAGAAGGAGAAGGTGAAGTATGGAGGGTGAATCAGAAGACGCAGAAGAAGGAGAAGGAGAAGGTGATGTCTGGAGGGTGAATCAGAAGAAGCAGAAGAAGTAGAAGGAGAAGGTGAAGTCTGGAGGGTGAATCAGAAGAAGTAGAAGAAGGAGAAGGAGAAGGTGAAGACTGGAGGGTGAATCAGAAGAAGTAGAAGAAGGAGAAGGAGAAGGTGAAGTCTGGAGGGTGAATCAGAAGAAGTAGAAGAAGGAGAAGGAGAAGGCGAAGTCTGGAGGGTGAATCAGAAGAAGCAGAAGAAGGAGAAGGAGAAGGTGAAGTCTGGAGGGTGAATCAGAAGAAGCAGAAGAAGAAGAAGGAGAAGGTGAAGTCTGGAGGGTGAATCAGAAGAAGTAGAAGAAGGAGAAGGAGAAGGTGTAGTCTGGAGGGCGAATCAGAAGAAGTAGACGAAGGAGAAGTAGAAGGTGAAGTCTGGAGGGTGAATCAGAAGAAGCAGAATAAGGAGAAGGAGAAGGTGAAGTCTGGAGGGTGAATGAGAAGAAGTAGAAGAAGGAGAAGGAGAAGGTGAAGTCTGGAGGGTGAATCAGAAGAAGCAGAAGAAGGAGAAGGAGAAAGTGAAGTCTGGAGGGTGAATCAGAAGAAGCAGAAGAAGGAGAAGGAGAAGGTGAAGTATGGAGGGTGAATCAGAAGAAGCAGAAGAAGGAGAAGGAGAAGGTGAAGTCTGGAGGGTGAATCAGAAGAAGCAGAAGAAGTAGAAGGAGAAGGTGAAGTCTGGAGGGTGAATCAGAAGAAGTAGAAGAAGGAGAAGGAGAAGGTGAAGTCTGGAGGGTGAATCAGAAAAAGCAGAAGAAGGAGAAGGAGAAGGTGAAGTCAGGAGGGTGAATCAGAAGAAGCAGAAGAAGGAGAAGGAGAAGGTGAAGTCTGGAGGGTGAATCAGAAGAAGCAGAAGAAGGAGAAGGAGGAGGTGAAGACTGGAGGGTGAATCAGAAGAAGTAGAAGAAGGAGAAGGAGAAGGTGAAGTCTGGAGGGTGAATCAGAAGAAGTAGAAGAAGGAGAAGGAGAAGGCGAAGTCTGGAGGGTGAATCAGAAGAAGCAGAAGAAGGAGAAGGAGAAGGTGAAGTCTGGAGGGTGAATCAGAAGAAGCAGAAGAAGGAGAAGGAGAAGATGAAGTCTGGAGGTTGAATCAGAAGAATTAGAAGAAGGAGAAGGAGAAGGTGAGGTCTGGAGGGTGAATCAGAAGAAGCAGAAGAAGGAGAAGGAGAAGGTGAAGTCTGAAGGGTGAATCAGAAGAAGCAGAAGAAGGAGAAGGAGAAGGTGAAGTCTGGAGGGTGAATCAGAAGAAGCAGAAGAAGGAGAATGAGAAGGTGAAGTCTGGAGGGTGAAGCAGAAGAAGCAGAAGAAGGAGAAGGAGAAGGTGAAGTCTGGAGGGTGAAGCAGAAGAAGCAGAAGAAGGAGAAGGAGAAGGTGAAGTCTGGAGGGTGAAGCAGAAGAAGCAGAAGAAGGAGAAGGAGAAAGTGAAGTCAGGAGGGTGAATCAGAAGAAGTAGAAGAAGGAGAAGGAGAAGGTGAAGTCTGGAGGGTGAATCAGAAGAAGTAGAAGAAGGAGAAGGAGAAGGTGAAGGCTGGAGGGTGAATCAGAAGAAGTAGAAGAAGGAGAAGGAGAAGGTGAAGTCTGAAGGGTGAATCAGAAGAAGCAGAAGAAGGAGAAGGAGAAGGTGAAGTCTGGAGGGAGAAGCAGAAGAAGAAGAAGAAGGAGAAGGAGAAGGTGAAGTCTGGAGGGTGAATCAGAAGAAGTAGAAGAAGGAGAAGGAAAAGGTGAAGTCTGGAGGGTGAATCAGAAGAAGTAGAAGAAGGAGAAGGAGAAGGTGAAGTCTGGAGGGTGAATCAGAAGAAGCAGAAGAAGGAGAAGGAGAAGGTGAAGTCTGGAGGGTGAATCAGAAGAAGTAGAAGAAGGAGAAGGAGAAGGTGTAGTCTGGAGGGCGAATCAGAAGAAGTAGACGAAGGAGAAGTAGAAGGTGAAGTCTGGAGGGTGAATCAGAAGAAGCAGAATAAGGAGAAGGAGAAGGTGAAGTCTGGAGGGTGAATGAGAAGAAGTAGAAGAAGGAGAAGGAGAAGGTGAAGTCTGGAGGGTGAATCAGAAGAAGCAGAAGAAGGAGAAGGAGAAAGTGAAGTCTGGAGGGTGAATCAGAAGAAGCAGAAGAAGGAGAAGGAGAAGGAGAAGGTGAAGTATGGAGGGTGAATCAGAAGACGCAGAAGAAGGAGAAGGAGAAGGTGATGTCTGGAGGGTGAATCAGAAGAAGCAGAAGAAGTAGAAGGAGAAGGTGAAGTCTGGAGGGTGAATCAGAAGAAGTAGAAGAAGGAGAAGGAGAAGGTGAAGACTGGAGGGTGAATCAGAAGAAGTAGAAGAAGGAGAAGGAGAAGGTGAAGTCTGGAGGGTGAATCAGAAGAAGTAGAAGAAGGAGAAGGAGAAGGCGAAGTCTGGAGGGTGAATCAGAAGAAGCAGAAGAAGGAGAAGGAGAAGGTGAAGTCTGGAGGGTGAATCAGAAGAAGCAGAAGAAGGAGAAGGAGAAGATGAAGTCTGGAGGGTGAATCAGAAGAATTAGAAGAAGGAGAAGGAGAAGGTGAGGTCTGGAGGGTGAATCAGAAGAAGCAGAAGAAGGAGAAGGAGAAGGTGAAGTCTGAAGGGTGAATCAGAAGAAGCAGAAGAAGGAAAAGGAGAAGGTGAAGTCTGGAGGGTGAATCAGAAGAAGCAGAAGAAGGAGAAGGAGAAGGTGAAGTCTGGAGGGTGAATCAGAAGAAGCAGAAGAAGGAGAAGGAGAAGGTGAAGTCTGGAGGGTGAATCAGAAGAAGTAGAAGAAGGAGAAGGAGAAGGTGAAGACTGGAGGGTGAGTCAGAAGAAGTAGAAGAAGGAGAAGGAGAAGGTGAAGTCTGGAGGGTGAATCAGAAGAAGGAGAAGGGGAAGGTGCAGTCTGGAGGGTGAATCAGTGGAAGCAGAAGAAGGAGAAGGAGAAGGTGAAGTCTGGAGGGTGAATCAGAAGAAGCAGAAGAAGGAGAAGGAGAAGTTGAAGTCTGGAGGGTGAATCAGAAGAAGCAGAAGAAGTAGAAGGAGAAGGTGAAGTCTGGAGGGTGAATCAGAAGAAGTAGAAGAAGGAGAAGGAGAAGGTGAAGTCTGGAGGGTGAATCAGAAGAAGTAGAAGAAGGAGAAGGAGAAGGCGCAGTCTGGAGGGTGAATCAGAAGAAGCAGAAGAAGGAGAAGGAGAAGGTGAAGTCTGGAGGGTGAATCAGAAGAAGCAGAAGAAGGAGAAGGAGAAGATGAAGTCTGGAGGGTGAATCAGAAGAATTAGAAGAAGGAGAAGGAGAAGGTGAGGTCTGGAGGGTGAATCAGTAGAAGCAGAAGAAGGAGAAGGAGAAGGTGAAGTCTGAAGGGTGAATCAGAAGAAGCAGAAGAAGAAGAAGGAGAAGGTGAAGTCTGGAGGGTGTATCAGAAGAAGCAAAAGAAGGAGAAGGAGAAGGTGAAGTCTGGAGGGTGAATCAGAAGAAGCAGAAGAAGGAGAAGGAGAAGGTGAAGTCTGGAGGGTTAATCAGAAGAAGTAGAAGAAGGAGAAGGAGAAGGTGAAGTCTGGAGGGTGAATCGGAAGAAGTAGAAGAAGGAGAAGGAGAAGGTGAAGTCTGGAGGGAGAATCAGAAGAAGCAGAAGAAGGAGAAGGAGAAGGTGAAGTCTGGAGGGTGAATCAGAAGAAGCAGAAGAAGGAGAAGGAGAAGGTGAAGTCTGGAGGGTGAATCAGAATAAGTAGAAGAAGATGAAGGAGAAGGTGAAGTCAGGAGAGTGAATCAGAAGAAGCAGAAGAAGGAGAAGGAGAAGGTGAAGTCTGGAGGGTGAATCAGAAGAAGCAGAATAAGGAGAAGGAGAAGGTGAAGTCTGGAGGGTGAATCAGAAGAAGCAGAAGAAGGAGAAGGAGAAGGTAAAGTCTGGAGGGTGAATCAGAAAAAGTAGAAGAAGGAGAAGGAGAAGGTGAGGTCTGGAGGGTGAAGCAGAAGAAGTAGAAGAAGGAGGAGAAGGTGAAGTCAGGAGGGTGAATCAGAAGAAGCAGAAGAAGGAGAAGGAGAAGGTGAAGTCTGGAGTGTGAATCAGAAGAATCAGAAGAAGGAGAAGGAGAAGGTGAAGTCTGGAGGGTGAAGCAGAAGAAGCAGAAGAAAGAGAAGGAGAAGGTGAAGTCAGGAGGGTGAAGCAGAAGAAGCAGAAGAAGGAGAAGTAGAAGGTGAAGACTGGAGGGTGAATCAGAAGAAGTAGAAGAAGGAGAAGGAGAAGGTGAAGTCTGGAGGGTGAATCAGAAGAAGTAGAAGAAGGAGAAGGAGAAGGTGAAGTCTGGAGGGTGAATCAGAAGAAGTAGAAGAAGGAGAAGGAGAAGGTGAAGTCTGGAGATGAATCAGAAGAAGTAGAAGAAGGAGAAGGTGAAGGTGAAGTCAGGAGGGTGAATCAGAAGAAGTAGAAGAAGGAGAAGGAGAAGGTGAGGTCTGGAGGGTGAATCAGAAGAAGCAGAAGAAGGAGAAGGAGAAGCTGAAGTCAGGAGGGTGAATCAGAAGAAGCAGAAGAAGGAGAAGGAGAAGGTGAAGTTAGGAGGGTGAATCAGAAGAAGCAGAAGAAGGAGAAGGAGAAGGTGAAGTCAGGGGGGTGAAGCAGAAGAAGTAGAAGAAGGAGAAGGAGAAGGTGAAGTCAGGAAGGTGAAGCAGAAGAAGCAGAAGAAGGAGAAGGAGAAGGTGAAGTCTGGCGGGCGCAGCAGAAGAAGTAGAAGAAGGAGAAGGAGAAGGTGAAGTCAGGAGGGTGAAGCAGAAGAAGCAGAAGAAGGAGAAGGAGAAGGTGAAGTCTGGAGGGTGAAGCAGAAGAAGCAGAAGAAGGAGAAGGAGAAGGTGAAGTCTGGAGGGTGAAGCAGAAGAAGCAGAAGAAGGAGAAGGAGAAGGTGAAGTCAGGAGGGTGAATCAGAAGAAGTAGAAGAAGGAGAAGGAGAAGATGAAGTCTGGAGGGTGAATCAGAAGAAGTAGAAGAAGGAGAATGAGAAGGTGAAGTCTGGAGGGTGAATCAGAAGAAGTAGAAGAAGGAGAAGGAGAAGGTGAAGTCTGGAGGGTGAATCAGAAGAAGCAGAAGAAGGAGAAGGAGAAGGTGAAGTCTGGAGGGAGAAGCAGAAGAAGTAGAAGAAGGAGAAGGAGAAGTTGAAATCTGGAGGGTGAATCAGAAGAAGCAGAAGAAGGAGAAGGAGAAGGTGAAGTCTGTAGGGTGAATCAGAAGAAGTAGAAGAAGGAGAAGGAGAAGGTGAAGTCTGGAGGGTGAAGCAGAAGAAGCAGAAGAAGGAGAAGGAGAAGGTGAAGTCTGGAGGGTGAAGCAGAAGAAGCAGAAGAAGGAGAAGGAGAAGGTGAAGTCAGGAGGGTGAATCAGAAGAAGTAGAAGAAGGAGAAGGAGAAGGTGAAGTCTGGAGGGTGAATCAGAAGAAGTAGAAGAAGGAGAAGGAGAAGGTGAAGTCTGGAGGGTGAATCAGAAGAAGTAGAAGAGGAGAAGGAGAAGGTGAAGTCTGGAGGGTGAATCAGAAGAAGCAGAAGAAGGAGAAGGAGAAGGTGGAGTCTGGAGGGTGAATCAGAAGAAGTAGAAGAAGGAGAAGGAGAAGGTGTGGTCTGGAGGGTGAATCAGAAGAAGTAGACGAAGGAGAAGGAGAAGGTGAAGTCTGGAGGGTGAATCAGAAAAAGCAGAAGAAGGATAAGGAGAAGGTGAAGTCTGGAGGGTGAATCAGAAGAAGCAGAAGAAGGAGAAGGAGAACGTGAAGTCTGGAGGGTGAAGCAGAAGAAGCAGAAGAAGGAGAAGGGGAAGGTGGAGTCTGGAGGGTGAATCAGAAGAAGTAGAAGAAGGAGAAGGAGATGGTGTGGTCTGGAGGGTGAATCAGAAGAAGTAGACGAATGAGAAGGAGAAGGTGAAGTCTGGAGGGTGAATCAGAAAAAGCAGAAGAAGGAGAAGGAGAAGGTGAAGTCTGGAGGGTGAATCTGAAGAAGCAGAAGAAGGAGAAGGAGAAGGTGAAGTCTGGAGGGTGAATCAGAAGAAGCAGAAGAAGGAGAAGGAGAAGGTGAAGTCTGGAGGGTTAATCAGAAGAAGCAGAAGAAGTAGAAGGAGAAGGTGAAGTCTGGAGGGTGAATCAGAAGAAGTAGAAGAAGGAGAAGGAGAAGGTGAAGTCTGGAGGGTGAATCAGAAGAAGCAGAAGAAGGAGAAGGAGAAGGTGAAGTCAGGAGGGTGAATCAGAAGAAGCAGAAGAAGGAGAAGGAGAAGGTGAAGTCTGGAGGTTGAATCAGAAAAAGCAGAAGAAGGAGAAGGAGAAGGTGAAGTCTGGAGGGTGAATCAGAAGAAGTAGAAGAAGCAGAAGGAGAAGGTGAAGTCTGGAGGGTGAATCAGAAGAAGTGGAAGAAGGAGAAGGAGATGGTGAGGTCTGGAGGGTGAATCAGAAGAAGCGGAAGAAGGAGAAGGAGAAGATGAAGTCTGGAGGGTGAATCAGAAGAAGTAGAAGAAGGAGAAGGAGAAGGTGAGGTCTGGAGGGTGAATCAGAAGAAGCAGAAGAAGAAGAAGGAGAAGGTGAAGTCTGGAGGGTGAATCAGAAGAAGCAGGAGAAGGAGAAGGTGAAGTCTGGAGGATGAATCAGAAGAAGCAGAAGAAGGAGAAGGAGAAGGTGAAGTCAGGAGGGTGAATCAGAAGAAGCAGAAGAAGGAGAAGGAGAAGATTGAAGTTAGGAGGGTGAATCAGAAGAAGCAGAAGAAGGAGAAGGAGAAGGTGAAGTCAGGGGGGTGAAGCAGAAGAAGTAGAAGAAGGAGAAGGAGAAGGTGAAGTCAGGAGGGTGAAGCAGAAGAAGCAGAAGAAGGAGAAGGAGAAGGTGAAGTCTGGCGGGCGCAGCAGAAGAAGCAGAAGAAGGAGAAGGAGAAGGTGAAGTCTGGAGGGTGAAGCAGAAGAAGCAGAAGAAGGAGAAGGAGAAGGTGAAGTCTGGAGGGCGAATCAGAAGAAGTAGAAGAAGGAGAAGGAGAAGGTGAAGTCAGGAGGGAGAAGCAGAAGAAGCAGAAGAAGGAGAAGAAGAAGGTGAAGTCTGGAGGGTGAATCAGAAGAAGCAGAAGAAGGAGAAGGAGAAGATGAAGTCTGGAGGGTGAATCAGAAGAATTGGAAGAAGGAGAAGGAGAAGGTGAGGTCTGGAGGGTGAATCAGAAGAAGCAGAAGAAGGAGAAGGAGAAGGTGAAGTCTGAAGGGTGAATCAGAAGAAGCAGAAGAAGGAGAAGGAGAAGGTGAAGTATGGAGGGTGAATCAGAAGAAGCAGAAGAAGGAGAAGGAAAAGGTGAAGTCTGGAGGGTGAATCAGAAGAAGCAGTAGAAGGAGAAGGAGAAGGTGAAGTCTGGAGGGTGAATCAGAAGAAGTAGAAGAAGGAGAAGGAGAAGTCTGGAGGGTGAATCAGAAGAAGTAGAAGAAGGAGAAGGAGAAGGTGAAGTCTGGAGGGTGAATCAGAAGAAGCAGAAGAAGGAGAAGGGGAAGGTGAAGTCTGGAGGGTGAATCAGTAGAAGCAGAAGAAGGAGAAGGAGAAGGTGAAGTCTGGAGGGTGAATCAGAAGAAGCAGAAGAAGGAGAAGGAGAAGGTGAAGTCTGGAGGGTGAATCAGAAGAAGCAGAAGAAGTAGAAGGAGAAGATGAAGTCTGGAGGGTGAATCAGAAGAAGTAGAAGAAGGAGAAGGAGAAGGTGAAGTCTGGAGGGTGAATCTGAAGAAACAGAAGAAGGAGAAGGAGAAGGTGAAGTCAGGAGGGTGAATCAGAGGAAGCAGAAGAAGGAGAAGGAGAAGGTGAAATCTGGAGGGTGAATCAGAAGAAGCAGAAGAAGGAGAAGGAGAAGGTGAAGACTGGAGGTTGAATCAGAAGAAGTAGAAGAAGGAGAAGGAGAAGGTGAAGTCTGGAGGGTGAATCAGAAGAAGTAGAAGAAGGAGAAGGAGAAGGCGAAGTCTGGAGGCTGAATCAGAAGAAGCAGAAGAAGGAGAAGGAGAAGGTGAAGTCTGGAGGGTGAATCAGAAGAAGCAGAAGAAGGAGAAGGAGAAGATGAAGTCTGGAGGGTGAATCAGAAGAATTAGAAGAAGGAGAAGGAGAAGGTGAGGTCTGGAGGTTGAATCAGTAGAAGCAGAAGAAGGAGAAGGAGAAGGTGAAGTCTGAAGGGTGAATCAGAAGAAGCAGAAGAAGGAGAAGGAGAAGGTGAAGTCTGGAGGGTGTATCAGAAGAAGCAGAAGAAGGAGAAGGAGAAGGTGAAGTCTGGAGGGTGAATCAGATGAAGCAGAAGAAGGAGAAGGAGAAGGTGAAGTCTGGAGGGTGAATCACAAGAAGTAGAAGAAGGAGAAGGAGAAGGTGAAGTCTGGAGGGTGAATCAGAAGAAGCAGAAGAAGGAGAAGGAGAAGATGAGGTCTTGAGGGTGAATCAGAATAAGTAGAAGAAGGAGAAGGAGAAGGTGAAGTCTGGAGGGTGAATCAGAAGAAGCAGAAGAAGGAGAAGGAGAAGGTGAAGTCTGGAGAGTGAATCAGAAGAAGCAGAAGAAGGAGAAGGAGAAGGTGAAGTCTGGAGGATGAATCAGAAGAAGCAGAATAAGGAGAAGGAGAAGGTGAAGTCTGGAGGGTGAATCAGAAGAAGCAGAATAAGGAGAAGGAGAAGGTGAAGTCTGGAGGGTGAATCAGAAGAAGCAGAAGAAGGAGAAGGAGAAGGTGAAGTCTGGAGGGTGAAGCAGAAGAAGTAGAAGAAGGAGAAGGAGAAGGTGAAGTCATGAGGGTGAAGCAGAAGAAGTAGAAGAAGGAGAAGGAGAAGGTGAAGTCATGAGGGTGAATCAGAAGAAGTAGAAGAAGGAGAAGGAGAAGGTGAAGTCAGGAGGGTGAATCAGAAGAAGCAGGAGAAGGAGAAGGTGAAGTCTGGAGTGTGAATCAGAAGAATCAGAAGAAGGAGAAGGAGAAGGTGAAGTCTGGAGGGTGAATCAGAAGAAGCAGAACAAAGAGAAGGAGAAGGTGAAGTCTAGAGGGTGAAGCAGAAGAAGCAGAAGAAGGAGAAGTAGAAGGTGAAGACTGGAGGGTGAATCAGAAGAAGTAGAAGAAGGAGAAGGAGAAGGTGAAGTCTGGAGGGTGAATCAGAAGAAGTAGAAGAAGGAGAAGGAGAAGGTGAAGTCTGGGGGGTGAATCAGAAGAAGTAGAAGAAGGAGAAGGAGAAGGTGAAGTCTGGAGGATGAATCAGAAGAAGTAGAAGAAGGAGAAGGAGACGGTGAAGTCAGGAGGGTCAATCAGAAGAAGCAGAAGAAGGAGAAGGAGAAGGTGAAGTTAGGAGGGTGAATCAGAAGAAGCAGAAGAAGGAGAAGTAGAAGGTGAAGTCAGGGGGGTGAAGCAGAAAAAGTAGAAGAAGGAGAAGGAGAAGGTGAAGTCAGGAAGGTGAAGCAGAAGAAGCAGAAGAAGGAGAAGGAGAAGGTGAAGTCTGTCGGGCGCATCAGAAGAAGCAGAAGAAGGAGAAGGAGAAGGTGAAGTCTGGAGGGTGAAGCAGAAGAAGCAGAAGAAGGAGAAGGAGAAGGTGAAGTCTGGAGGGTGAATCAGAAGAAGTAGAAGAAGGAGAAGGAGAAGGTGAAGTCAGGAGGGTGAAGCAGAAGAAGCAGAAGAAGGAGAAGAAGAAGGTGAAGTCTGGAGGGTGAAGCAGAAGAAGCAGAAGAAGGAGAAGGAGAAGGTGAAGTCTGGAGGGCGAAGCAGAAGAAGTAGAAGAAGGAGAAGGAGAAGGTGAAGTCTGGAGGGTGAAGCAGAAGAAGCAGAAGAAGGAGAAGGAGAAGGTGAAGTCTGGAGGGTGAATCAGAAGAAGTAGAAGAAGGAGAAGGAGAAGGTGAAGTCAGGAGGGTGAAGCAGAAGAAGCAGAAGAAGGAGAAGGAGAAGGTGAAGTCTGGAGGGTGAAGCAGAAGAAGCAGAAGAAGGAGAAGGAGAAGGTGAAGTCTGGAGGGTGAAGCAGAAGAAGCAGAAGAAGGAGAAGGAGAAGGTGAAGTCAGGAGGGTGAATCAGAAGAAGTAGAAGAAGGAGAAGGAGAAGGTGAAGTCTGGAGGTTGAATCAGAACAAGTAGAAGAAGGAGAAGGAGAAGGTGAAGTCTGGAGGTTGAATCAGAAGAAGTAGAAGAAGGAGAAGGAGAAGGTGAAGTCTGGAGGGTGAATCAGAAGAAGCAGAAGAAGGAGAAGGAGAAGGTGAAGTCTGGAGGGAGAAGCAGAAGATGTAGAAGAAGGAGAAGGAGAAGGTGAAATCTGGAGGGTGAATAAGAAGAAGTAGAAGAAGGAGAAGGAGAAGATGAAGTCTGGAGGGTGAATCAGAAGAAGTAGAAGAAGGAGAAGCAGAAGGTGAAGTCTGGAGGGTGAATCAGAAGAAGCAGAAGAAGGAGAAGGAGAAGGTGGAGTCTGGAGGGTGAATCAGAAGAAGTAGAAGAAGGGGAAGGAGAAGGTGTAGTCTGGAGGGTGAATCAGAAGCAGTAGACGAAGGAGAAGGAGAAGGTGAAGTCTGGAGGGTGAATCAGAAAAAGCAGAAGAAGGAGAAGGAGAAGGTGAAGTCTGGAGGGTGAATCAGAAGAAGTAGAAGAAGGAGAAGGAGAAGGGGAAGTCTGCAGGGTGAAGCAGAAGAAGCAGAAGAAGGAGAAGGAGAAGGTGAAGTCTGGAGGGTGAATCTGAAGAAGCAGAAGAAGGAGAAGGAGAAGGTGAAGTCTGGAGGGTGAATCAGAAGAAGCAGAAGAAGGAGAAGAAGAAGGTGAAGTCTGGAGGGTGAATCAGAAGAAGCAGAAGAAGTAGAAGGAGAAGGTGAAGTCTGGAGGGTGAATCAGAAGAAGTAGAAGAAGGAGAAGGAGAAGGTGAAGTCTGGAGGGTGAATCAGAAGAAGCAGAAGAAGGAGAAGGAGAAGGTGAAGTCAGGAGGGTGAATCAGAAGAAGCAGAAGAAGGAGAAGGAGAAGGTGAAGACTGGAGGGTGAATCAGAAGAAGTAGAAGAAGCAGAAGGAGAAGGTGAAGTCTGGAGGGTGAATCAGAAGAAGTAGAAGAAGGAGAAGGAGATGGTGAGGTCTGGAGGGTGAATCAGAAGAAGCAGAAGAAGGAGAAGGAGAAGGTGAAGTCAGGAGGGTGAATCAGAAGAAGCAGAAGAAGGAGAAGGAGAAGATTGAAGTTAGGAGGGTGAATCAGAAGAAGCAGAAGAAGGAGAAGGAGAAGGTGAAGTCAGGGGGGTGAAGCAGAAGAAGTAGAAGAAGGAGAAGGAGAAGGTGAAGTCAGGAGGGTGAAGCAGAAGAAGCAGAAGAAGGAGAAGGAGAAGGTGAAGTCTGGCGGGCGCAGCAGAAGAAGCAGAAGAAGGAGAAGGAGAAGGTGAAGTCTGGAGGGTGAAGCAGAAGAAGCAGAAGAAGGAGAAGGAGAAGGTGAAGTCTGGAGGGCGAATCAGAAGAAGTAGAAGAAGGAGAAGGAGAAGGTGAAGTCAGGAGGGAGAAGCAGAAGAAGCAGAAGAAGGAGAAGAAGAAGGTGAAGTCTGGAGGGTGAATCAGAAGAAGCAGAAGAAGGAGAAGGAGAAGATGAAGTCTGGAGGGTGAATCAGAAGAATTGGAAGAAGGAGAAGGAGAAGGTGAGGTCTGGAGGGTGAATCAGAAGAAGCAGAAGAAGGAGAAGGAGAAGGTGAAGTCTGAAGGGTGAATCAGAAGAAGCAGAAGAAGGAGAAGGAGAAGGTGAAGTATGGAGGGTGAATCAGAAGAAGCAGAAGAAGGAGAAGGAAAAGGTGAAGTCTGGAGGGTGAATCAGAAGAAGCAGTAGAAGGAGAAGGAGAAGGTGAAGTCTGGAGGGTGAATCAGAAGAAGTAGAAGAAGGAGAAGGAGAAGTCTGGAGGGTGAATCAGAAGAAGTAGAAGAAGGAGAAGGAGAAGGTGAAGTCTGGAGGGTGAATCAGAAGAAGCAGAAGAAGGAGAAGGGGAAGGTGAAGTCTGGAGGGTGAATCAGTAGAAGCAGAAGAAGGAGAAGGAGAAGGTGAAGTCTGGAGGGTGAATCAGAAGAAGCAGAAGAAGGAGAAGGAGAAGGTGAAGTCTGGAGGGTGAATCAGAAGAAGCAGAAGAAGTAGAAGGAGAAGATGAAGTCTGGAGGGTGAATCAGAAGAAGTAGAAGAAGGAGAAGGAGAAGGTGAAGTCTGGAGGGTGAATCTGAAGAAACAGAAGAAGGAGAAGGAGAAGGTGAAGTCAGGAGGGTGAATCAGAGGAAGCAGAAGAAGGAGAAGGAGAAGGTGAAATCTGGAGGGTGAATCAGAAGAAGCAGAAGAAGGAGAAGGAGAAGGTGAAGACTGGAGGTTGAATCAGAAGAAGTAGAAGAAGGAGAAGGAGAAGGTGAAGTCTGGAGGGTGAATCAGAAGAAGTAGAAGAAGGAGAAGGAGAAGGCGAAGTCTGGAGGCTGAATCAGAAGAAGCAGAAGAAGGAGAAGGAGAAGGTGAAGTCTGGAGGGTGAATCAGAAGAAGCAGAAGAAGGAGAAGGAGAAGATGAAGTCTGGAGGGTGAATCAGAAGAATTAGAAGAAGGAGAAGGAGAAGGTGAGGTCTGGAGGTTGAATCAGTAGAAGCAGAAGAAGGAGAAGGAGAAGGTGAAGTCTGAAGGGTGAATCAGAAGAAGCAGAAGAAGGAGAAGGAGAAGGTGAAGTCTGGAGGGTGTATCAGAAGAAGCAGAAGAAGGAGAAGGAGAAGGTGAAGTCTGGAGGGTGAATCAGATGAAGCAGAAGAAGGAGAAGGAGAAGGTGAAGTCTGGAGGGTGAATCACAAGAAGTAGAAGAAGGAGAAGGAGAAGGTGAAGTCTGGAGGGTGAATCAGAAGAAGCAGAAGAAGGAGAAGGAGAAGATGAGGTCTTGAGGGTGAATCAGAATAAGTAGAAGAAGGAGAAGGAGAAGGTGAAGTCTGGAGGGTGAATCAGAAGAAGCAGAAGAAGGAGAAGGAGAAGGTGAAGTCTGGAGAGTGAATCAGAAGAAGCAGAAGAAGGAGAAGGAGAAGGTGAAGTCTGGAGGATGAATCAGAAGAAGCAGAATAAGGAGAAGGAGAAGGTGAAGTCTGGAGGGTGAATCAGAAGAAGCAGAATAAGGAGAAGGAGAAGGTGAAGTCTGGAGGGTGAATCAGAAGAAGCAGAAGAAGGAGAAGGAGAAGGTGAAGTCTGGAGGGTGAAGCAGAAGAAGTAGAAGAAGGAGAAGGAGAAGGTGAAGTCATGAGGGTGAAGCAGAAGAAGTAGAAGAAGGAGAAGGAGAAGGTGAAGTCATGAGGGTGAATCAGAAGAAGTAGAAGAAGGAGAAGGAGAAGGTGAAGTCAGGAGGGTGAATCAGAAGAAGCAGGAGAAGGAGAAGGTGAAGTCTGGAGTGTGAATCAGAAGAATCAGAAGAAGGAGAAGGAGAAGGTGAAGTCTGGAGGGTGAATCAGAAGAAGCAGAACAAAGAGAAGGAGAAGGTGAAGTCTAGAGGGTGAAGCAGAAGAAGCAGAAGAAGGAGAAGTAGAAGGTGAAGACTGGAGGGTGAATCAGAAGAAGTAGAAGAAGGAGAAGGAGAAGGTGAAGTCTGGAGGGTGAATCAGAAGAAGTAGAAGAAGGAGAAGGAGAAGGTGAAGTCTGGAGGGTGAATCAGAAGAAGTAGAAGAAGGAGAAGGAGAAGGTGAAGTCTGGAGGATGAATCAGAAGAAGTAGAAGAAGGAGAAGGAGACGGTGAAGTCAGGAGGGTCAATCAGAAGAAGCAGAAGAAGGAGAAGGAGAAGGTGAAGTTAGGAGGGTGAATCAGAAGAAGCAGAAGAAGGAGAAGTAGAAGGTGAAGTCAGGGGGGTGAAGCAGAAAAAGTAGAAGAAGGAGAAGGAGAAGGTGAAGTCAGGAAGGTGAAGCAGAAGAAGCAGAAGAAGGAGAAGGAGAAGGTGAAGTCTGTCGGGCGCATCAGAAGAAGCAGAAGAAGGAGAAGGAGAAGGTGAAGTCTGGAGGGTGAAGCAGAAGAAGCAGAAGAAGGAGAAGGAGAAGGTGAAGTCTGGAGGGTGAATCAGAAGAAGTAGAAGAAGGAGAAGGAGAAGGTGAAGTCAGGAGGGTGAAGCAGAAGAAGCAGAAGAAGGAGAAGAAGAAGGTGAAGTCTGGAGGGTGAAGCAGAAGAAGCAGAAGAAGGAGAAGGAGAAGGTGAAGTCTGGAGGGCGAAGCAGAAGAAGTAGAAGAAGGAGAAGGAGAAGGTGAAGTCTGGAGGGTGAAGCAGAAGAAGCAGAAGAAGGAGAAGGAGAAGGTGAAGTCTGGAGGGTGAATCAGAAGAAGTAGAAGAAGGAGAAGGAGAAGGTGAAGTCAGGAGGGTGAAGCAGAAGAAGCAGAAGAAGGAGAAGGAGAAGGTGAAGTCTGGAGGGTGAAGCAGAAGAAGCAGAAGAAGGAGAAGGAGAAGGTGAAGTCTGGAGGGTGAAGCAGAAGAAGCAGAAGAAGGAGAAGGAGAAGGTGAAGTCAGGAGGGTGAATCAGAAGAAGTAGAAGAAGGAGAAGGAGAAGGTGAAGTCTGGAGGTTGAATCAGAACAAGTAGAAGAAGGAGAAGGAGAAGGTGAAGTCTGGAGGTTGAATCAGAAGAAGTAGAAGAAGGAGAAGGAGAAGGTGAAGTCTGGAGGGTGAATCAGAAGAAGCAGAAGAAGGAGAAGGAGAAGGTGAAGTCTGGAGGGAGAAGCAGAAGATGTAGAAGAAGGAGAAGGAGAAGGTGAAATCTGGAGGGTGAATAAGAAGAAGTAGAAGAAGGAGAAGGAGAAGATGAAGTCTGGAGGGTGAATCAGAAGAAGTAGAAGAAGGAGAAGCAGAAGGTGAAGTCTGGAGGGTGAATCAGAAGAAGCAGAAGAAGGAGAAGGAGAAGGTGGAGTCTGGAGGGTGAATCAGAAGAAGTAGAAGAAGGGGAAGGAGAAGGTGTAGTCTGGAGGGTGAATCAGAAGCAGTAGACGAAGGAGAAGGAGAAGGTGAAGTCTGGAGGGTGAATCAGAAAAAGCAGAAGAAGGAGAAGGAGAAGGTGAAGTCTGGAGGGTGAATCAGAAGAAGTAGAAGAAGGAGAAGGAGAAGGGGAAGTCTGCAGGGTGAAGCAGAAGAAGCAGAAGAAGGAGAAGGAGAAGGTGAAGTCTGGAGGGTGAATCTGAAGAAGCAGAAGAAGGAGAAGGAGAAGGTGAAGTCTGGAGGGTGAATCAGAAGAAGCAGAAGAAGGAGAAGAAGAAGGTGAAGTCTGGAGGGTGAATCAGAAGAAGCAGAAGAAGTAGAAGGAGAAGGTGAAGTCTGGAGGGTGAATCAGAAGAAGTAGAAGAAGGAGAAGGAGAAGGTGAAGTCTGGAGGGTGAATCAGAAGAAGCAGAAGAAGGAGAAGGAGAAGGTGAAGTCAGGAGGGTGAATCAGAAGAAGCAGAAGAAGGAGAAGGAGAAGGTGAAGACTGGAGGGTGAATCAGAAGAAGTAGAAGAAGCAGAAGGAGAAGGTGAAGTCTGGAGGGTGAATCAGAAGAAGTAGAAGAAGGAGAAGGAGATGGTGAGGTCTGGAGGGTGAATCAGAAGAAGCAGAAGAAGGAGAAGGAGAAGGTGAAGTCTGGAGGGTGAATCAGAAGAAGCAGAAGAAGGAGAAGGAGAAGGTGAAGACTGGAGGGTGAATCAGAAGAAGTAGAAGAAGGAGAAGGAGAAAATGAAGTCTGGAGGGTGAATCAGAAGAAGTCGAAGAAGGAGAAGGAGAAGGTGAGGTCTGGAGGGTGAATCAGAAGAAGCAGAAGAAGGAGAAGGAGAAGGTGAAGTCAGGAGGGTGAATCAGAAGAAGCAGAAGAAGGAGAAGGAGAAGGTGAAGTTAGGAGGGTGAATCAGAAGAAGCAGAAGAAGGAGAAGGAGAAGGTGAAGTCAAGGGGGTGAAGCAGAAGAAGTAGAAGAAGGAGAAGGAGAAGGTGAAGTCAGGAAGGTGAAGCAGAAGAAGCAGAAGAAGGAGAAGGAGAAGGTGAAGTCTGGCGGGCGCAGCAGAAGAAGCAGAAGAAGGAGAAGGAGAAGGTGAAGTCTGGAGGGTGAAGCAGAAGAAGCAGAAGAAGGAGAAGGAGAAGGTGAAGTCTGGAGGGTGAATCAGAAGAATTAGAAGAAGGAGAAGGAGAAGGTGAAGTCAGGAGGGTGAAGCAGATGAAGCAGAAGAAGGAGAAGGAGAAGGTGAAGTCTGGAGGGTGAAGCAGAAGAAGCAGAAGAAGGAGAAGGAGAAGGTGAAGTCTGGAGGGCGAAGCAGAAGAAGTTGAAGAAGGAGAAGGAGAAGGTGAAGTCTGGAGGGTGAAGCAGAAGAAGCAGAAGAAGGAGAAGGAGAAGGGGAAGTCTGGAGGGTGAAGCAGAAGAAGCAGAAGAAGGAGAAGGAGAAGGTGAAGTCAGGAGGGTGAATCAGAAGAAGTAGAAGAAGGAGAAGGAGAAGGTGAAGTCTGGAGGGTGAATCAGAAGAAGTAGAAGAAGGAGAAGGAGAAGGTGAAGTCTGTAGGGTGAATCAGAAGAAGTAGAAGAAGGAGAAGGAGAAGGTGTAGTCTGGAGGGTGAATCAGAAGAAGTAGAAGAAGGAGAAGTAGAAGGTGTAGTCTGGAGGGTGAATCAGAAGAAGTAGACGAAGGAGAAGGAGAAGGTGAAGTCTGGAGGGTGAATCAGAAAAAGCAGAAGAAGGAGAAGGAGAAGGTGAAGTCTGGAGGGTGAATCAGAAGAAGTAGAAGAAGGAGAAGAAGAAGGTGAAGTCTGGAGGGCGAATCAGAAGAAGTAGAAGAAGGAGAAGGAGAAGGTGAAGTCAGGAGGGAGAAGCAGAAGAAGCAGAAGAAGGAGAAGGGGAAGGTGAAGTCTGGAGGGTGAATCAGAAGAAGCAGAAGAAGGAGAAGGAGAAGATGAAGTCTGGAGGGTGAATCAGAAGAATTGGAAGAAGGAGAAGGAGAAGGTGAGGTCTGGAGGGTGAATCAGAAGAAGCAAAAGAAGGAGAAGGAGAAGGTGAAGTCTGAAGGGTGAATCAGAAGAAGCAGAAGAAGGAGAAGGAGAAGGTGAAGTATGGAGGGTGAATCAGAAGAAGCAGAAGAAGGAGAAGGAGAAGGTGAAGTCTGGAGGGTGAATCAGAAGAAGCAGAAGAAGGAGAAGGAGAAGGTGAAGTCTGGAGGGTGAATCAGTAGAAGCAGAAGAAGGAGAAGGAGAAGGTGAAGTCTGGAGGGTGAATCAGAAGAAGCAGAAGAAGGAGAAGGAGAAGGTGAAGTCTGGAGGGTGAATCAGAAGAAGCAGAAGAAGTAGAAGGAGAAGATGAAGTCTGGAGGGTGAATCAGAAGACGTAGAAGAAGGAGAAGGAGAAGGTGAAGTCTGGAGGGTGAATCTGAAGAAACAGAAGAAGGAGAAGGAGAAGGTGAAGACTGGAGGGTGAATCAGAAGAAGTAGAAGAAGGAGAAGGAGATGGTGGAGTCTGGAGGGTGAATCAGAAGAAGTAGAAGAAGGGGAAGGAGAAGGTGTAGTCTGGAGGGTGAATCAGAAGCAGTAGACGAAGGAGAAGGAGAAGGTGAAGTCTGGAGGGTGAATCAGAAAAAGCAGAAGAAGGAGAAGGAGAAGGTGAAGTCTGGAGGGTGAATCAGAAGAAGTAGAAGAAGGAGAAGGAGAAGGTGAAGTCTGGAGGATGAATCAGAAAAAGCAGAAGAAGGAGAAGGAGAAGGTGAAGTCTGGAGGGTGAATCAGAAAAAGCAGAAGAAGGAGAAGGAGAAGGTGAAGTCTGGAGGGTGAATCAGAAGAAGTAGAAGAAGGAGAAGGAGAAGGGGAAGTCTGCAGGGTGAAGCAGAAGAAGCAGAAGAAGGAGAAGGAGAAGGTGAAGTCTGGAGGGTGAATCTGAAGAAGCAGAAGAAGGAGAAGGAGAAGGTGAAGTCTGGAGGGTGAATCAGAAGAAGCAGAAGAAGGAGAAGAAGAAGGTGAAGTCTGGAGGGTGAATCAGAAGAAGCAGAAGAAGTAGAAGGAGAAGGTGAAGTCTGGAGGGTGAATCAGAAGAAGTAGAAGAAGGAGAAGGAGAAGGTGAAGTCTGGAGGGTGAATCAGAAGAAGCAGAAGAAGGAGAAGGAGAAGGTGAAGTCAGGAGGGTGAATCAGAAGAAGCAGAAGAAGGAGAAGGAGAAGGTGAAGACTGGAGGGTGAATCAGAAGAAGTAGAAGAAGCAGAAGGAGAAGGTGAAGTCTGGAGGGTGAATCAGAAGAAGTAGAAGAAGGAGAAGGAGATGGTGAGGTCTGGAGGGTGAATCAGAAGAAGCAGAAGAAGGAGAAGGAGAAGGTGAAGTCTGGAGGGTGAATCAGAAGAAGCAGAAGAAGGAGAAGGAGAAGGTGAAGACTGGAGGGTGAATCAGAAGAAGTAGAAGAAGGAGAAGGAGAAAATGAAGTCTGGAGGGTGAATCAGAAGAAGTCGAAGAAGCAGAAGGAGAAGGTGAGGTCTGGAGGGTGAATCAGAAGAAGCAGAAGAAGGAGAAGGAGAAGGTGAAGTCAGGAGGGTGAATCAGAAGAAGCAGAAGAAGGAGAAGGAGAAGGTGAAGTTAGGAGGGTGAATCAGAAGAAGCAGAAGAAGGAGAAGGAGAAGGTGAAGGCAAGGGGGTGAAGCAGAAGAAGTAGAAGAAGGCGAAGGAGAAGGTGAAGTCAGGAAGGTGAAGCAGAAGAAGCAGAAGAAGGAGAAGGAGAAGGTGAAGTCTGGCGGGCGCAGCAGAAGAAGCAGAAGAAGGAGAAGGAGAAGGTGAAGTCTGGAGGGTGAAGCAGAAGAAGCAGAAGAAGGAGAAGGAGAAGGTGAAGTCTGGAGGGTGAATCAGAAGAATTAGAAGAAGGAGAAGGAGAAGGTGAAGTCAGGAGGGTGAAGCAGATGAAGCAGAAGAAGGAGAAGGAGAAGGTGAAGTCTGGAGGGTGAAGCAGAAGAAGGAGAAGGAGAAGGTGAAGTCTGGAGGGCGAAGCAGAAGAAGTTGAAGAAGGAGAAGGAGAAGGTGAAGTCTGGAGGGTGAAGCAGAAGAAGCAGAAGAAGGAGAAGGAGAAGGTGAAGTCTGGAGGGTGAAGCAGAAGAAGCAGAAGAAGGAGAAGGAGAAGGTGAAGTCAGGAGGGTGAATCAGAAGAAGTAGAAGAAGGAGAAGGAGAAGGTGAAGTCTGGAGGGTGAATCAGAAGAAGTAGAAGAAGGAGAAGGAGAAGGTGAAGTCTGTAGGGTGAATCAGAAGAAGTAGAAGAAGGAGAAGGAGAAGGTGTAGTCTGGAGGGTGAATCAGAAGAAGTAGAAGAAGGAGAAGTAGAAGGTGTAGTCTGGAGGGTGAATCAGAAGAAGTAGACGAAGGAGAAGGAGAAGGTGAAGTCTGGAGGGTGAATCAGAAAAAGCAGAAGAAGGAGAAGGAGAAGGTGAAGTCTGGAGGGTGAATCAGAAGAAGTAGAAGAAGGAGAAGAAGAAGGTGAAGTCTGGAGGGCGAATCAGAAGAAGTAGAAGAAGGAGAAGGAGAAGGTGAAGTCAGGAGGGAGAAGCAGAAGAAGCAGAAGAAGGAGAAGGAGAAGGTGAAGTCTGGAGGGTGAATCAGAAGAAGCAGAAGAAGGAGAAGGAGAAGATGAAGTCTGGAGGGTGAATCAGAAGAATTGGAAGAAGGAGAAGGAGAAGGTGAGGTCTGGAGGGTGAATCAGAAGAAGCAAAAGAAGGAGAAGGAGAAGGTGAAGTCTGAAGGGTGAATCAGAAGAAGCAGAAGAAGGAGAAGGAGAAGGTGAAGTATGGAGGGTGAATCAGAAGAAGCAGAAGAAGGAGAAGGAGAAGGTGAAGTCTGGAGGGTGAATCAGAAGAAGCAGAAGAAGGAGAAGGAGAAGGTGAAGTCTGGAGGGTGAATCAGAAGAAGTAGAAGAAGGAGAAGGAGAAGGCTGGAGGGTGAATCAGAAGAAGTAGAAGAAGGAGAAGGAGAAGGTGAAGTCTGGAGGGTGAATCAGAAGAAGCAGAAGAAGGAGAAGGAGAAGGTGAAGTCTGGAGGGTGAATCAGTAGAAGCAGAAGAAGGAGAAGGAGAAGGTGAAGTCTGGAGGGTGAATCAGAAGAAGCAGAAGAAGGAGAAGGAGAAGGTGAAGTCTGGAGGGTGAATCAGAAGAAGCAGAAGAAGTAGAAGGAGAAGATGAAGTCTGGAGGGTGAATCAGAAGACGTAGAAGAAGGAGAAGGAGAAGGTGAAGTCTGGAGGGTGAATCTGAAGAAACAGAAGAAGGAGAAGGAGAAGGTGAAGACTGGAGGTTGAATCAGAAGAAGTAGAAGAAGGAGAAGGAGAAGGTGAAGTCTGGAGGGTGAATCAGAAGAAGTAGAAGAAGGAGAAGGAGAAGGCGAAGTCTGGAGGGTGAATCAGAAGAAGCAGAAGAAGGAGAAGGAGAAGGTGAAGTCTGGAGGGTGAATCAGAAGAAGCAGAAGAAGGAGAAGGAGAAGATGAAGTCTGGAGGGTGAATCAGAAGAATTAGAAGAAGGAGAAGGAGAAGGTGAGGTCTGGAGGTTGAATCAGTAGAAGCAGAAGAAGGAGAAGGAGAAGGTGAAGTCTGAAGGGTGAATCAGAAGAAGCAGAAGAAGGAGAAGGAGAAGGTGAAGTCTGGAGGGTGTATCAGAAGAAGCAGAAGAAGGAGAAGGAGAAGGTGAAGTCTGGAGGTTGAATCAGAAGAAGCAGAAGAAGGAGAAGGAGAAGGTGAAGTCTGGAGGGTGAATCACAAGAAGTAGAAGAAGGAGAAGGAGAAGGTGAAGTCTGGAGGGTGAATCAGAAGAAGCAGAAGAAGGAGAAGGAGAAGATGAGGTCTTGAGGGTGAATCAGAATAAGTAGAAGAAGGAGAAGGAGAAGGTGAAGTCTGGAGGGTGAATCAGAAGAAGCAGAAGAAGGAGAAGGAGAAGGTGAAGTCTGGAGAGTGAATCAGAAGAAGCAGAAGAAGGAGAAGGAGAAGGTGAAGTCTGGAGGGTGAATCAGAAGAAGCAGAATAAGGAGAAGGAGAATGTGAAGTCTGGAGGGTGAATCAGAAGAAGCAGAATAAGGAGAAGGAGAAGGTGAAGTCTGGAGGGTGAATCAGAAGAAGCAGAAGAAGGAGAAGGAGAAGGTGAAGTCTGGAGGGTGAAGCAGAAGAAGTAGAAGAAGGAGAAGGAGAAGGTGAAGTCATGAGGGTGAAGCAGAAGAAGTAGAAGAAGGAGAAGGAGAAGGTGAAGTCATGAGGGTGAATCAGAAGAAGTAGAAGAAGGAGAAGGAGAAGGTGAAGTCAGGAGGGTGAATCAGAAGAAGCAGAAGAAGGAGAAGGAGAAGGTGAAGTCTGGAGTGTGAATCAGAAGAATCAGAAGAAGGAGAAGGAGAAGGTGAAGTCTGGAGGGTGAATCAGAAGAAGCAGAAGAAAGAGAAGGAGAAGGTGAAGTCTACAGGGTGAAGCAGAAGAAGCAGAAGAAGGAGAAGTAGAAGGTGAAGACTGGAGGGTGAATCAGAAGAAGTAGAAGAAGGAGAAGGAGAAGGTGAAGTCTGGAGGGTGAATCAGAAGAAGTAGAAGAAGGAGAAGGAGAAGGTGAAGTCTGGAGGGTGAAGCAGAAGAAGTAGAAGAAGGAGAAGGAGAAGGTGAAGTCAGGAGGGTGAATCAGAAGAAGTAGAAGAAGGAGAAGGAGAAGGTGAAGTCTGGAGGGTGAATCAGAAGAAGTAGACGAAGGAGAAGGAGAAGGTGAAGTCAGGAGGGAGAAGCAGAAGAAGCAGAAGAAGGAGAAGGAGAAGGTGAAGTCTGGAGGGTGAATCAGAAGAAGCAGAAGAAGGAGAAGGAGAAGATGAAGTCTGGAGGGTGAATCAGAAGAATTGGAAGAAGGAGAAGGAGAAGGTGAGGTCTGGAGGGTGAATCAGAAGAAGCAAAAGAAGGAGAAGGAGAAGGTGAAGTCTGAAGGGTGAATCAGAAGAAGCAGAAGAAGGAGAAGGAGAAGGTGAAGTATGGAGGGTGAATCAGAAGAAGCAGAAGAAGGAGAAGGAGAAGGTGAAGTCTGGAGGGTGAATCAGAAGAAGCAGAAGAAGGAGAAGGAGAAGGTGAAGTCTGGAGGGTGAATCAGAAGAAGTAGAAGAAGGAGAAGGAGAAGGCTGGAGGGTGAATCAGAAGAAGTAGAAGAAGGAGAAGGAGAAGGTGAAGTCTGGAGGGTGAATCAGAAGAAGCAGAAGAAGGAGAAGGAGAAGGTGAAGTCTGGAGGGTGAATCAGTAGAAGCAGAAGAAGGAGAAGGAGAAGGTGAAGTCTGGAGGGTGAATCAGAAGAAGCAGAAGAAGGAGAAGGAGAAGGTGAAGTCTGGAGGGTGAATCAGAAGAAGCAGAAGAAGTAGAAGGAGAAGATGAAGTCTGGAGGGTGAATCAGAAGACGTAGAAGAAGGAGAAGGAGAAGGTGAAGTCTGGAGGGTGAATCTGAAGAAACAGAAGAAGGAGAAGGAGAAGGTGAAGACTGGAGGTTGAATCAGAAGAAGTAGAAGAAGGAGAAGGAGAAGGTGAAGTCTGGAGGGTGAATCAGAAGAAGTAGAAGAAGGAGAAGGAGAAGGCGAAGTCTGGAGGGTGAATCAGAAGAAGCAGAAGAAGGAGAAGGAGAAGGTGAAGTCTGGAGGGTGAATCAGAAGAAGCAGAAGAAGGAGAAGGAGAAGATGAAGTCTGGAGGGTGAATCAGAAGAATTAGAAGAAGGAGAAGGAGAAGGTGAGGTCTGGAGGTTGAATCAGTAGAAGCAGAAGAAGGAGAAGGAGAAGGTGAAGTCTGAAGGGTGAATCAGAAGAAGCAGAAGAAGGAGAAGGAGAAGGTGAAGTCTGGAGGGTGTATCAGAAGGAGCAGAAGAAGGAGAAGGAGAAGGTGAAGTCTGGAGGGTGAATCAGAAGAAGCAGAAGAAGGAGAAGGAGAAGGTGAAGTCTGGAGGGTGAATCACAAGAAGTAGAAGAAGGAGAAGGAGAAGGTGAAGTCTGGAGGGTGAATCAGAAGAAGCAGAAGAAGGAGAAGGAGAAGATGAGGTCTTGAGGGTGAATCAGAATAAGTAGAAGAAGGAGAAGGAGAAGGTGAAGTCTGGAGGGTGAATCAGAAGAAGCAGAAGAAGGAGAAGGAGAAGGTGAAGTCTGGAGAGTGAATCAGAAGAAGCAGAAGAAGGAGAAGGAGAAGGTGAAGTCTGGAGGGTGAATCAGAAGAAGCAGAATAAGGAGAAGGAGAATGTGAAGTCTGGAGGGTGAATCAGAAGAAGCAGAATAAGGAGAAGGAGAAGGTGAAGTCTGGAGGGTGAATCAGAAGAAGCAGAAGAAGGAGAAGGAGAAGGTGAAGTCTGGAGGGTGAAGCAGAAGAAGTAGAAGAAGGAGAAGGAGAAGGTGAAGTCATGAGGGTGAAGCAGAAGAAGTAGAAGAAGGAGAAGGAGAAGGTGAAGTCATGAGGGTGAATCAGAAGAAGTAGAAGAAGGAGAAGGAGAAGGTGAAGTCAGGAGGGTGAATCAGAAGAAGCAGAAGAAGGAGAAGGAGAAGGTGAAGTCTGGAGTGTGAATCAGAAGAATCAGAAGAAGGAGAAGGAGAAGGTGAAGTCTGGAGGGTGAATCAGAAGAAGCAGAAGAAAGAGAAGGAGAAGGTGAAGTCTACAGGGTGAAGCAGAAGAAGCAGAAGAAGGAGAAGTAGAAGGTGAAGACTGGAGGGTGAATCAGAAGAAGTAGAAGAAGGAGAAGGAGAAGGTGAAGTCTGGAGGGTGAATCAGAAGAAGTAGAAGAAGGAGAAGGAGAAGGTGAAGTCTGGAGGGTGAAGCAGAAGAAGTAGAAGAAGGAGAAGGAGAAGGTGAAGTCAGGAGGGTGAATCAGAAGAAGTAGAAGAAGGAGAAGGAGAAGGTGAAGTCTGGAGGGTGAATCAGAAGAAGTAGACGAAGGAGAAGGAGAAGGTGAAGTCTGGAGGGTGAATCAGAAAAAGCAGAAGAAGGAGAAGGAGAAGGTGAAGTCTGGAGGGTGAATCAGAAGAAGTAGAAGAAGGAGAAGGAGAAGGTGAAGTCTGGAGGGCGAATCAGAAGAAGTAGAAGAAGGAGAAGGTGAAGTCAGGAGGGAGAAGCAGAAGAAGCAGAAGAAGGAGAAGGAGAAGGTGAAGTCTGGAGGGTGAATCAGAAGAAGCAGAAGAAGGAGAAGGAGAAGATGAAGTCTGGAGGGTGAATCAGAAGAATTGGAAGAAGGAGAAGGAGAAGGTGAGGTCTGGAGGGTGAATCAGAAGAAGCAGAAGAAGGAGAAGGAGAAGGTGAAGTCTGAAGGGTGAATCAGAAGAAGCAGTAGAAGGAGAAGGAGAAGGTGAAGTATGGAGGGTGAATCAGAAGAAGCAGAAGAAGGAGAAGGAGAAGGTGAAGTCTGGAGGGTGAATCAAAAGAAGCAGAAGAAGGAGAAGGAGAAGGTGAAGTCTGGAGGGTGAATCAGAAGAAGTAGAAGAAGGAGAAGGAGAAGTCTGGAGGGTGAATCAGAAGAAGTAGAAGAAGGAGAAGGAGAAGGTGAAGTCTGGAGGGTGAATCAGAAGAAGCAGAAGAAGGAGAAGGAGAAGGTGAAGTCTGGAGGGTGAATCAGTAGAAGCTGAAGAAGGAGAAGGAGAAGGTGAAGTCTGGAGGGTGAATCAGAAGAAGCAGAAGAAGGAGAAGGAGAAGGTGAAGTCTGGAGGGTGAATCAGAAGAAGCAGAAGAAGTAGAAGGAGAAGATGAAGTCTGGAGGGTGAATCAGAAGAAGTAGAAGAAGGAGAAGGAGAAGGTGAAGTCTGGAGGGTGAATCTGAAGAAACAGAAGAAGGAGAAGGAGAAGGTGAAGTCAGGAGGGTGAATCAGAAGAAGCAGAAGAAGGAGAAGGAGAAGGTGAAATCTGGAGGGTGAATCAGAAGAAGCAGAAGAAGGAGAAGGAGAAGGTGAAGACTGGAGGTTGAATCAGAAGAAGTAGAAGAAGGAGAAGGAGAAGGTGAAGTCTGGAGGGTGAATCAGAAGAAGTAGGAGAAGGAGAAGGAGAAGGCGAAGTCTGGAGGGTGAATCAGAAGAAGCAGAAGAAGGAGAAGGAGAAGATGAAGTCTGGAGGGTGAATCAGAAGAAGCAGAAGAAGGAGAAGGAGAAGATGAAGTCTGGAGGGTGAATCAGAAGAATTAGAAGAAGGAGAAGGAGAAGGTGAGGTCTGGAGGTTGAATCAGTAGAAGCAGAAGAAGGAGAAGGAGAAGGTGAAGTCTGAAGGGTGAATCAGAAGAAGCAGAAGAAGGAGAAGGAGAAGGTGAAGTCTGGAGGGTGTATCAGAAGAAGCAGAAGAAGGAGAAGGAGAAGGTGAAGTCTGGAGGGTGAATCAGAAGAAGCAGAAGAAGGTGAAGGAGAAGGTGAAGTCTGGAGGGTGAATCACAAGAAGTAGAAGAAGGAGAAGGAGAAGGTGAAGTCTGGAGGGAGAATCAGAAGAAGCAGAAGAAGGAGAAGGAGAAGGTGAAGTCTGGAGAGTGAATCAGAAGAAGCAGAAGAAGGAGAAGGAGAAGGTGAAGTCTGGAGAGTGAATCAGAAGAAGCAGAAGAAGGAGAAGGAGAAGGTGAAGTCTGGAGGGTGAATCAGAAGAAGCAGAATAAGGAGAAGGAGAAGGTGAAGTCTGGAGGGTGAATCAGAAGAAGCAGAATAAGGAGAAGGAGAAGGTGAAGTCTGGAGGGTGAATCAGAAGAAGCAGAAGAAGGAGAAGGAGAAGGTGAAGTCTGGAGGGTGAAGCAGAAGAAGTAGAAGAAGGAGAAGGAGAAGGTGAAGTCATGAGGGTGCAGCAGAAGAAGTAGAAGAAGGAGAAGGAGAAGGTGAAGTCATGAGGGTGAATCAGAAGAAGTAGAAGAAGGAGAAGGAGAAGGTGAAGTCAGGAGGGTGAATCAGAAGAAGCAGAAGAAGGAGAAGAAGAAGGTGAAGTCTGGAGTGTGAATCAGAAGAATCAGAAGAAGGAGAAGGAGAAGGTGAAGTCTGGAGGGTGAATCAGAAGAAGCAGAAGAAAGAGAAGGAGAAGGTGAAGTCTAGAGGGTGAAGCAGAAGAAGCAGAAGAAGGAGAAGTAGAAGGTGAAGACTGGAGGGTGAATCAGAAGAAGTAGAAGAAGGAGAAGGAGAAGGTGAAGTCTGGAGGGTGAATCAGAAGAAGTAGAAGAAGGAGAAGGAGAAGGTGAAGTCTGGAGGGTGAATCAGAAGAAGTAGAAGAAGGAGAAGGAGAAGGTGAAGTCTGGAGGATGAATCAGAAGAAGGAGAAGAAGGAGAAGGAGAAGGTGAAGTCAGGAGGGTCAATCAGAAGAAGCAGAAGAAGGAGAAGGAGAAGGTGAAGTTAGGAGGGTGAATCAGAAGAAGCAGAAGAAGGAGAAGGAGAAGGTGAAGTCTGGAGGGTGAAGCAGAAGAAGCAGAAGAAGGAGAAGGAGAAGGTGAAGTCTGGAGGGTGAAGCAGAAGAAGCAGAATAAGGAGAAGGAGAAGGTGAAGTCAGGAGGGTGAATCAGAAGAAGTAGAAGAAGGAGAAGGAGAAGGTGAAGTCAGGAGGGTGAAGCAGAAGAAGCAGAAGAAGGAGAAGGAGAAGGTGAAGTCTGGAGGGTGAAGCAGAAGAAGCAGAAGAAGGAGAAGGAGAAGGTGAAGTCTGGAGGGTGAAGCAGAAGAAGTAGAAGAAGGAGAAGGAGAAGGTGAAGTCTGGAGGTTGAATCAGAAGAAGTAGAAGAAGGAGACGGAGAAGGTGAAGTCTGGAGGTTGAATCAGAAGAAGTAGAAGAAGGAGAAGGAGAAGGTGAAGTCAGGAGGGTGAATCAGAAGAAGTAGAAGAAGGAGAAGGAGAAGGTGAAGTCTGGAGGTTGAATCAGAAGAAGTAGAAGAAGGAGAAGGAGAAGGTGAAGTCTGGAGGTTGAATCAGAAGAAGTAGAAGAAGGAGAAGGAGAAGGTGAAGTCTGGAGGGTGAATCAGAAGAAGCAGAAGAAGGAGAAGGAGAAGGTGAAGTCTGGAGGGAGAAGCAGAAGATGTAGAAGAAGGAGAAGGAGAAGGTGAAATCTGGAGGGTGAATAAGAAGAAGTAGAAGAAGGAGAAGGAGAAGGTGAAGTCTGGAGGGTGAATCAGAAGAAGTAGAAGAAGGAGAAGCAGAAGGTGAAGTCTGGATGGTGAATCAGAAGAAGCAGAAGAAGGAGAAGGAGAAGGTGCAGTCTGGAGGGTGAATCAGAAGAAGTAGAAGAAGGAGAAGGAGAAGGTGTAGTCTGGAGGGTGAATCAGAAGCAGTAGACGAAGGAGAAGGAGAAGGTGAAGTCTGGAGGGTGAATCAGAAAAAGCAGAAGAAGGAGAAGGAGAAGGTGAAGTCTGGAGGGTGAATCAGAAGAAGTAGAAGAAGGAGAAGGAGAAGGGGAAGTCTGGAGGGTGAATCAGAAGAAGCAGAAGAAGGAGAAGGAGAAGGTGAAGTCTGGAGGGTGAATCTGAAGAAGCAGAAGAAGGAGAAGGAGAAGGTGAAGTCTGGAGGGTGAATCAGAAGAAGCAGAAGAAGGAGAAGAAGAAGGTGAAGTCTGGAGGGTGAATCAGAAGAAGCAGAAGAAGTAGAAGGAGAAGGTGAAGTCTGGAGGGTGAATCAGAAGAAGTAGAAGAAGGAGAAGGAGAAGGTGAAGTCTGGAGGGTGAATCAGAAGAAGCAGAAGAAGGAGAAGGAGAAGGTGAAGTCAGGAGGGTGAATCAGAAGAAGCAGAAGAAGGAGAAGGAGAAGGTGAAGACTGGAGGGTGAATCAGAAGAAGTAGAAGAAGCAGAAGGAGAAGGTGAAGTCTGGAGGGTGAATCAGAAGAAGTAGAAGAAGGAGAAGGAGATGGTGAGGTCTGGAGGGTGAATCAGAAGAAGCACAAGAAGGAGAAGGAGAAGATGAAGTCTGGAGGGTGAATCAGAAGAAGTCGAAGAAGGAGAAGGAGAAGGTGAGGTCTGGAGGGTGAATCAGAAGAAGCAGAAGAAGGAGAAGGAGAAGGTGAAGTCAGGAGGGTGAATCAGAAGAAGCAGAAGAAGGAGAAGGAGAAGGTGAAGTTAGGAGGGTGAAACAGAAGAAGCAGAAGAAGGAGAAGGAGAAGGTGAAGTCAAGGGGGTGAAGCAGAAGAAGTAGAAGAAGGAGAAGGAGAAGGTGAAGTCAGGAAGGTGAAGCAGAAGAAGCAGAAGAAGGAGAAGGAGAAGGTGAAGTCTGGCGGGCGCAGCAGAAGAAGCAGAAGAAGGAGAAGGAGAAGGTGAAGTCTGGAGGGTGAAGCAGAAGAAGCAGAAGAAGGAGAAGGAGAAGGTGAAGTCTGGAGGGTGAATCAGAAGAAGTAGAAGAAGGAGAAGGAGAAGGTGAAGTCAGGAGGGTGAAGCAGAAGAAGCAGAAGAAGGAGAAGGAGAAGGTGAAGTCTGGAGGGTGAAGCAGAAGAAGGAGAAGGAGAAGGTGAAGTCTGGAAGGCGAAGCAGAAGAAGTAGAAGAAGGAGAAGGAGAAGGTGAAGTCTGGAGGGTGAAGCAGAAGAAGTAGAAGAAGGAGACGGAGAAGGTGAAGTCAGGAGGGTGAATCAGAAGAAGTAGAAGAAGGAGAAGGAGAAGGTGAAGTCTGGAGGGTGAATCAGGAGAAGCAGAAGAAGGAGAAGGAGAAGGTGAAGTCTGGAGGGTGAATCAGAAGAAGCAGAAGAAGGAGAAGGAGAAGGTGAAGTTAGGAGGGTGAATCAGAAGAAGCAGAAGAAGGAGAAGGAGAAGGTGAAGTCAGGGGGGTGAAGCAGAAGAAGTAGAAGAAGGAGAAGGAGATGGTGAAGTCAGGAGGGTGAAGCAGAAGAAGCAGAAGAAGGAGAAGGAGAAGGTGAAGTCTGGAGGGTGAAGCAGAAGAAACAGAAGAAGGAGAAGGAGAAGGTGAAGTCTGGAGGGCGAAGCAGAAGAAGCAGAAGAAGGAGAAGGTGAAGGTGAAGTCTGGAGGGTGAAGCAGAAGAAGCAGAAGAAGGAGAAGGAGAAGGTGAAGTCTGGAGGGTGAATCAGAAGAAGTAGAAGAAGGAGAAGGAGAAGGTGAAGTCAGGAGGGTGAAGCAGAAGAAGGAGACGGAGAAGGTGAAGTCTGGAGGGTGAAGCAGAAGAAGCAGAAGAAGGAGAAGGAGAAGGTGAAGTCTGGAGGGTGAAGCAGAAGAAGCAGAAGAAGGAGAAGGAGAAGGTGAAGTCAGGAGGGTGAATCAGAAGAAGTAGAAGAAGGAGAAGGAGAAGGTGAAGTCTGGAGGGTGAATCAGAAGAAGTAGAAGAAGGAGAATGAGAAGGTGAAGTCTGGAGGGTGAATCAGAAGAAGTAGAAGAAGGAGAAGGAGAAGGTGAAGTCTGGAGGGTGAATCAGAAGAAGCAGAAGAAGGAGAAGGAGAAGGTGAAGTCTGGAGGGAGAAGCAGAAGAAGTAGAAGAAGGAGAAGGAGAAGGTGAAGTCTGGAGGGTGAATCAGAAGAAGTAGAAGAAGGAGAAGGAGAAGGTAAAGTCTGGAGGGTGAATCAGAAGAAGTAGAAGAAGGAAAAGGAGAAGGTGAAGTCTGGAGGGTGAATCAGAAGAAGCAGAAGAAGGAGAAGGAGAAGGTGAAGTCTGGAGGGTGAATTAGAAGAAGTAGAAGAAGGAGAAGGAGAAGGTGTAGTTTGGAGGGTGAATCAGGAGAAGTAGACGAAGGAGAAGGAGAAGGTGAAGTCTGGAGGGTGAATCAGAAGAAGCAGAAGAAGGAGAAGGAGAAGGTGAAGTCTGGAGGGTGAATCAGAAGAAGTAGAAGAAGCAGAAGGAGAAGGTGAAGTCTGGAGGGTGAATCAGAAGAAGCAGAAGAAGGAGAAGCAGAAGGTGAAGTCTGGAGGGTGAATCAGAAGAAGCAGAAGAAGGAGAAGGAGAAGGTGAAGTATGGAGGGTGAATCAGAAGAAGCAGAAGAAGGAGATGGAGAAGGTGAAGTCTGGAGTGTGAATCAGAAGAAGCAGAAGAAGTAGAAGGAGAAGGTGAAGTCTGGAGGGTGAATCAGAAGAAGTAGAAGAAGGAGAAGGAGAAGGTGAAGTCTGGAGGGTGAATCAGAAGAAGCAGAAGAAGGAGAAGGAGAAGGTGAAGTCAGGAGGGTGAATCAGAAGAAGCAGAAGAAGGAGAAGGAGAAGGTGAAGTCTGGAGGGTGAATCAGAAGAAGCAGAAGAAGGAGAAGGAGAAGGTGAAGACTGGAGGGTGAATCAGAAGAAGTAGAAGAAGGAGAAGGAGAAGGTGAAGTCTGGAGGGTGAATCAGAAGATGTAGAAGAAGGAGAAGGGGAAGGCGAAGTCTGGAGGGTGAATCAGAAGAAGCAGAAGAAGGAGAAGGAGAAGGTGAAATCTGGAGGGTGAATAAGAAGAAGCAGAAGAAGGAGAAGGAGAAGATGAAGTCTGGAGGGTGAATCAGAAGAAGTAGAAGAAGGAGAAGGAGAAGGTGAGATCTGGAGGGTGAATCAGAAGAAGCAGAAGAAGGAGAAGGAGAAGTAGAAGTCTGAAGGGTGAATCAGAAGAAGCAGAAAAAGGAGAAGGAGAAGGTGAAGTCTGGAGGGTGAATCAGAAGAAGCAGAAGAAGGAGAATTAGAAGCTGAAGTCTGGAGGGTGAATCAGAAGAAGCAGAAGAAGGAGAAGGAGAAGGTGAAGTCCGGAGGGTGAATCAGAAGAAGTAGAAGAAGGAGAAGGAGAAGGTGAAGTCTGGAGGGTGAATCAGAAGAAGTAGAAGAAGGAGAAGGAGAAGGTGAAGTCTGGAGGGTGAATCAGAAGAAGCAGAAGAAGGAGAAGGAGAAGGTGAAGTCTGGAGGGTGAATCAAAAGAAGCAGAAGAAGGAGAAGGAGAAGATGAAGTCTGGAGGGTGAATCAGAAGAAGTAGAAGAAGGAGAAGGAGAAGGTGAAGTCTGGAGGGTGAATCAGAAGAAGCAGAAGAAGGAGAAGGAGAAGGTGAAGTCTGGAGGGTGAATCAGAAGAAGCAGAAGAAGGAGAAGGAGAAGTAGAAGTCTGGAGGGTGAATCAGAAGAAGCAGAATAAGGAGAAGGAGAAGGTGAAGTCTGGAGGGTGAATCAGAAGAAGCAGAAGAAGGAGAAGGAGAAGGTGAAGTCTGGAGGGAGAATCAGAAGAAGTAGAAGAAGGAGAAGGAGAAGGTGAAGTCTGGAGGGTGAAGCAGAAGAAGTAGAAGAAGGAGAAGGAGAAGGTGAAGTCAGGAGGGTGAATCAGAAGAAGTAGAAGAAGGAGAAGGAGAAGGTGAAGTCAGGAGGGTGAACCAGAAGAAGCAGAAGAAGGAGAAGGAGAAGGTGAAGTCTGGAGGGTGAACCAGAAGAATCAGAAGAAGGAGAAGGAGAAGGTGAAGTCTGGAGGGTGAATCAGAAGAAGCAGAAGAAAGAGAAGGAGAAGGTGAAGTCTGGAGGGTGAAGCAGAAGAAGCAGAAGAAGGAGAAGGAGAAGGTGAAGACTGGAGGGTGAATCAGAAGAAGTAGAAGAAGGAGAAGAAGAAGGTGAAGTCTGGAGGGTGAATCAGAAGAAGTAGAAGAAGGAGAAGGAGAAGGTGAAGTCTGGAGGGTGAATCAGAAGAAGCAGAAGAAGGAGAAGGAGAAGGTGAAGTCTGGAGGGTGAATCAGAAGAAGCAGAAGAAGGAGAAGGAGAAGATGAAGTCTGGAGGGTGAATCAGAAGAAGTAGAAGAAGGAGAAGGAGAAGGTGAGGTCTGGAGGGTGAATCAGAAGAAGCAGGAGAAGGAGAAGTAGAAGGTGAAGTCTGGAGGGTGGATCAGAAGAAGCAGAAGAAGGAGAAGGAGAAGGTGAAGTTAGGAGGGTGAATCAGAAGAAGCAGAAGAAGGAGAAGGAGAAGGTGAAGTCAGGAGGGTGAAGCAGAAGAAGCAGAAGAAGGAGAAGGAGAAGGTCAAGTCTGGAGGGCGCAGCAGAAGAAGCAGAAGAAGGAGAAGGAGAAGGTGAAGTCTGGAGGGTGAAGCCGTAGAAGCAGAAGAAGGAGAAGGAGAAGGTGAAGTCTGGAGGGTGAATCAGAAGAAGTAGAAGAAGGAGAAGCAGAAGGTGAAGTCTGGATGGTGAATCAGAAGAAGCAGAAGAAGGAGAAGGAGAAGGTGCAGTCTGGAGGGTGAATCAGAAGAAGTAGAAGAAGGAGAAGGAGAAGGTGTAGTCTGGAGGGTGAATCAGAAGCAGTAGACGAAGGAGAAGGAGAAGGTGAAGTCTGGAGGGTGAATCAGAAGAAGTAGAAGAAGGAGAAGCAGAAGGTGAAGTCTGGATGGTGAATCAGAAGAAGCAGAAGAAGGAGAAGGAGAAGGTGAAGTCTGGAGGGTGAATCAGAAGAAGTAGAAGAAGGAGAAGGAGAAGGTGAAGTCTGGAGGGTGAATAAGAAGAAGTAGAAGAAGGAGAAGGAGAAGGTGAAGTCTGGAGGGTGAATCAGAAGAAGTAGAAGAAGGAGAAGCAGAAGGTGAAGTCTGGATGGTGAATCAGAAGAAGCAGAAGAAGGAGAAGGAGAAGGTGAAGTCTGGAGGGTGAAGCCGTAGAAGCAGAAGAAGGAGAAGGAGAAGGTGAAGTCTGGAGGGTGAATCAGAAGAAGTAGAAGAAGGAGAAGCAGAAGGTGAAGTCTGGATGGTGAATCAGAAGAAGCAGAAGAAGGAGAAGGAGAAGGTGCAGTCTGCAGGGTGAATCAGAAGATGTAGAAGAAGGAGAAGGAGAAGGTGAAATCTGGAGGGTGAATAAGAAGAAGTAGAAGAAGGAGAAGGAGAAGGTGAAGTCTGGAGGGTGAATCAGAAGAAGTAGAAGAAGGAGAAGCAGAAGGTGAAGTCTGGATGGTGAATCAGAAGAAGCAGAAGAAGGAGAAGGAGAAGGTGCAGTCTGGAGGGTGAATCAGAAGAAGTAGAAGAAGGAGAAGGAGAAGGTGTAGTCTGGAGGGTGAATCAGAAGCAGTAGACGAAGGAGAAGGAGAAGGTGAAGTCTGGAGGGTGAATCAGAAAAAGCAGAAGAAGGAGAAGGAGAAGGTGAAGTCTGGAGGGTGAATCAGAAGAAGTAGAAGAAGGAGAAGGAGAAGGGGAAGTCTGGAGGGTGAATCAGAAGAAGCAGAAGAAGGAGAAGGAGAAGGTGAAGTCTGGAGGGTGAATCTGAAGAAGCAGAAGAAGGAGAAGGAGAAGGTGAAGTCTGGAGGGTGAATCAGAAGAAGCAGAAGAAGGAGAAGAAGAAGGTGAAGTCTGGAGGGTGAATCAGAAGAAGCAGAAGAAGTAGAAGGAGAAGGTGAAGTCTGGAGGGTGAATCAGAAGAAGTAGAAGAAGGAGAAGGAGAAGGTGAAGTCTGGAGGGTGAATCAGAAGAAGCAGAAGAAGGAGAAGGAGAAGGTGAAGTCAGGAGGGTGAATCAGAAGAAGCAGAAGAAGGAGAAGGAGAAGGTGAAGACTGGAGGGTGAATCAGAAGAAGTAGAAGAAGCAGAAGGAGAAGATGAAGTCTGGAGGGTGAATCAGAAGAAGTAGAAGAAGGAGAAGGAGATGGTGAGGTCTGGAGGGTGAATCAGAAGAAGCACAAGAAGGAGAAGGAGAAGATGAAGTCTGGAGGGTGAATCAGAAGAAGTCGAAGAAGGAGAAGGAGAAGGTGAGGTCTGGAGGGTGAATCAGAAGAAGCAGAAGAAGGAGAAGGAGAAGGTGAAGTCAGGAGGGTGAATCAGAAGAAGCAGAAGATGGAGAAGGAGAAGGTGAAGTTAGGAGGGTGAATCAGAAGAAGCAGAAGAAGGAGAAGGAGAAGGTGAAGTCAAGGGGGTGAAGCAGAAGAAGTAGAAGAAGGAGAAGGAGAAGGTGAAGTCAGGAAGGTGAAGCAGAAGAAGCAGAAGAAGGAGAAGGAGAAGGTGAAGTCTGGCGGGCGCAGCAGAAGAAGCAGAAGAAGGAGAAGGAGAAGGTGAAGTCTGGAGGGTGAAGCAGAAGAAGCAGAAGAAGGAGAAGGAGAAGGTGAAGTCTGGAGGGTGAATCAGAAGAAGTAGAAGAAGGAGAAGGAGAAGGTGAAGTCAGGAGGGTGAAGCAGAAGAAGCAGAAGAAGGAGAAGGAGAAGGTGAAGTCTGGAGGGTGAAGCAGAAGAAGGAGAAGGAGAAGGTGAAGTCTGGAAGGCGAAGCAGAAGAAGTAGAAGAAGGAGAAGGAGAAGGTGAAGTCTGGAGGGTGAAGCAGAAGAAGCAGAAGAAGGAGAAGGAGAAGGTGAAGTCTGGAGGGTGAAGCAGAAGAAGCAGAAGAAGGAGAAGGAGAAGGTGAAGTCAGGAGGGTGAATCAGAAGAAGTAGAAGAAGGAGAAGGAGAAGGTGAAGTCTGGAGGGTGAATCAGAAGAAGTAGAAGAAGGAGAAGGAGAAGGTGAAGTCTGTAGGGTGAATCAGAAGAAGTAGAAGAAGGAGAAGGAGAAGGTGTAGTCTGGAGGGTGAATCAGAAGAAGTAGAAGAAGGAGAAGGAGAAGGTGAAGTCTGGAGGGTGAAGCAGAAGAAGTAGAAGAAGGAGACGGAGAAGGTGAAGTCAGGAGGGTGAATCAGAAGAAGTAGAAGAAGGAGAAGGAGAAGGTGAAGTCTGGAGGGTGAATCAGGAGAAGCAGAAGAAGGAGAAGGAGAAGGTGAAGTCTGGAGGGTGAATCAGAAGAAGCAGAAGAAGGAGAAGGAGAAGGTGAAGTTAGGAGGGTGAATCAGAAGAAGCAGAAGAAGGAGAAGGAGAAGGTGAAGTCAGGGGGGTGAAGCAGAAGAAGTAGAAGAAGGAGAAGGAGATGGTGAAGTCAGGAGGGTGAAGCAGAAGAAGCAGAAGAAGGAGAAGGAGAAGGTGAAGTCTGGAGGGTGAAGCAGAAGAAACAGAAGAAGGAGAAGGAGAAGGTGAAGTCTGGAGGGCGAAGCAGAAGAAGCAGAAGAAGGAGAAGGTGAAGGTGAAGTCTGGAGGGTGAAGCAGAAGAAGCAGAAGAAGGAGAAGGAGAAGGTGAAGTCTGGAGGGTGAATCAGAAGAAGTAGAAGAAGGAGAAGGAGAAGGTGAAGTCAGGAGGGTGAAGCAGAAGAAGGAGACGGAGAAAGTGAAGTCTGGAGGGTGAAGCAGAAGAAGCAGAAGAAGGAGAAGGAGAAGGTGAAGTCTGGAGGGTGAAGCAGAAGAAGCAGAAGAAGGAGAAGGAGAAGGTGAAGTCAGGAGGGTGAATCAGAAGAAGTAGAAGAAGGAGAAGGAGAAGGTGAAGTCTGGAGGGTGAATCAGAAGAAGTAGAAGAAGGAGAATGAGAAGGTGAAGTCTGGAGGGTGAATCAGAAGAAGTAGAAGAAGGAGAAGGAGAAGGTGAAGTCTGGAGGGTGAATCAGAAGAAGCAGAAGAAGGAGAAGGAGAAGGTGAAGTCTGGAGGGAGAAGCAGAAGAAGTAGAAGAAGGAGAAGGAGAAGGTGAAGTCTGGAGGGTGAATCAGAAGAGGTAGAAGAAGGAGAAGGAGAAGGTAAAGTCTGGAGGGTGAATCAGAAGAAGTAGAAGAAGGAAAAGGAGAAGGTGAAGTCTGGAGGGTGAATCAGAAGAAGCAGAAGAAGGAGAAGGAGAAGGTGAAGTCTGGAGGGTGAATTAGAAGAAGTAGAAGAAGGAGAAGGAGAAGGTGTAGTTTGGAGGGTGAATCAGGAGAAGTAGACGAAGGAGAAGGAGAAGGTGAAGTCTGGAGGGTGAATCAGAAGAAGCAGAAGAAGGAGAAGGAGAAGGTGAAGTCTGGAGGGTGAATCAGAAGAAGTAGAAGAAGCAGAAGGAGAAGGTGAAGTCTGGAGGGTGAATCAGAAGAAGCAGAAGAAGGAGAAGCAGAAGGTGAAGTCTGGAGGGTGAATCAGAAGAAGCAGAAGAAGGAGAAGGAGAAGGTGAAGTATGGAGGGTGAATCAGAAGAAGCAGAAGAAGGAGATGGAGAAGGTGAAGTCTGGAGTGTGAATCAGAAGAAGCAGAAGAAGTAGAAGGAGAAGGTGAAGTCTGGAGGGTGAATCAGAAGAAGTAGAAGAAGGAGAAGGAGAAGGTGAAGTCTGGAGGGTGAATCAGAAGAAGCAGAAGAAGGAGAAGGAGAAGGTGAAGTCAGGAGGGTGAATCAGAAGAAGCAGAAGAAGGAGAAGGAGAAGGTGAAGTCTGGAGGGTGAATCAGAAGAAGCAGAAGAAGGAGAAGGAGAAGGTGAAGACTGGAGGGTGAATCAGAAGAAGTAGAAGAAGGAAAAGGAGAAGGTGAAGTCTGGAGGGTGAATCAGAAGATGTAGAAGAAGGAGAAGGGGAAGGCGAAGTCTGGAGGGTGAATCAGAAGAAGCAGAAGAAGGAGAAGGAGAAGGTGAAATCTGGAGGGTGAATCAGAAGAAGCAGAAGAAGGAGAAGGAGAAGATGAAGTCTGGAGGGTGAATCAGAAGAAGTAGAAGAAGGAGAAGGAGAAGGTGAGATCTGGAGGGTGAATCAGAAGAAGCAGAAGAAGGAGAAGGAGAAGTAGAAGTCTGAAGGGTGAATCAGAAGAAGCAGAAAAAGGAGAAGGAGAAGGTGAAGTCTGGAGGGTGAATCAGAAGAAGCAGAAGAAGGAGAATTAGAAGCTGAAGTCTGGAGGGTGAATCAGAAGAAGCAGAAGAAGGAGAAGGAGAAGGTGAAGTCCGGAGGGTGAATCAGAAGAAGTAGAAGAAGGAGAAGGAGAAGGTGAAGTCTGGAGGGTGAATCAGAAGAAGTAGAAGAAGGAGAAGGAGAAGGTGAAGTCTGGAGGGTGAATCAGAAGAAGCAGAAGAAGGAGAAGGAGAAGGTGAAGTCTGGAGGGTGAATCAAAAGAAGCAGAAGAAGGAGAAGGAGAAGATGAAGTCTGGAGGGTGAATCAGAAGAAGTAGAAGAAGGAGAAGGAGAAGGTGAAGTCTGGAGGGTGAATCAGAAGAAGCAGAAGAAGGAGAAGGAGAAGGTGAAGTCTGGAGGGTGAATCAGAAGAAGCAGAAGAAGGAGAAGGAGAAGGTGAAGTCTGGAGGGTGAATCAGAAGAAGCAGAATAAGGAGAAGGAGAAGGTGAAGTCTGGAGGGTGAATCAGAAGAAGCAGAAGAAGGAGAAGGAGAAGGTGAAGTCTGGAGGGAGAATCAGAAGAAGTAGAAGAAGGAGAAGGAGAAGGTGAAGTCTGGAGGGTGAAGCAGAAGAAGTAGAAGAAGGAGAAGGAGAAGGTGAAGTCAGGAGGGTGAATCAGAAGAAGTAGAAGAAGGAGAAGGAGAAGGTGAAGTCAGGAGGGTGAACCAGAAGAAGCAGAAGAAGGAGAAGGAGATGGTGAAGTCTGGAGGGTGAACCAGAAGAATCAGAAGAAGGAGAAGGAGAAGGTGAAGTCTGGAGGGTGAATCAGAAGAAGCAGAAGAAAGAGAAGGAGAAGGTGAAGTCTGGAGGGTGAAGCAGAAGAAGCAGAAGAAGGAGAAGGAGAAGGTGAAGACTGGAGGGTGAATCAGAAGAAGTAGAAGAAGGAGAAGAAGAAGGTGAAGTCTGGAGGGTGAATCAGAAGAAGTAGAAGAAGGAGAAGGAGAAGGTGAAGTCTGGAGGGTGAATCAGAAGAAGCAGAAGAAGGAGAAGGAGAAGGTGAAGTCTGGAGGGTGAATCAGAAGAAGCAGAAGAAGGAGAAGGAGAAGATGAAGTCTGGAGGGTGAATCAGAAGAAGTAGAAGAAGGAGAAGGAGAAGGTGAGGTCTGGAGGGTGAATCAGAAGAAGCAGGAGAAGGAGAAGTAGAAGGTGAAGTCTGTAGGGTGGATCAGAAGAAGCAGAAGAAGGAGAAGGAGAAGGTGAAGTTAGGAGGGTGAATCAGAAGAAGCAGAAGAAGGAGAAGGAGAAGGTGAAGTCAGGAGGGTGAAGCAGAAGAAGCAGAAGAAGGAGAAGGAGAAGGTCAAGTCTGGGGGGCGCAGCAGAAGAAGCAGAAGAAGGAGAAGGAGAAGGTGAAGTCTGGAGGGTGAAGCCGTAGAAGCAGAAGAAGGAGAAGGAGAAGGTGAAGTCTGGAGGGTGAATCAGAAGAAGTAGAAGAAGGAGAAGCAGAAGGTGAAGTCTGGATGGTGAATCAGAAGAAGCAGAAGAAGGAGAAGGAGAAGGTGCAGTCTGGAGGGTGAATCAGAAGAAGTAGAAGAAGGAGAAGGAGAAGGTGTAGTCTGGAGGGTGAATCAGAAGCAGTAGACGAAGGAGAAGGAGAAGGTGAAGTCTGGAGGGTGAATCAGAAAAAGCAGAAGAAGGAGAAGGAGAAGGTGAAGTCTGGAGGGTGAATCAGAAGAAGTAGAAGAAGGAGAAGGAGAAGGGGAAGTCTGGAGGGTGAATCAGAAGAAGCAGAAGAAGGAGAAGGAGAAGGTGAAGTCTGGAGGGTGAATCTGAAGAAGCAGAAGAAGGAGAAGGAGAAGGTGAAGTCTGGAGGGTGAATCAGAAGAAGCAGAAGAAGGAGAAGAAGAAGGTGAAGTCTGGAGGGTGAATCAGAAGAAGCAGAAGAAGTAGAAGGAGAAGGTGAAGCCTGGAGGGTGAATCAGAAGAAGTAGAAGAAGGAGAAGGAGAAGGTGAAGTCTGGAGGGTGAATCAGAAGAAGCAGAAGAAGGAGAAGGAGAAGGTGAAGTCAGGAGGGTGAATCAGAAGAAGCAGAAGAAGGAGAAGGAGAAGGTGAAGACTGGAGGGTGAATCAGAAGAAGTAGAAGAAGCAGAAGGAGAAGGTGAAGTCTGGAGGGTGAATCAGAAGAAGTAGAAGAAGGAGAAGGAGATGGTGAGGTCTGGAGGGTGAATCAGAAGAAGCACAAGAAGGAGAAGGAGAAGATGAAGTCTGGAGGGTGAATCAGAAGAAGTCGAAGAAGGAGAAGGAGAAGGTGAGGTCTGGAGGGTGAATCAGAAGAAGCAGAAGAAGGAGAAGGAGAAGGTGAAGTCAGGAGGGTGAATCAGAAGAAGCAGAAGAAGGAGAAGGAGAAGGTGAAGTTAGGAGGGTGAATCAGAAGAAGCAGAAGAAGGAGAAGGAGAAGGTGAAGTCAAGGGGGTGAAGCAGAAGAAGTAGAAGAAGGAGAAGGAGAAGGTGAAGTCAGGAAGGTGAAGCAGAAGAAGCAGAAGAAGGAGAAGGAGAAGGTGAAGTCTGGCGGGCGCAGCAGAAGAAGCAGAAGAAGGAGAAGGAGAAGGTGAAGTCTGGAGGGTGAAGCAGAAGAAGCAGAAGAAGGAGAAGGAGAAGGTGAAGTCTGGAGGGTGAATCAGAAGAAGTAGAAGAAGGAGAAGGAGAAGGTGAAGTCAGGAGGGTGAAGCAGAAGAAGCAGAAGAAGGAGAAGGAGAAGGTGAAGTCTGGAGGGTGAAGCAGAAGAAGCAGAAGAAGGAGAAGGAGAAGGTGAAGTCTGGAAGGCGAAGCAGAAGAAGTAGAAGAAGGAGAAGGAGAAGGTGAAGTCTGGAGGGTGAAGCAGAAGAAGCAGAAGAAGGAGAAGGAGAAGGTGAAGTCTGGAGGGTGAAGCAGAAGAAGCAGAAGAAGGAGAAGGAGAAGGTGAAGTCAGGAGGGTGAATCAGAAGAAGTAGAAGAAGGAGAAGGAGAAGGTGAAGTCTGGAGGGTGAATCAGAAGAAGTAGAAGAAGGAGAAGGAGAAGGTGAAGTCTGTAGGGTGAATCAGAAGAAGTAGAAGAAGGAGAAGGAGAAGGTGTAGTCTGGAGGGTGAATCAGAAGAAGTAGAAGAAGGAGAAGGAGAAGGTGAAGTCTGGAGGGTGAAGCAGAAGAAGTAGAAGAAGGAGACGGAGAAGGTGAAGTCAGGAGGGTGAATCAGAAGAAGTAGAAGAAGGAGAAGGAGAAGGTGAAGTCTGGAGGGTGAATCAGGAGAAGCAGAAGAAGGAGAAGGAGAAGGTGAAGTCTGGAGGGTGAATCAGAAGAAGCAGAAGAAGGAGAAGGAGAAGGTGAAGTTAGGAGGGTGAATCAGAAGAAGCAGAAGAAGGAGAAGGAGAAGGTGAAGTCAGGGGGGTGAAGCAGAAGAAGTAGAAGAAGGAGAAGGAGATGGTGAAGTCAGGAGGGTGAAGCAGAAGAAGCAGAAGAAGGAGAAGGAGAAGGTGAAGTCTGGAGGGTGAAGCAGAAGAAACAGAAGAAGGAGAAGGAGAAGGTGAAGTCTGGAGGGCGAAGCAGAAGAAGCAGAAGAAGGAGAAGGTGAAGGTGAAGTCTGGAGGGTGAAGCAGAAGAAGCAGAAGAAGGAGAAGGAGAAGGTGAAGTCTGGAGGGTGAATCAGAAGAAGTAGAAGAAGGAGAAGGAGAAGGTGAAGTCAGGAGGGTGAAGCAGAAGAAGGAGACGGAGAAGGTGAAGTCTGGAGGGTGAAGCAGAAGAAGCAGAAGAAGGAGAAGGAGAAGGTGAAGTCTGGAGGGTGAAGCAGAAGAAGCAGAAGAAGGAGAAGGAGAAGGTGAAGTCAGGAGGGTGAATCAGAAGAAGTAGAAGAAGGAGAAGGAGAAGGTGAAGTCTGGAGGGTGAATCAGAAGAAGTAGAAGAAGGAGAATGAGAAGGTGAAGTCTGGAGGGTGAATCAGAAGAAGTAGAAGAAGGAGAAGGAGAAGGTGAAGTCTGGAGGGTGAATCAGAAGAAGCAGAAGAAGGAGAAGGAGAAGGTGAAGTCTGGAGGGAGAAGCAGAAGAAGTAGAAGAAGGAGAAGGAGAAGGTGAAGTCTGGAGGGTGAATCAGAAGAAGTAGAAGAAGGAGAAGGAGAAGGTAAAGTCTGGAGGGTGAATCAGAAGAAGTAGAAGAAGGAAAAGGAGAAGGTGAAGTCTGGAGGGTGAATCAGAAGAAGCAGAAGAAGGAGAAGGAGAAGGTGAAGTCTGGAGGGTGAATTAGAAGAAGTAGAAGAAGGAGAAGGAGAAGGTGTAGTTTGGAGGGTGAATCAGGAGAAGTAGACGAAGGAGAAGGAGAAGGTGAAGTCTGGAGGGTGAATCAGAAGAAGCAGAAGAAGGAGAAGGAGAAGGTGAAGTCTGGAGGGTGAATCAGAAGAAGTAGAAGAAGCAGAAGGAGAAGGTGAAGTCTGGAGGGTGAATCAGAAGAAGCAGAAGAAGGAGAAGCAGAAGGTGAAGTCTGGAGGGTGAATCAGAAGAAGCAGAAGAAGGAGAAGGAGAAGGTGAAGTATGGAGGGTGAATCAGAAGAAGCAGAAGAAGGAGATGGAGAAGGTGAAGTCTGGAGTGTGAATCAGAAGAAGCAGAAGAAGTAGAAGGAGAAGGTGAAGTCTGGAGGGTGAATCAGAAGAAGTAGAAGATGGAGAAGGAGAAGGTGAAGTCTGGAGGGTGAATCAGAAGAAGCAGAAGAAGGAGAAGGAGAAGGTGAAGTCAGGAGGGTGAATCAGAAGAAGCAGAAGAAGGAGAAGGAGAAGGTGAAGTCTGGAGGGTGAATCAGAAGAAGCAGAAGAAGGAGAAGGAGAAGGTGAAGACTGGAGGGTGAATCAGAAGAAGTAGAAGAAGGAGAAGGAGAAGGTGAAGTCTGGAGGGTGAATCAGAAGATGTAGAAGAAGGAGAAGGGGAAGGCGAAGTCTGGAGGGTGAATCAGAAGAAGCAGAAGAAGGAGAAGGAGAAGGTGAAATCTGGAGGGTGAATCAGAAGAAGCAGAAGAAGGAGAAGGAGAAGATGAAGTCTGGAGGGTGAATCAGAAGAAGTAGAAGAAGGAGAAGGAGAAGGTGAGATCTGGAGGGTGAATCAGAAGAAGCAGAAGAAGGAGAAGGAGAAGGTGAAGTCTGAAGGGTGAATCAGAAGAAGCAGAAAAAGGAGAAGGAGAAGGTGAAGTCTGGAGGGTGAATCAGAAGAAGCAGAAGAAGGAGAATTAGAAGCTGAAGTCTGGAGGGTGAATCAGAAGAAGCAGAAGAAGGAGAAGGAGAAGGTGAAGTCCGGAGGGTGAATCAGAAGAAGTAGAAGAAGGAGAAGGAGAAGGTGAAGTCTGGAGGGTGAATCAGAAGAAGTAGAAGAAGGAGAAGGAGAAGGTGAAGTCTGGAGGGTGAATCAGAAGAAGCAGAAGAAGGAGATGGAGAAGGTGAAGTCTGGAGGGTGAATCAAAAGAAGCAGAAGAAGGAGAAGGAGAAGATGAAGTCTGGAGGGTGAATCAGAAGAAGTAGAAGAAGGAGAAGGAGAAGGTGAAGTCTGGAGGGTGAATCAGAAGAAGCAGAAGAAGGAGAAGGAGAAGGTGAAGTCTGGAGGGTGAATCAGAAGAAGCAGAAGAAGGAGAAGGAGAAGGTGAAGTCTGGAGGGTGAATCAGAAGAAGCAGAATAAGGAGAAGGAGAAGGTGAAGTCTGGAGGGTGAATCAGAAGAAGCAGAAGAAGGAGAAGGAGAAGGTGAAGTCTGGAGGGAGAATCAGAAGAAGTAGAAGAAGGAGAAGGAGAAGGTGAAGTCTGGAGGGTGAAGCAGAAGAAGTAGAAGAAGGAGAAGGAGAAGGTGAAGTCAGGAGGGTGAATCAGAAGAAGTAGAAGAAGGAGAAGGAGAAGGTGAAGTCAGGAGGGTGAACCAGAAGAAGCAGAAGAAGGAGAAGGAGAAGGTGAAGTCTGGAGGGTGAACCAGAAGAATCAGAAGAAGGAGAAGGAGAAGGTGAAGTCTGGAGGGTGAATCAGAAGAAGCAGAAGAAAGAGAAGGAGAAGGTGAAGTCTGGAGGGTGAAGCAGAAGAAGCAGAAGAAGGAGAAGGAGAAGGTGAAGACTGGAGGGTGAATCAGAAGAAGTAGAAGAAGGAGAAGAAGAAGGTGAAGTCTGGAGGGTGAATCAGAAGAAGTAGAAGAAGGAGAAGGAGAAGGTGAAGTCTGGAGGGTGAATCAGAAGAAGCAGAAGAAGGAGAAGGAGAAGGTGAAGTCTGGAGGGTGAATCAGAAGAAGCAGAAGAAGGAGAAGGAGAAGATGAAGTCTGGAGGGTGAATCAGAAGAAGTAGAAGAAGGAGAAGGAGAAGGTGAGGTCTGGAGGGTGAATCAGAAGAAGCAGGAGAAGGAGAAGTAGAAGGTGAAGTCTGGAGGGTGGATCAGAAGAAGCAGAAGAAGGAGAAGGAGAAGCTGAAGTTAGGAGGGTGAATCAGAAGAAGCAGAAGAAGGAGAAGGAGAAGGTGAAGTCAGGAGGGTGAAGCAGAAGAAGCAGAAGAAGGAGAAGGAGAAGGTCAAGTCTGGAGGGCGCAGCAGAAGAAGCAGAAGAAGGAGAAGGAGAAGGTGAAGTCTGGAGGGTGAAGCCGTAGAAGCAGAAGAAGGAGAAGGAGAAGGTGAAGTCTGGAGGGTGTATCAGAAGAAGTAGAAGAAGGAGAAGGAGAAGGTGAAGTCAGGAGGGTGAAGCAGAAGAAGCAGAAGAAGGAGAAGGAGAAGGTGAAGTCTGGAGGGTGAAGCAGAAGAAGCAGAAGAAGGAGAAGGAGAAGCTGAAGTCTGGAGGGCGAAGCAGAAGAAGCAGAAGAAGGAGAAGGAGAAGGTGAATTCTGGAGGGTGAAGCAGAAAAAGCAGATGAAGGAGAAGGGGAAGGTGAAGTCTGGAGGGTGAATCAGAAGAAGTAGAAGAAGGAGTGGCAGAAGGTGAAGTCAGGAGGGTGAAGCAGAAGAAGCAGAAGAAGGAGAAGGAGAAGGTGAAGTCTGGAGGGTGAAGCAGAAGAAGCAGAAGAAGGAGAAGGAGAAGGTGAAGTCTGGAGGGTGAAGCAGAAGAAGCAGAAGAAGGAGAAGGAGAAGGTGAAGTCAGGAGGGTGAATCAGAAGAAGGAGAAGAAGGAGAAGGAGAAGGTGAAGTCTGGAGGGTGAATCAGAAGAAGTAGAAGAGGGAGAAGGAGAAGGTGAAGTCTGGAGGGTGAATCAGAAGAAGTAGAAGAAGGAGAAGAAGAAGGTGAAGTCTGGAGGGCGAAGCAGAAGAAGCAGAAGAAGGAGAAGGAGAAGGTGAATTCTGGAGGGTGAAGCAGAAAAAGCAGATGAAGGAGAAGGGGAAGGTGAAGTCTGGAGGGTGAATCAGAAGAAGTAGAAGAAGGAGTGGCAGAAGGTGAAGTCAGGAGGGTGAAGCAGAAGAAGCAGAAGAAGGAGAAGGAGAAGGTGAAGTCTGGAGGGTGAAGCAGAAGAAGCAGAAGAAGGAGAAGGAGAAGGTGAAGTCTGGAGGGTGAAGCAGAAGAAGCAGAAGAAGGAGAAGGAGAAGGTGAAGTCAGGAGGGTGAATCAGAAGAAGGAGAAGAAGGAGAAGGAGAAGGTGAAGTCTGGAGGGTGAATCAGAAGAAGTAGAAGAGGGAGAAGGAGAAGGTGAAGTCTGGAGGGTGAATCAGAAGAAGTAGAAGAAGGAGAAGAAGAAGGTGAAGTCTGGAGGGTGAATCAGAAAAAGTAGAAGAAGGAGAAGGAGAAGGTGAATTCTGGAGGGTGAATCAGAAGAAGTAGAAGAAGGAGAAGGAGAAGGTGAAGTCTGGAGGGTGAATCAGAAGAAGCAGAAGAAGGGGAAGGAGAAGGTGAAGTCAGGAGGGTGAATCAGAAGAAGCGGAAGAAGGAGAAGGAGAAGGTGAAGTCTGGAGGGTGAATCAGAAGAAGCAGAAGAAGGAGAAGGAGAAGGTGAAGACTGGAGGGTGAATCAGAAGAAGTAGAAGAAGGAGAAGGAGAAGGTGAAGTCTGGAGGGTGAATCAGAAGAAGTAGAAGAAGGAGAAGGCGAAGTCTGGAGGGTGAATCAGAAGAAGTAGAAGAAGGAGAAGGAGAAGGTGAAGTCATGAGGGAGAAGCAGAAGAAGCAGAAGAAGGAGAAGGAGAAGGTGATGCCTGGAGGGTGAAGCAGAAGAAGCAGAAGAAGGAGAAGGAGAAGGTGAAGTCTGGAGGGCGAAGCAGAAGAAGCAGAAGAAGGAGAAAGAGAAGGTGACGTCTGGAGGGTGAAGAAGAAGAAGCAGAAGAAGGAGAAGGAGAAGGTGACGTCTGGAGGGTGAATCAGAAGAAGTAGAAGAAGGAGAAGGAGAAGGTGAAGTCTGGAGGGTGAATCAGAAGAAGTAGAAGAAGGAGAAGGAGAAGGTGAAGTCAGGAGGGTGAAGCAGAAGAAGCAGAAGAAGGAGAAGGAGAAGGTGAAATCTGGAGGGTGAAGCAGAAGAAGCAGAAGAAGGAGAAGGAGAAGGTGAAGTCTGGAGGGTGAAGCAGAAGAAGCAGAAGAAGGAGAAGGAGAAGGTGAAGTCAGGAGGGTGAATCAGAAAAAGTAGAAGAAGGAGAAGGAGAAGGTGAAGTCTGGAGGGTGAATCAGAAGAAGCAGAAGAAGGAGAAGGAGAAGGTGAAGTCTGGAGGGTGAATCAGAAGAAGCAGAAGAAGGAGAAGGAGAAGGTGAAGTCTGGAGGGTGAATCAGAAGAAGCAGAAGAAGGAGAAGGAGAAGGTGAAGTCTGGAGGGTGAATCAGAAGAAGCAGAAGAAGGAGAAGGAGAAGATGAAGTCTGGAGGGTGAATCAGAAGAAGTAGAAGAAGGAGAAGGAGAAGGTGAGGTCTGGAGGGTGAATCAGAAGAAGCAGGAGAAGGAGAAGTAGAAGGTGAAGTCTGGAGGGTGGATCAGAAGAAGCAGAAGAAGGAGAAGGAGAAGCTGAAGTTAGGAGGGTGAATCAGAAGAAGCAGAAGAAGGAGAAGGAGAAGGTGAAGTCAGGAGGGTGAAGCAGAAGAAGCAGAAGAAGGAGAAGGAGAAGGTCAAGTCTGGAGGGCGCAGCAGAAGAAGCAGAAGAAGGAGAAGGAGAAGGTGAAGTCTGGAGGGTGAAGCCGTAGAAGCAGAAGAAGGAGAAGGAGAAGGTGAAGTCTGGAGGGTGTATCAGAAGAAGTAGAAGAAGGAGAAGGAGAAGGTGAAGTCAGGAGGGTGAAGCAGAAGAAGCAGAAGAAGGAGAAGGAGAAGGTGAAGTCTGGAGGGTGAAGCAGAAGAAGCAGAAGAAGGAGAAGGAGAAGCTGAAGTCTGGAGGGCGAAGCAGAAGAAGCAGAAGAAGGAGAAGGAGAAGGTGAATTCTGGAGGGTGAAGCAGAAAAAGCAGATGAAGGAGAAGGGGAAGGTGAAGTCTGGAGGGTGAATCAGAAGAAGTAGAAGAAGGAGTGGCAGAAGGTGAAGTCAGGAGGGTGAAGCAGAAGAAGCAGAAGAAGGAGAAGGAGAAGGTGAAGTCTGGAGGGTGAAGCAGAAGAAGCAGAAGAAGGAGAAGGAGAAGGTGAAGTCTGGAGGGTGAAGCAGAAGAAGCAGAAGAAGGAGAAGGAGAAGGTGAAGTCAGGAGGGTGAATCAGAAGAAGGAGAAGAAGGAGAAGGAGAAGGTGAAGTCTGGAGGGTGAATCAGAAGAAGTAGAAGAGGGAGAAGGAGAAGGTGAAGTCTGGAGGGTGAATCAGAAGAAGTAGAAGAAGGAGAAGAAGAAGGTGAAGTCTGGAGGGCGAAGCAGAAGAAGCAGAAGAAGGAGAAGGAGAAGGTGAATTCTGGAGGGTGAAGCAGAAAAAGCAGATGAAGGAGAAGGGGAAGGTGAAGTCTGGAGGGTGAATCAGAAGAAGTAGAAGAAGGAGTGGCAGAAGGTGAAGTCAGGAGGGTGAAGCAGAAGAAGCAGAAGAAGGAGAAGGAGAAGGTGAAGTCTGGAGGGTGAAGCAGAAGAAGCAGAAGAAGGAGAAGGAGAAGGTGAAGTCTGGAGGGTGAAGCAGAAGAAGCAGAAGAAGGAGAAGGAGAAGGTGAAGTCAGGAGGGTGAATCAGAAGAAGGAGAAGAAGGAGAAGGAGAAGGTGAAGTCTGGAGGGTGAATCAGAAGAAGTAGAAGAGGGAGAAGGAGAAGGTGAAGTCTGGAGGGTGAATCAGAAGAAGTAGAAGAAGGAGAAGAAGAAGGTGAAGTCTGGAGGGTGAATCAGAAAAAGTAGAAGAAGGAGAAGGAGAAGGTGAATTCTGGAGGGTGAATCAGAAGAAGTAGAAGAAGGAGAAGGAGAAGGTGAAGTCTGGAGGGTGAATCAGAAGAAGCAGAAGAAGGGGAAGGAGAAGGTGAAGTCAGGAGGGTGAATCAGAAGAAGCGGAAGAAGGAGAAGGAGAAGGTGAAGTCTGGAGGGTGAATCAGAAGAAGCAGAAGAAGGAGAAGGAGAAGGTGAAGACTGGAGGGTGAATCAGAAGAAGTAGAAGAAGGAGAAGGAGAAGGTGAAGTCTGGAGGGTGAATCAGAAGAAGTAGAAGAAGGAGAAGGCGAAGTCTGGAGGGTGAATCAGAAGAAGTAGAAGAAGGAGAAGGAGAAGGTGAAGTCATGAGGGAGAAGCAGAAGAAGCAGAAGAAGGAGAAGGAGAAGGTGATGCCTGGAGGGTGAAGCAGAAGAAGCAGAAGAAGGAGAAGGAGAAGGTGAAGTCTGGAGGGCGAAGCAGAAGAAGCAGAAGAAGGAGAAAGAGAAGGTGACGTCTGGAGGGTGAAGAAGAAGAAGCAGAAGAAGGAGAAGGAGAAGGTGACGTCTGGAGGGTGAATCAGAAGAAGTAGAAGAAGGAGAAGGAGAAGGTGAAGTCTGGAGGGTGAATCAGAAGAAGTAGAAGAAGGAGAAGGAGAAGGTGAAGTCAGGAGGGTGAAGCAGAAGAAGCAGAAGAAGGAGAAGGAGAAGGTGAAATCTGGAGGGTGAAGCAGAAGAAGCAGAAGAAGGAGAAGGAGAAGGTGAAGTCTGGAGGGTGAAGCAGAAGAAGCAGAAGAAGGAGAAGGAGAAGGTGAAGTCAGGAGGGTGAATCAGAAAAAGTAGAAGAAGGAGAAGGAGAAGGTGAAGTCTGGAGGGTGAATCAGAAGAAGTAGAAGAAGGAGAAGGAGAAGGTGAAGTCTGGAGGGTGAATCAGAAGAAGTAGAAGAAGGAGAAGGAGAAGGTGAAGTCTGGAGGGAGAAGCAGAAGAAGTAGAAGAAGGAGAAGGAGAAGGTGAAGTCTGGAGGGTGAATCAGAAGAAGTAGAAGAAGGAGAAGGAGAAGGTGACGTCTGGAGGGTGAATCAGAAGAAGTAGAAGAAGGAGAAGGAGAAGGTGAAGTCTGGAGGGTGAATCAGAAGAAGCAGAAGAAGGAGAAGGAGAAGGTGGAGTCTGGAGGCTGAATCAGAAGAAGTAGAAGAAGGAGAAGGAGAAGGTGTAGTCTGGAGAGTGAATCAGAAGAAGTAGACGAAGGAGAAGGAGAAGGTGAAGTCTGGAGGGTGAATCAGAAAAAGCAGAAGAAGGAGAAGTAGAAGGCGAAGTCTGGAGGGTGAATCAGAAGAAGTAGAAGAAGGAGAAGGAGAAGGTGAAGTCTGGAGGGTGAATCAGAAGAAGCAGAAGAAGGAGAAGGAGAAGGTGAAGTCTGCAGGGTGAATCTGAAGAAGCAGAAGAAGGAGAAGGTGAAGTCTGGAGGGTGAATCAGAAGAAGCAGAAGAAGGAGAAGGAAAAGGTGAAGTCTGGAGGGCGAATCAGAAGAAGCAGAAGAAGGAGAAGGAGAAGGTGAAATCTGGAGGGTGAATCAGAAGAAGCAGAAGAAGGAGAAGGAGAAGATGAAGTCTGGAGGGTGAATCAGAAGAAGTAGAAGAAGGAGAAGGAGAAGGTGAGATCTGGAGGGTGAATCAGAAGAAGCAGAAGAAGGAGAAGGAGAAGGTGAAGTCTGAAGGGTGAATCAGAAGAAGCAGAAAAAGGAGAAGGAGAAGGTGAAGTCTGGAGGGTGAATCAGAAGAAGCAGAAGAAGGAGAAGTAGAAGCTGAAGTCTGGAGGGTGAATCAGAAGAAGCAGAAGAAGGAGAAGGAGAAGGTGAAGTCCGGAGGGTGAATCAGAAGAAGTAGAAGAAGGAGAAGGAGAAGGTGAAGTCTGGAGGGTGAATCAGAAGAAGTAGAGGAAGGAGAAGGAGAAGGTGAAGTCTGGAGGGTGAATCAGAAGAAGCAGAAGAAGGAGAAGGAGAAGGTGAAGTCTGGAGGGTGAATCAAAAGAAGCAGAAGAAGGAGAAGGAGAAGATGAAGTCTGGAGGGTGAATCAGAAGAAGTAGAAGAAGGAGAAGGAGAAGGTGAAGTGTGGAGGGTGAATCAGAAGAAGCAGAAGAAGGAGAAGGAGAAGGTGAAGTCTGGAGGGTGAATCAGAAGAAGCAGAAGAAGGAGAAGGAGAAGGTGAAGTCTGGAGGGTGAATCAGAAGAAGCAGAATAAGGAGAAGGAGAAGGTGAAGTCTGGAGGGTGAATCAGAAGAAGCAGAAGAAGGAGAAGGAGAAGGTGAAGTCTGGAGGGAGAATCAGAAGAAGTAGAAGAAGGAGAAGGAGAAGGTGAAGTCTGGAGGGTGAAGCAGAAGAAGTAGAAGAAGGAGAAGGAGAAGGTGAAGTCAGGAGGGTGAATCAGAAGAAGTAGAAGAAGGAGAAGGAGAAGGTGAAGTCAGGAGGGTGAACCAGAAGAAGCAGAAGAAGGAGAAGGAGAAGGTGAAGTCTGGAGGGTGAACCAGAAGAATCAGAAGAAGGAGAAGGAGAAGGTGAAGTCTGGAGGGTGAATCAGAAGAAGCAGAAGAAAGAGAAGGAGAAGGTGAAGTCTGGAGGGTGAAGCAGAAGAAGCAGAAGAAGGAGAAGGAGAAGGTGAAGACTGGAGGGTGAATCAGAAGAAGTAGAAGAAGGAGAAGAAGAAGGTGAAGTCTGGAGGGTGAATCAGAAGAAGTAGAAGAAGGAGTAGGAGAAGGTGAAGTCTGGAGGGTGAATCAGAAGAAGCAGAAGAAGGAGAAGGAGAAGGTGAAGTCAGGAGGGTGAATCAGAAGAAGCAGAAGAAGGAGAAGGAGAAGGTGAAGTCTGGAGGGTGAATCAGAAGAAGTAGAAGAAGGAGAAGGAGAAGGTGAAGTCAGGAGGGTGAAGCAGAAGAAGCAGAAGAAGGAGAAGGAGAAGGTGAAGTCTGGAGGGTGAAGCAGAAGAAGCAGAAGAAGGAGAAGGAGAAGCTGAAGTCTGGAGGGCGAAGCAGAAGAAGCAGAAGAAGGAGAAGGAGAAGGTGAATTCTGGAGGGTGAAGCAGAAAAAGCAGATGAAGGAGAAGGAGAAGGTGAAGTCTGGAGGGTGAATCAGAAGAAGTAGAAGAAGGAGTAGCAGAAGGTGAAGTCAGGAGGGTGAAGCAGTAGAAGCAGAAGAAGGAGAACTAGAAGGTGAAGTCTGGAGGGTGAAGCAGAAGAAGCAGAAGAAGGAGAAGGAGAAGGTGAAGTCTGGAGGGTGAAGCAGAAGAAGCAGAAGAAGGAGAAGGAGAAGGTGAAGTCAGGAGGGTGAATCAGAAGAAGGAGAAGAAGGAGAAGGAGAAGGTGAAGTCTGGAGGGTGAATCAGAAGAAGTAGAAGAAGGCGAAGGAGAAGGTGAAGTCTGGAGGGTGAATCAGAAGAAGCAGAAGAAGGAGAAGGAGAAGGTGAAGTCAGGAGGGTGAATCAGAAGAAGCAGAAGAAGGAGAAGGAGAAGGTGAAGACTGGAGGGTGAATCAGAAGAAGTAGAAGAAGCAGAAGGAGAAGGTGAAGTCTGGAGGGTGAATCAGAAGAAGTAGAAGAAGGAGAAGGAGATGGTGAGGTCTGGAGGGTGAATCAGAAGAAGCACAAGAAGGAGAAGGAGAAGATGAAGTCTGGAGGGTGAATCAGAAGAAGTCGAAGAAGGAGAAGGAGAAGGTGAGGTCTGGAGGGTGAATCAGAAGAAGCAGAAGAAGGAGAAGGAGAAGGTGAAGTCAGGAGCGTGAATCAGAAGAAGCAGAAGAAGGAGAAGGAGAAGGTGAAGTTAGGAGGGTGAATCAGAAGAAGCAGAAGAAGGAGAAGGAGAAGGTGAAGTCAAGGGGGTGAAGCAGAAGAAGTAGAAGAAGGAGAAGGAGAAGGTGAAGTCAGGAAGGTGAAGCAGAAGAAGCAGAAGAAGGAGAAGGAGAAGGTGAAGTCTGGCGGGCGCAGCAGAAGAAGCAGAAGAAGGAGAAGGAGAAGGTGAAGTCTGGAGGGTGAAGCAGAAGAAGCAGAAGAAGGAGAAGGAGAAGGTGAAGTCTGGAGGGTGAATCAGAAGAAGTAGAAGAAGGAGAAGGAGAAGGTGAAGTCAGGAGGGTGAAGCAGAAGAAGCAGAAGAAGGAGAAGGAGAAGGTGAAGTCTGGAGGGTGAAGCAGAAGAAGCAGAAGAAGGAGAAGGAGAAGGTGAAGTCTGGAAGGCGAAGCAGAAGAAGTAGAAGAAGGAGATGGAGAAGGTGAAGTCTGGAGGGTGAAGCAGAAGAAGCAGAAGAAGGAGAAGGAGAAGGTGAAGTCTGGAGGGTGAAGCAGAAGAAGCAGAAGAAGGAGAAGGAGAAGGTGAAGTCAGGAGGGTGAATCAGAAGAAGTAGAAGAAGGAGAAGGAGAAGGTGAAGTCTGGAGGGTGAATCAGAAGAAGTAGAAGAAGGAGAAGGAGAAGGTGAAGTCTGTAGGGTGAATCAGAAGAAGTAGAAGAAGGAGAAGGAGAAGGTGTAGTCTGGAGGGTGAATCAGAAGAAGTAGAAGAAGGAGAAGGAGAAGGTGAAGTCTGGAGGGTGAAGCAGAAGAAGTAGAAGAAGGAGACGGAGAAGGTGAAGTCAGGAGGGTGAATCAGAAGAAGTAGAAGAAGGAGAAGGAGAAGGTGAAGTCTGGAGGGTGAATCAGGAGAAGCAGAAGAAGGAGAAGGAGAAGGTGAAGTCTGGAGGGTGAATCAGAAGAAGCAGAAGAAGGAGAAGGAGAAGGTGAAGTTAGGAGGGTGAATCAGAAGAAGCAGAAGAAGGAGAAGGAGAAGGTGAAGTCAGGGGGGTGAAGCAGAAGAAGTAGAAGAAGGAGAAGGAGATGGTGAAGTCAGGAGGGTGAAGCAGAAGAAGCAGAAGAAGGAGAAGGAGAAGGTGAAGTCTGGAGGGTGAAGCAGAAGAAACAGAAGAAGGAGAAGGAGAAGGTGAAGTCTGGAGGGCGAAGCAGAAGAAGCAGAAGAAGGAGAAGGTGAAGGTGAAGTCTGGAGGGTGAAGCAGAAGAAGCAGAAGAAGGAGAAGGAGAAGGTGAAGTCTGGAGGGTGAATCAGAAGAAGTAGAAGAAGGAGAAGGAGAAGGTGAAGTCAGGAGGGTGAAGCAGAAGAAGGAGACGGAGAAGGTGAAGTCTGGAGGGTGAAGCAGAAGAAGCAGAAGAAGGAGAAGGAGAAGGTGAAGTCTGGAGGGTGAAGCAGAAGAAGCAGAAGAAGGAGAAGGAGAAGGTGAAGTCAGGAGGGTGAATCAGAAGAAGTAGAAGAAGGAGAAGGAGAAGGTGAAGTCTGGAGGGTGAATCAGAAGAAGTAGAAGAAGGAGAATGAGAAGGTGAAGTCTGGAGGGAGAAGCAGAAGAAGTAGAAGAAGGAGAAGGAGAAGGTGAAGTCTGGAGGGTGAATCAGAAGAAGTAGAAGAAGGAGAAGGAGAAGGTAAAGTCTGGAGGGTGAATCAGAAGAAGTAGAAGAAGGAAAAGGAGAAGGTGAAGTCTGGAGGGTGAATCAGAAGAAGCAGAAGAAGGAGAAGGAGAAGGTGAAGTCTGGAGGGTGAATTAGAAGAAGTAGAAGAAGGAGAAGGAGAAGGTGTAGTTGGAGGGTGAATCAGGAGAAGTAGACGAAGGAGAAGGAGAAGGTGAAGTCTGGAGGGTGAATCAGAAGAAGCAGAAGAAGGAGAAGGAGAAGGTGAAGTCTGGAGGGTGAATCAGAAGAAGTAGAAGAAGCAGAAGGAGAAGGTGAAGTCTGGAGGGTGAATCAGAAGAAGCAGAAGAAGGAGAAGCAGAAGGTGAAGTCTGGAGGGTGAATCAGAAGAAGCAGAAGAAGGAGAAGGAGAAGGTGAAGTATGGAGGGTGAATCAGAAGAAGCAGAAGAAGGAGATGGAGAAGGTGAAGTCTGGAGTGTGAATCAGAAGAAGCAGAAGAAGTAGAAGGAGAAGGTGAAGTCTGGAGGGTGAATCAGAAGAAGTAGAAGATGGAGAAGGAGAAGGTGAAGTCTGGAGGGTGAATCAGAAGAAGCAGAAGAAGGAGAAGGAGAAGGTGAAGTCAGGAGGGTGAATCAGAAGAAGCAGAAGAAGGAGAAGGAGAAGGTGAAGTCTGGAGGGTGAATCAGAAGAAGCAGAAGAAGGAGAAGGAGAAGGTGAAGACTGGAGGGTGAATCAGAAGAAGTAGAAGAAGGAGAAGGAGAAGGTGAAGTCTGGAGGGTGAATCAGAAGATGTAGAAGAAGGAGAAGGGGAAGGCGAAGTCTGGAGGGTGAATCAGAAGAAGCAGAAGAAGGAGAAGGAGAAGGTGAAATCTGGAGGGTGAATCAGAAGAAGCAGAAGAAGGAGAAGGAGAAGATGAAGTCTGGAGGGTGAATCAGAAGAAGTAGAAGAAGGAGAAGGAGAAGGTGAGATCTGGAGGGTGAATCAGAAGAAGCAGAAGAAGGAGAAGGAGAAGGTGAAGTCTGAAGGGTGAATCAGAAGAAGCAGAAAAAGGAGAAGGAGAAGGTGAAGTCTGGAGGGTGAATCAGAAGAAGCAGAAGAAGGAGAATTAGAAGCTGAAGTCTGGAGGGTGAATCAGAAGAAGCAGAAGAAGGAGAAGGAGAAGGTGAAGTCCGGAGGGTGAATCAGAAGAAGTAGAAGAAGGAGAAGGAGAAGGTGAAGTCTGGAGGGTGAATCAGAAGAAGTAGAAGAAGGAGAAGGAGAAGGTGAAGTCTGGAGGGTGAATCAGAAGAAGCAGAAGAAGGAGATGGAGAAGGTGAAGTCTGGAGGGTGAATCAAAAGAAGCAGAAGAAGGAGAAGGAGAAGATGAAGTCTGGAGGGTGAATCAGAAGAAGTAGAAGAAGGAGAAGGAGAAGGTGAAGTCTGGAGGGTGAATCAGAAGAAGCAGAAGAAGGAGAAGGAGAAGGTGAAGTCTGGAGGGTGAATCAGAAGAAGCAGAAGAAGGAGAAGGAGAAGGTGAAGTCTGGAGGGTGAATCAGAAGAAGCAGAATAAGGAGAAGGAGAAGGTGAAGTCTGGAGGGTGAATCAGAAGAAGCAGAAGAAGGAGAAGGAGAAGGTGAAGTCTGGAGGGAGAATCAGAAGAAGTAGAAGAAGGAGAAGGAGAAGGTGAAGTCTGGAGGGTGAAGCAGAAGAAGTAGAAGAAGGAGAAGGAGAAGGTGAAGTCAGGAGGGTGAATCAGAAGAAGTAGAAGAAGGAGAAGGAGAAGGTGAAGTCAGGAGGGTGAACCAGAAGAAGCAGAAGAAGGAGAAGGAGAAGGTGAAGTCTGGAGGGTGAACCAGAAGAATCAGAAGAAGGAGAAGGAGAAGGTGAAGTCTGGAGGGTGAATCAGAAGAAGCAGAAGAAAGAGAAGGAGAAGGTGAAGTCTGGAGGGTGAAGCAGAAGAAGCAGAAGAAGGAGAAGGAGAAGGTGAAGACTGGAGGGTGAATCAGAAGAAGTAGAAGAAGGAGAAGAAGAAGGTGAAGTCTGGAGGGTGAATCAGAAGAAGTAGAAGAAGGAGAAGGAGAAGGTGAAGTCTGGAGGGTGAATCAGAAGAAGCAGAAGAAGGAGAAGGAGAAGGTGAAGTCTGGAGGGTGAATCAGAAGAAGCAGAAGAAGGAGAAGGAGAAGATGAAGTCTGGAGGGTGAATCAGAAGAAGTAGAAGAAGGAGAAGGAGAAGGTGAGGTCTGGAGGGTGAATCAGAAGAAGCAGGAGAAGGAGAAGTAGAAGGTGAAGTCTGGAGGGTGGATCAGAAGAAGCAGAAGAAGGAGAAGGAGAAGCTGAAGTTAGGAGGGTGAATCAGAAGAAGCAGAAGAAGGAGAAGGAGAAGGTGAAGTCAGGAGGGTGAAGCAGAAGAAGCAGAAGAAGGAGAAGGATAAGGTCAAGTCTGGAGGGCGCAGCAGAAGAAGCAGAAGAAGGAGAAGGAGAAGGTGAAGTCTGGAGGGTGAAGCCGTAGAAGCAGAAGAAGGAGAAGGAGAAGGTGAAGTCTGGAGGGTGTATCAGAAGAAGTAGAAGAAGGAGAAGGAGAAGGTGAAGTCAGGAGGGTGAAGCAGAAGAAGCAGAAGAAGGAGAAGGAGAAGGTGAAGTCTGGAGGGTGAAGCAGAAGAAGCAGAAGAAGGAGAAGGAGAAGCTGAAGTCTGGAGGGCGAAGCAGAAGAAGCAGAAGAAGGAGAAGGAGAAGGTGAATTCTGGAGGGTGAAGCAGAAAAAGCAGATGAAGGAGAAGGGGAAGGTGAAGTCTGGAGGGTGAATCAGAAGAAGTAGAAGAAGGAGTGGCAGAAGGTGAAGTCAGGAGGGTGAAGCAGAAGAAGCAGAAGAAGGAGAAGGAGAAGGTGAAGTCTGGAGGGTGAAGCAGAAGAAGCAGAAGAAGGAGAAGGAGAAGGTGAAGTCTGGAGGGTGAAGCAGAAGAAGCAGAAGAAGGAGAAGGAGAAGGTGAAGTCAGGAGGGTGAATCAGAAGAAGGAGAAGAAGGAGAAGGAGAAGGTGAAGTCTGGAGGGTGAATCAGAAGAAGTAGAAGAGGGAGAAGGAGAAGGTGAAGTCTGGAGGGTGAATCAGAAGAAGTAGAAGAAGGAGAAGAAGAAGGTGAAGTCTGGAGGGTGAATCAGAAAAAGTAGAAGAAGGAGAAGGAGAAGGTGAATTCTGGAGGGTGAATCAGAAGAAGTAGAAGAAGGAGAAGGAGAAGGTGAAGTCTGGAGGGTGAATCAGAAGAAGCAGAAGAAGGGGAAGGAGAAGGTGAAGTCAGGAGGGTGAATCAGAAGAAGCGGAAGAAGGAGAAGGAGAAGGTGAAGTCTGGAGGGTGAATCAGAAGAAGCAGAAGAAGGAGAAGGAGAAGGTGAAGACTGGAGGGTGAATCAGAAGAAGTAGAAGAAGGAGAAGGAGAAGGTGAAGTCTGGAGGGTGAATCAGAAGAAGTAGAAGAAGGAGAAGGCGAAGTCTGGAGGGTGAATCAGAAGAAGTAGAAGAAGGAGAAGGAGAAGGTGAAGTCATGAGGGAGAAGCAGAAGAAGCAGAAGAAGGAGAAGGAGAAGGTGATGCCTGGAGGGTGAAGCAGAAGAAGCAGAAGAAGGAGAAGGAGAAGGTGAAGTCTGGAGGGCGAAGCAGAAGAAGCAGAAGAAGGAGAAAGAGAAGGTGACGTCTGGAGGGTGAAGAAGAAGAAGCAGAAGAAGGAGAAGGAGAAGGTGACGTCTGGAGGGTGAATCAGAAGAAGTAGAAGAAGGAGAAGGAGAAGGTGAAGTCTGGAGGGTGAATCAGAAGAAGTAGAAGAAGGAGAAGGAGAAGGTGAAGTCAGGAGGGTGAAGCAGAAGAAGCAGAAGAAGGAGAAGGAGAAGGTGAAATCTGGAGGGTGAAGCAGAAGAAGCAGAAGAAGGAGAAGGAGAAGGTGAAGTCTGGAGGGTGAAGCAGAAGAAGCAGAAGAAGGAGAAGGAGAAGGTGAAGTCAGGAGGGTGAATCAGAAAAAGTAGAAGAAGGAGAAGGAGAAGGTGAAGTCTGGAGGGTGAATCAGAAGAAGTAGAAGAAGGAGAAGGAGAAGGTGAAGTCTGGAGGGAGAAGCAGAAGAAGTAGAAGAAGGAGAAGGAGAAGGTGAAGTCTGGAGGGTGAATCAGAAGAAGTAGAAGAAGGAGAAGGAGAAGGTGACGTCTGGAGGGTGAATCAGAAGAAGTAGAAGAAGGAGAAGGAGAAGGTGAAGTCTGGAGGGTGAATCAGAAGAAGCAGAAGAAGGAGAAGGAGAAGGTGGAGTCTGGAGGCTGAATCAGAAGAAGTAGAAGAAGGAGAAGGAGAAGGTGTAGTCTGGAGAGTGAATCAGAAGAAGTAGACGAAGGAGAAGGAGAAGGTGAAGTCTGGAGGGTGAATCAGAAAAAGCAGAAGAAGGAGAAGTAGAAGGCGAAGTCTGGAGGGTGAATCAGAAGAAGTAGAAGAAGGAGAAGGAGAAGGTGAAGTCTGGAGGGTGAATCAGAAGAAGCAGAAGAAGGAGAAGGAGAAGGTGAAGTCTGGAGGGTGAATCTGAAGAAGCAGAAGAAGGAGAAGGTGAAGTCTGGAGGGTGAATCAGAAGAAGCAGAAGAAGGAGAAGGAAAAGGTGAAGTCTGGAGGGCGAATCAGAAGAAGCAGAAGAAGGAGAAGGAGAAGGTGAAATCTGGAGGGTGAATCAGAAGAAGCAGAAGAAGGAGAAGGAGAAGATGAAGTCTGGAGGGTGAATCAGAAGAAGTAGAAGAAGGAGAAGGAGAAGGTGAGATCTGGAGGGTGAATCAGAAGAAGCAGAAGAAGGAGAAGGAGAAGGTGAAGTCTGAAGGGTGAATCAGAAGAAGCAGAAGAAGGAGAAGTAGAAGCTGAAGTCTGGAGGGTGAATCAGAAGAAGCAGAAGAAGGAGAAGGAGAAGGTGAAGTCCGGAGGGTGAATCAGAAGAAGTAGAAGAAGGAGAAGGAGAAGGTGAAGTCTGGAGGGTGAATCAGAAGAAGTAGAGGAAGGAGAAGGAGAAGGTGAAGTCTGGAGGGTGAATCAGAAGAAGCAGAAGAAGGAGAAGGAGAAGGTGAAGTCTGGAGGGTGAATCAAAAGAAGCAGAAGAAGGAGAAGGAGAAGATGAAGTCTGGAGGGTGAATCAGAAGAAGTAGAAGAAGGAGAAGGAGAAGGTGAAGTCTGGAGGGTGAATCAGAAGAAGCAGAAGAAGGAGAAGGAGAAGGTGAAGTCTGGAGGGTGAATCAGAAGAAGCAGAAGAAGGAGAAGGAGAAGGTGAAGTCTGGAGGGTGAATCAGAAGAAGCAGAATAAGGAGAAGGAGAAGGTGAAGTCTGGAGGGTGAATCAGAAGAAGCAGAAGAAGGAGAAGGAGAAGGTGAAGTCTGGAGGGAGAATCAGAAGAAGTAGAAGAAGGAGAAGGAGAAGGTGAAGTCTGGAGGGTGAAGCAGAAGAAGTAGAAGAAGGAGAAGGAGAAGGTGAAGTCAGGAGGGTGAATCAGAAGAAGTAGAAGAAGGAGAAGGAGAAGGTGAAGTCAGGAGGGTGAACCAGAAGAAGCAGAAGAAGGAGAAGGAGAAGGTGAAGTCTGGAGGGTGAACCAGAAGAATCAGAAGAAGGAGAAGGAGAAGGTGAAGTCTGGAGGGTGAATCAGAAGAAGTAGAAGAAGGAGAAGGAGAAGGTGAAGTCTGGAGGGTGAATCAGAAGAAGCAGAAGAAGGAGATGGAGAAGGTGAAGTCTGGAGGGTGAATCAAAAGAAGCAGAAGAAGGAGAAGGAGAAGATGAAGTCTGGAGGGTGAATCAGAAGAAGTAGAAGAAGGAGAAGGAGAAGGTGAAGTCTGGAGGGTGAATCAGAAGAAGCAGAAGAAGGAGAAGGAGAAGGTGAAGTCTGGAGGGTGAATCAGAAGAAGCAGAAGAAGGAGAAGGAGAAGGTGAAGTCTGGAGGGCGCAGCAGAAGAAGCAGAAGAAGGAGAAAGAGAAGGTGAAGTCTGGAGGGTGAAGCAGAAGAAGCAGAAGAAGGAGAAGGAGAGGGTGAAGTCTGGAGGGTGAATCAGAAGAAGTAGAAGAAGGAGAAGGAGAAGGTGAAGTCAGGAGAGTGAAGCAGAAGAAGCAGAAGAAGGAGAAGGAGAAGGTGAAGTCTGGAGGGCGAAGCAGAAGAAGCAGAAGAAGGAGAAGGAGAAGGTGAAGTCTGGAGGGTGAAGCAGAAGAAGCAGAAGAAGGAGAAGGAGTAGGTGAAGTCTGGAGGGTGAATCAGAAGAAGTAGAAGAAGGAGAAGGAGAAGGTGAAGTCAGGAGGGTGAAGCAGAAGAAGCAGAAGAAGGAGAAGGAGAAGGTGAAGTCTGGAGGGTGAATCAGAAGAAGCAGAAGAAGGAGAAGGAGAAGGTGAAGTCAGGAGGGTGAATCAGAAGAAGCAGAAGAAGGAGAAGGAGAAGGTGAATTTAGGAGGGTGAATCAGAAGAAGCAGAAGAAGGAGAAGGAGCAGGTGAAGTCAGGGGGGTGTAGCAGAAGAAGTAGAAGAAGGAGAAGGAGAAGGTGAAGTCAGGACGGTGAAGCAGAAGAAGCAGAAGAAGGAGAAGGAGAAGGTGAAGCCTGGAGGGCGCAGCAGAAGAAGGAGAAGGAGAAGGTGAAGTCTGGAGTGTGAAGCAGAAGAAGCAGAAGAAGGAGAAGGAGAAGGTGAAGTCTGGAGGGCGCAGCAGAAGAAGCAGAAGAAGGAGAATGAGAAGGTGAAGTCTGGAGGGTGAATCAGAAGAAGAAGAAGAAGGAGAAGGAGAAGGTGAAGTCTGGAGGGTGAATCAGAAGAAGTAGAAGAAGGAGAAGGAGAAGGTGAAGTCAGGAGGGTGAATCAGAAGAAGTAGAAGAAGGAGAAGGAGAAGGTGAAGTCAGGAGGGTGAATCAGAAGAAGCAGAAGAAGGAGAAGAAGAAGGTGAAGTCTGGAGGGCGAATCAGAAGAAACAGAAGAAGGAGAAGGAGAAGGTGAAGTCTGGAGGGTGAATCAGAAGAAGCAGAAGAAGGAGAAGGAGAAGGTGAAGTCTGGAGGTTGAATCAGAAGAAGCAGAATAACGAGAAGGAGAAGGTGAAGTCTGGAGGGTGAATCAGAAGAAGCAGAATAAGGAGAAGGAGAAGGTGAAGTCTGGAGGGTGAATCAGAAGAAGCAGAAGAAGGAGAAGGAGAAGGTGAAGTCTGGAGGGTGAATCAGAAGAGGTAGAAGAAGGAGAAGGAGAAGGTGAAGTCTGGAGGGTGAAGCAGAAGAAGGAGAAGAAGGAGAAGGAGAAGGTGAAGTCAGGAGGGTGAATCAGAAGAAGTAGAAGAAGGAGAAGGAGAAGGTGAAGCCAGGAGGGTGAATCAGAAGAAGCAGAAGAAGGAGAAGGAGAAGGTGAAGTCAGGAGGGTGGATCAGAAGAAGTAGAAGAAGGAGAAGGAGAAGGTGCAGCCTGGAGGGTGAATCAGAAGAAGCAGAAGAAGGAGCAGGAGAAGGTGAAGTCTGGAGGTTGAATCAGAAGAAGCAGAATAACGAGAAGGAGAAGGTGAAGTCTGGAGGGTGAATCAGAAGAAGCAGAAGAAGGAGAAGGAGAAGGTGAAGTCTGGAGGGTGAATCAGAAGAAGCAGAAGAAGGAGAAGGAGAAGGTGAAGTCTGGAGGGTGAATCAGAAGAGGTAGAAGAAGGAGAAGGAGAAGGTGAAGTCAGGAGGGTGAAGCAGAAGAAGCAGAAGAAGGAGAAGGAGAAGATGAAGTCTGGAGGGTGAATCAGAAGAAGTAGAAGAAGGAGAAGGAGAAGGTGAAGTCAGGAGGGTGAATCAGAAGAAGCAGAAGAAGGAGAAGGAGAAGGTGAAGTCTGGAGGGCGAATCAGAAGAAACAGAAGAAGGAGAAGGAGAAGGTGAAGTCTGGAGGGTGAATCAGAAGAAGCAGAAGAAGGAGAAGGAGAAGGTGAAGTCTGGAGGTTGAATCAGAAGAAGCAGAATAACGAGAAGGAGAAGGTGAAG